>NW_005842323.1:1526703-1535807 GCF_000455745.1 Alligator sinensis
TACCCCCTCTCCTCCCCCAGATTAGACTGTAAAGAACTGTGCTCTCTCTCTCCACTCCCAAAGCCAGGCAGAGGAAAAAGGTATAAAGAGCTTCAGGGTAACTCCTGGAAGAAGAGCTCTTCACCAGCTCTTCACCAGCATTGCATTTCAGCTGAGGCTCCTAGGTTTATAGCCATTCCCTTTGCAGAGGGGAGAATTCTGTACACCATTCTCTGATTTATTTTAGTGCTTGGTCCAACTCTGCTGCTGAATTCTCAAATAACAGTAATGGCCCAAAGCGTTTTTCCCATATTCAGCTGGAACTTGGGAGCCAACCCATCTAAATTGACCTCCCTTCTGTTACCCATATCTTTATTCTCACTGCTATGGGTTCCTGTAATATTCTCCATCCCAAACCAATTTACAGACCATTCAAAAGCTACAGAAAGTAAAAATAGAAGAGTGTGTCAGCCTCCTAAGTTGAGAAGGCTGACATGATGGCATAGAGCATATGGCTTCATATCACACCTCCCCATCTATCTTTCTTTGCTGTGGCTACACACTTAACACAGAAGGAGAGGCAAGTGATTCTTAGAAGGCATCTGCTCAGTGAAACTTTTTGTTTCTCAGGCAGAACCATTCTAGGAGTCTTAATTCATCTTTCATTCTTTGTGTGGCTACAACTGTGGACAGAGCAAAAAGAGAGTGGGGCACAGAGGGGCTGCAAGTCAGGAATAGGAAGCAGTGTGGAATTGTTGTTGATGAATGTCCTGTGTTATCTGCATCACTCGGGTGAGTTCCAAATATGATTCAGGGAGAGGACCTGAAGCTCAGCAGAGCTTTTTGGGGCCTTAGCCAGACTTCCCAGTTGAGGCAAGCTAAGAGATTTGTAATGCAAATGGCCAGCAGGTTTGGGATGGAGGGTGCCCTGAGCACAACAGATCTAAGTAGAAGTGCTGACACACTAAAGCAGCTTCTGTCAACCAACATTTCTGTCCCTCAATGATCCTGCTACATTTTGTGCAGGTTGTTGACTCTGGATTGCTGAACAGTCTCAGCACACTGCTCCGCAGTGACCTGCAGTAGCAGCTGTGTCCTACTAGGAAGTTCTCACTAACATCCTTGGGACTGGACTACACATTCAACAAATCAGTCACACAAGCTCTGAACTTCACTCCCTCTCTGTCCTTCCAGAGAAAAGAGAACAGATAAGAGGATCTGGGGGAAGCAGTGCAAGGCATATTTGTTTCCTTTTTTGTTTTGTTTATCTGTTTTAAATTTTGGACAGTCACCAGAAATTTAGCCCCTAAAAACTAAGAAAAGCACAATCTAAGACAGTTTGATTTAATGCCAGTTGCAGACAATAAATAGGTTAAATCTTAGAATGAATGGTAAAATGATGATGATATGATATGACGTTATCCTCTTTGTGCCCTACAAAACTTCTTGCACCCTTGTCACATGTATCTTCAATCATATTCACTGTCCTATAACAGGCATGCCTTGGCATGAGCTTTTGTTAGCTCTTCAGTGCAGTCTTCAACTATCTTCCAAAGTCTCCTCACCTTCAGTTTCTGTTCCTCTCTTCCAACACCCTACATTTTTAATATGCAGAAAATGCTGTACTAGGAGCTTCCTTCCAGTGGCAATCTGTCATATGCAGCCAGTACAGTTTTATTCAACCATCTATGGAAACAATTACCTAAGACAACTGATATTTATTGAAAATGGAAGGTGACAATTCATGACAGGTATGTATAATAGCTATAACTTTTACCTATGGGCTTACCCTGCCAACTATGTCAATGTGCGTGTGACTTAAACTAAACTCACAAGTATACACTCCCTGCTACATTTGGTTTTGCACTGTTTTCTAAACCTACAATCCATCCCAGGGGTATTTATATATAACCTACCATTGTAACATTGCAGAACAATATCCCAAGATATGGAATTACAGGGAGATGTTGGTAGGAAAATTGAAGAAATCAGTACTTCACTTTGAATTTTCCTTCAACATTTCATTTTCACCCCACAGCTGCTGGATCTCTGAGAAAGTCATACTACAGATCAGATGCTGGTTTATCTGCAGCCAGTAATAGAATATTTTGGGCAAGTGTAGATCCCATTAGGTCATCTGCTAATATTTTGGTCTTGCTTTTCAGAGAGGCAGGCATTAGATACTCTGACTAAGACCCAACTTAGACATTCCCATTAAAGCTTAATTTGGCTGCACTGCAAAATCTGTGTTGTGCTGAATCCAGTCTCTCTCTACACTTTCAAGGCTAGACTCATCTATCATCACAGACAGCAACTTGGAACATAGCAACTGCTGCTCCTGGTCCCAATTTATTGAAAGAAAAGAATCAATTCAAATTCAAACATGCCCAAATTAACAGTAACAGCTGGGTTTACCTCTCCAGGTAAAACAGTTCAGGGTTGTTCCCTGGGTTCTTTATTTCTGCACAAGAGTGGCAACCACCCTTGAAATCTAATAAATATAGCAAATGATACTCTATAATTCTCATTCCAAGCACCAGCTGAAAGGTAACATTACACAATAAGAGTAAATCTGCTACTCCACTTATACCAGCCTAGTATCCAGAGACATTTCTGCCATAACTACAAAACCAAAATAGCAATTGGTGAAATACATCCTGCACACTGTTGTCAAAAACAAGTGCAAGTATTGTAGTTAATCTTTGGCAGTGGGCCCCAGAGTCAAAGCTCACAAAAGAGGCCCCACTAGGGACTCTTGGATATGTTGTATGAGTACATACACACCCTCCCCTCTTATAAACTCCCATGTCACACAAGTGCACAGAAGGACCCTGGAGAATAAATTGTAAGCTCATGACCACATGTATATGGGGTGTGCGAAGTAGGCCCTATTCAGATTCAGCCTGAATCGGGGACAATGATTCAATTAGTTGATTTGGGTCACTGTCTCTGATACGATTTGGCCAAATCTGAATCTGAAGATTTGATGCTGATTCGGAGAATCAGTGATTATAGACACAGCTTTAACAGTTTTTTCTACAAACCTCAAGGTACCTCATGGCTGGTGAATGCTGCAATGCTGAGGCACATGGAGCATCCCACATGAGTGAGGGGGGGCCCTCCACATGCTTGGCAGTGAACCTGGAAGTGGACCAGAAATTCTTCTGGTCCACTTCCAGGTCTGCTGGGGAGAGCACTGGGGGGGGCACACCTCCCCAGCTCTACAATTGGCCACAGAGGGACCCCAGGTGCCCCTCCCAGACCCAGGAGGTATCAGCCGCTGAGCCAGGGAAGGCATGGTGGGGGGGGGCCTCCAGTGCACTCCCCAGCAGACCCGGAAGTGGACCAGAAGTGCTTCCGGGTCTGCTACTGAGCCCACTAGGGAGCCCCCCATGTTTCTGTGGAATGCTCCATGCGCCCCTGCATCTCAGCATTCATAAGCCCCTGCTACCTAGAGGTATGTAGAAAAAACATTTAAAGCTGTCCCTTTGTCCAGATCTCTGAATCTTTCTGAATCTCTCCAAATTGATTTGGAGGGTTCTGATTTGATTCAGAAAGATTAAAGGGTCCTCTGATTCGATTAGGATTTGGAGATTCACCCACCGAATTGGACCAAATTGCTGCCAAATTGAATCAGGGACTGAAGTTTCAAATAGCCCTAGTATACATCATTTACCACAATGAACAAGCAGTACACGTAATGTGTCAGTGAATATGTATGCACACAAACATCCAAAGACCAGAAACTCAGCTGCTGTAAATAATAAAGATTGTTAAGTCAGAAGGGACTACTATAATCATAAGAGTCTCACTTCCTATGTAATACAGGTCACAGAACTTCATCCAGGGAGGTCCTGCATTTGACTCATTTTCATTTGACTTCGAGAACATCTTTTAGAAAAACATCCAACCTTAGTTTAAAAGATGCAAGTGATAAAGAACTTACCATGCCAATTGGTATTCTGTTGCCAAGGTTGATTACTCTTTACCCTTCAAAATTTGCCTCTTATTTTCAGCATGAATTATACTGACTTCAGCTTCCAGCTATTGGGTATCTTTACACCTTTGTCTGCTAGATTTCAGGGTCTTTTAACATAAGATACCATCTCTCCACATTGATATTTATAGACCATAATCAAGTTGACTCTTAACCTCTTCTATAAGCAAAATAGATTTAGCTGATTTAGTTTCCTGGCCACAAACCATGTTTTCTGGGCCACAAACCATTTTGGCAGAAGGCAGTGGAGTCATCTGAAGTCTGTGGAACTATATTGGCTTATACTAGAGGAAGACCTGGATCTGAATGAGCAAACACAAGAGTGTACACAAGCAAGACACACTCTAGTTGTCTGCAGTTCTACCACAGTGCAAAACATTCACACTGAAGGTGACATTCTAGAACCTTCCTGGTTTTCTATCCATCCAGATTTGATAATCTACATGGCATTTTTGGTTGCTTAAGAGTAGAAACAAACATTGCTTTTCACCGCCTTTATGCCACCATAAAAATGTTTATAGTGGGCCAAAGCAATAGCAAATAGATGTCCATACTTTTTGTTCCACTACAATGGGTGTATCTACATGTGAAATTAATGCAATGCAATAAACTCTGGAGCAGTTCATGCCAGAGTTAATTGCTCCTGGGCACAGCATCTACACATGTACCTGAGACAGCAGCAATTTGAGCCAGGGCAGAGAAGTCCCTGGTTGGCTGGGCTGACTGGGAGCAATTAATGCCCCTGGTCAACATCTACATGTACATTTTGGCACAGTAAAGTACTCCTCTGTAAGATAGTACTGTCCCCGACAGTACTATTCTGTGGCAGAGTTAATTAGTTTGCTGTGCCCTAGAACCAGAATGCATACAGACTGTGATGCTTTACTGCAGAACTAATTAGTTAACTCCATAGTAAAGCACATGTGTAGAAGCACTCATTGTGGCTCTGATGAAAGGTAATAAATTTACTGCAGCAGACATCAATTTGCTTTATGGTTGGAGTATGTGGGCAGCTCTGAACTCTCCTGTTACCATGGGCAGGTGCTCCCTGGGTTTGAGGGGCCTGGTTCTGCATGTCCTGGGAATTCCTATGCAGGATTGGGCCCCTTGAGTCCCAGAATTACCTGCCCAGCTTTCTCTACTTCCAGAGATGCACCCTGGAGATACATGCCAGCCCTAGAAGTGCACCAGAATGTTGAAATCACTCTAGCCTGGAGTTCAGACAAACAGTCAGCTGATTGGAGGCCCTAGCCCCAAGACTGAATATCACACCAGAGCATCCTGTCTTTCTCCATTTTCAGATACACCCCTGGGATCTCTAGGGTATATCTCTGGATTCAGGGAAAGTTGGTATTCCTTGCTTGCAGAGACACATCCCTGGTGATCTCTGGATTTCCCAAAGATTGGCAGGGGCACATCTCTAAGAATGGGGAACCTCACCCATTGTCCCATAAGATCAACTGGCAGGACAATGGGCAATGTGTGTTTTGCCCAATGAAGCAGATCATCTGGGCTGAGATCCATCCTGGGCTGAGCTCCATCTTGATCCACTTCACTTGGTGATGCCTATTTCTATCCGCAGTGCCAAAAATGCCACTTATGCATAGGTTCTCTTCCTGGAGGCACAGACCTGCACACATGGACAAATATGTGTGTCCATACAAAGTTACATAGGCTGGGCATGTATTGTAGAGGTCATAGCATATTAACACACTCCTTGTGGATGCATAGCAGCCTTAAACACCCAGCAATGGAGTCAGCCAAAATGACTCAGCTTCAAGAACAGGAAGAAAAGGAAGGGTGTTCATATTTGGCCCTCCTAACTGAGTGGCTAGGGGACTTACCTGGGGGTCCTAAGTACCCCACATCCAGAAAGGGTTTGAGCCTAGGTGTCCATAACATCTCAGTATAGTACTCTAACCACCACAATGCAGGTCAGCCATTACTCAAGTGTCTCTCCAGTGTTTATTTTGAAGCTGATCCTCTAATATAGTTACTGGGGAAGAAATGGATGAAGGGCCTTGAAGGAAGGAAACCTGTGCCTCACTGGAAACAAGGGATAGGGTGGAATCCAATGCCAGTCTTCAAGGCCATCAGCCACTTCACTCTATCACACACACTCTGGCTTCTGACTTTCCTCTTTGCCCCATAAACCTTTCTCTTGTGGCTGCCCGAGGGGGCTAGCTTCAGAATTAGTACTGAGGAAAGACCTGGTTCACGGTTGACTTGTAGTGTGATTAGCACATTGTGCTAGGAAGACAGAGAGGCATAAATTCAAATTTCATCTATGCAAGGGAAACCCATGAGCTACTGATTGGGTTGTGGGGAGGAGATAGAAGAGGTTCTGTGTTTTCCCTCATTTTGTTGTCAGTGTATATGACCAGCCTGGATGTGTACTTACTCATCCCAGCACACAGGACTATACATCCAGGAATCAAATTCTAACCATGTATAACTGGCACTTTTGACACTTTGACAAGAAGACAATAGAATGTCACCTTTATTCACTGTATGTGTTTCCCCAATAATTTTCATACATATGCACACAAAATGGGTACACAAGCACATAAACCACATGTACAGGAGACCCTAGCTATTCACGGGGGATACATTCTAGAGATCCCCATGAATGGGGATATCCATGAATACTGTACTGCATCGTCTACGTTGAAAACTTGTTTGGGCTTGTAACCCTTTTCCTTGATGATTTGAAGAAATTGTGAGGCATAATCCCACGCTGCTTCATGGTCTGCTGATGCCGATTCCCCCATGAACTTCACATTATGTAGGCTGTCTCTCTTTTTAAATTTCTCGAACCACCCCTTACTTGCCGAGTACAATAACAAAGTGTCATCATGCTGCATGGGCAGCCAGCGTGGGTTGGCATGGCGCACCACAAATATTCAAAACTGCGAATCACAAATCTGAGAATAGCGAGGGTTTCATGTATATACAAAATTTCCGTACAAAGGAAAATTGTGACATTTCATTATTTGGAACCAAGAGTTCTAGTTTTTGTATGATTATTTGGTGACTGAATTTGAAAAATCAAAAGTATTTTGATTCAGAAATGAAGAAACATTTAAATAAAAATGAAACAATTCAACATACCCAACACTAGCATTCTTCATTTTGAATTATTTTAACATTAAACTGCATTGTCTCCAGTATGCCATATTCCCTCGCAACAACAAACTGTGGCATAAATGTCTAATGTTCCCATTCTCCACTATGGTTCAGGCATTGCATTATGGGAAATACAGTGCTTCAGAAAGTTCATTCCATAAGAAAAAATGGAGGCCCAGACTACAATTCCTAATGATTAATGTAATTTAATGGTTTATTAAACTAATTTGAAACATTTCAGCTGAGTTCAGGAAAACAAAATATTCTACATTGGTTCAAATTTCATTTTTGGTAGAAAATCATTCTGACAAAAAAAGTTCTTGCCTCACTTGCGCGCACGTGTGTGTGTGCACGCACGCACATATGTGGATAAATGTGGACACTATATGCTACATTTATTCACATAACACAGGCAACCTTCACCCCAAAAACAGCCCTCCAAATCTAGGGTATGTATCTTAAGCAGGGAAGCTGATTTTTGTGCTGGAATGGAAGTATGGAGATACTGTATGAAGCTAATAAAATAAATAAGCAAGCAGTAGTTGCCAGGAGCTGTCTTTCTCTCTCAGTAGCATATAACAATGGCGAGGTACACTCTTCAGTATTGTCAGAGCTGATTTGGATCAGTGCCTCGACACAGTGGAACTTTCCAGCACAAGGCACGGTAAGGCAGGGGAAGTCTCGGCATGGTGAATAGTTCCGGTGTGGATAGAGTTCCCGCCGAGGAAATGCAGATTTGCATAATATGATTGGCCGATGTTAAATTATTCCCACGTGGCAGCTGGCAATTGGCTCGCTAGCTGTATAAAAGGTTAGGGGCGTTTCTGCCCTAGTTGGAGAACTCCGCGATTCCCCCTGGAGTGGAACTCCGGCAGCTTGATCACCTGCCAACGACTCCCCATCAACGAAGCCTTGCGACGTATCCTCCGTGTTGCATGCCCGAGTTAGACCCGAGCTACCCGGTCTACAAGAGCTCCTTGATTAGTGACTAGAGATTAGAATTGTTGCAACTACAATTGCCTGCGCTGTATACGACTCTACAGTGTAAGTAAAGCCATCTCTGTTTTTCCAATTGATACGTGACTCATCTGTGCCTAATTCTGCTCCAGTGATAGAAAGTACCCATCTGCCCGTCACGGGATCGCAGCCGCAACCCCAGCTAGCATTCCCGAGGATTCCCGGTCCTCGATCCCCCCTCGGCCCCCACATGGCGTCACGAACAGGATCAGCGGGATCAGGATTAGGATCGACAGGATCGGAGTCAGGATTTGGGGAAGATCTAATGGAGCAGGAGCTAGTGAGAAGTTGCCCCTGGCGTAGCGGGAGACACCACGTGTCCAGCTCCGAGGAACTAAGCGCCCACATCGTGTATCACCAGGCGGGCGGAGTGGGTGAAAGGTTTATCAATGGCTACCTTTCACTGAAGGAAAAAGGAGAAGAGGCATCAGAAGTATGGGAGGCACATCTGCACCCCGAGGCGTTCGGGTGTGTGATGGGCAGCGAGAGAGTCCAGTTTGGGCCCCGGGAGAGAGGGAACACTGCACCCCTCTCCAAATGGGAATCGGGTGACGTGAACCCGGCTCTCAGCCAAGAGTTCGCTCACTGCGTGCAGCTCGCACGGGAGGGTGAAGAGCCGATGACGGCTAACCAGTTCAGCCCCCCGCTGGATGCTTGTGTAGCCCCGAGAGATAGAAAAGAGAGAGTGTTGGATGTGTTGTTCCGCGCTGTGACGACTTTGCTGCCGAACAATGCAGACCTGGAAGCCCACCTGCTCACGGCCGTTCCGGCGGCACGAGAAGCGGCAGAGGAGAGAAGCCCCGAGTCGACGCCACTCCAAGATGGCGCCAAGGAAGGAGCGAGCTGACTGGAACCAGAAGAGAAGGGTGGGGCTTCGGTTGAATCGGCGGGAACCCGGCCGGCGACCCCGCCCAGCGACGCGACGTCGCTTCCAGCAGCCCCGCCTCCTTTCCACGGGGAGGGGGCAGTGAGCGGAGGGCATCCG
>NW_005842323.1:1536089-1536626 GCF_000455745.1 Alligator sinensis
GGCCCGCCCGCCCCCCTTCCCACGGGAAGGGGGCAGTGAGCGGAGGACACCCGCCCCTCTCCGTGAGTGCAGCGGCAGCCTCAATAGCAGCTACGTGTTCTGCAGCAGCAAGCAGCCGAGCGAGGGAGACAATCCACACTACCCATCACACTAGAACCTGGACTGCGCTACAGGAACTGTGCAAAGAGTCAAGGACCAAGCCCGATGAGACCTTGGCTGTATGGTTAGGACGTCTGGTCGTGGAGTTTGGATCTGACCTACTTGATCTGGAGGCGGCTAGTTTCTTCACTCAACAAGCCTCGTGGAGTGGGGGACACGCCACCGATATAGAGTGGCTAACGTATAACACTCACTGGCCTGTTCCGCTCCCAGCACTCGTCACGGGTCAAGTGGATCACAAGCCCCACGTCTGGCACGAGGGTCGTCCAGCGAGGATCAGTGCAGAGCAGATCCTACTGGCAGTGATAGGAAGCTTGTACGGTTCCTGGAACCCCAGGGAGCACGCGCTGGGACTGACACCGACCCAGCAGCAGAGAC
>NW_005842323.1:1537326-1546947 GCF_000455745.1 Alligator sinensis
TGTGTGTGTGTATGTGTGTTGGTTACTATTTGGTTCGATCCGTAGAGGATGAACTACTGTCATTGTATACTTTTGTACATAGCCAGTTATCTTTAGAAAGGAGCGATAACTTGGATGGCGTGCACGTGCTTCAAGTCCCAGCTGTGTCTTCGGCAAGGGGGCATGTCAGAGCTGATTCGGATCAGTGCCTGGACACAGTGGAACTTTCCAGCACAAGGCACGGTAAGGCAGGGGAAGTCTCGGCATGGTGAAGAGTTCCGGCGAGGATAGAGTTCCCGCCGAGGAAATGCAGATTTGCATAACACGATTGGCCGATGTTAAATTATTCCCACGTAGCGGCTGGCAATTGGCTCACTAGCCGTATAAAAGGTTAGGGGCATTTCCGCCATACTTGGAGAACTCCGTGATTCCCCCTGGAGTGGAACTCCGGCAGCTTGATCACCTGCCAACGATTCCCCGTCGACGAAGCCTTGCGACGTATCCTCCGTGTTGCATGCCCGAGTTAGACCTGAGCTACCCGGTCTACAAGAGCTCCTCGATTAGCGACTAGAGATTAGAATTGTTGCAACTACGATTGCCTGCGCTGTATACAACTCTACAGTGTAAGTAAAGCCATCTCTGTTTTTCCAATTGATATGTGTCTCGTCTGTGCCTAATTCCGCTCCGGTGATAGAGAGTACCCATCTGCCCGTCACGGGATCGCAGCCACAACCCTAGCTAGCGTTCCTGAGGATTCCCAGTCCTCGATCCCCCCTCGGCCCCCACAAGTATCATTGCAAATCTACCCCTCTTGCAACCACTGCTGAATTGGCAATAGCTTTGGGCTGAACAGCCAAATTCTGCTGTCCATTCCACAGCTGCTGTGAGAGTACTAAAACTCTAGCTTTGGCCTGAGCAGTCAGTAAGCTGGTTGAGGGCAAGCAAACTGCTCCAGGCAGTCAGCTTTTCCATGACTCTGGAAAGGTCTTGTATTTTTTTTAGAGAAGGGACATATCTTATTCAGGGACATGTGGTATGCAAGAAAGTGCAGAATATGGGTGAGTCAGTGTGTAGATACACACAAGTATGTGCATTCATGCACCGATGTTGATTTCACAAACACATTCTGGATATTCACATATAATCCACAGAACTGTATATAGCACAGATAGGAGGTTAGAGTGTTGTTATAGCACTGGTGGCCGAGGAAGTATACAGGAAGCAAGGTTTGGGGGTGATTTATTGAATCAACTGTGTATTTAGAAGAGATGTCAGAAAAGCTTTCAGAGGCAAAGACTTAAAGAAAGGCACTTTGTGCATGTAAGTTTGTCTAACATCTCCCACTTAACTTTACAGCTGGTCCAATAAAAACTATCAGCTATTTATACAACTTCTCTATAGTTAGACATAAAATATATTCCAACAGACAACAAACACTGGATGCAAAAACAAAATGGATGCTACACATTAGACAATGACACACTCCACACATGCATAAACATGCACATTTCATGCATACGCACAATTTGCACATATAATGTGTGCCCACATACAATGAGTACAATGAGTGTGAAGGACTAGATAGATTATAAATCACACATCTTTGAGAGTCCTTTACTTATTCCATTTGTTGTTCTAAACCAAACCAGCAGATGGATTGAGAGCACTTCAAACTGATTTCTTGAAATAAAATACCATAAAGGAAAACAGCATGAAAGGTAGCAAAGAAAATAGGAAAAGGAAGAAGGGATGGTTTTAATTTTTAGAGAAGAGAATCGTGAATATAAAAAAGCAATAGTTGGGGGAGAGTCAGGGGCACCCTGATTGCCTGATGGCAATTGTTATTAACCTTGTGATGAGTATTAAATTGCAGTGTAGATGCACAGCCCACCTCAAACAAAATCTCCTTGGTGTCTGATTCTCCCCTGTACTGAGCGATTTAATGTCCTGGCCCATGTGGTTTATTTACTGCCTCTTGGTCCATTTAATTAAACACAGGGGCCAACAGCACAGGTCAGTAGTGAGGCTTTTGTTACCCTCACCAGACTGCATCCTTTGGGTATGAACAAGAGAGGTGTCCAGCCATTAAAATGCAACAAAGCAACAGTTGGGAGTCTGTACAATGGAACATGTTCAAGTATATATTCTTACCAGATGTATTAAGCAAGATGTTAGTCTGATGTCTGGAAAACTTTTTCAGGGAAATGAGACAACACTTGAGCTGATACAGCAGGCCCTACGTGTAATGAATATGTGCACACAAATATTGAGCTGATATAGCAGCCCTGGTGTAAACTGCTTAGTCCTGGCTAAAATTGCTGTCCCAAGTGCACGTGTAGATGCTGTGCTTGGTAATAGTTTACTTCAGCTCAAACTGCTCTGAAGTTTATTGTTTCATATTAATTGCACATGTAGACAAACTCAATGGGATTAAATAGAACCAGGTCTGGAATAAATTTGTAATAGCTAAAAAAACAGCAGTCTGTGCTGGTACAAGCTGTACAATCACAGACTGATGATATGGAGGGTTCTGCAATTTATGGCTTCCCTTTAAAAAGAGTACTATAGGGTACTGATGCTTAAGATCTTGGAGAACTCTACTTTCAGGGAGTGTTCATTGAGAAAAGCACTCAACATAGAGGAATAAACCTGGAACAGTGTGCTCTCTTGACTCTATCTTTTCATGCTTACAATATAAAACATGTGGTCAAAAGAGAGGGGGGTGACTGAAGGAACATAGAATTAGAAAGAATTCCAGGGGAAATTAGGAAAGCGGGAAAGCAAGAAAGAACAATAATCATAGCAGCATACTAGAATCCCTGAGCAGACTGACACAAAAGAGGGATTGGGGGAGGGACAAATATGTTTAGCAGCTGGACATTCTTAACATCATAGTGGGTAAACTACACAATTGCAATAGGTTTGAATAAAAAAGAAAACAAAATAAGAATCCCACACTTCAAGAGGGATGTGGATAACCTGGAAAGGGTCCAGAGAAGGGCCACTCGTATGGTTAAGGGCTTGCAGGCCAAGCCCTATGAGGAGAGACTAGAGCACGTGGACCTCTTCAGCCTCTGCAAGAGAAGGTTGAGAGGCGACCTTGTGGCTGCCTATAAGTTCATCACGGGGGCACAGAAGGGAATTGGTGAGGTTTTATTCACCAAGGCGCCCCTGGGGGTTACAAGAAATAATGGCCACAAGCTAGCAGAGAGCAGATTTAGACTGGACATTGGGAAGAACTTCTTCACAGTTAGAGTGGCCAAAGTCTGGAATGGGCTCCCAAGGGAGGTGGTGCTCTCCCCTACCCTGGGGGTCTTCAAGAGGAGGTTAGATAGGCATCTAGCTGGGGTCATCTAAACCCAGAACTCTTTCCTGCCTATGCAGGGGGTCGGACTCGATGATCTGTTGAGGTCCCTTCCGACCTTAGCATCTATGAATCTATAAGAAGGAGCACAGTATGAGGTATAATGGACAAAGGCTTCCACACACTCCACCAGGATGTAGATATAGAAGAAGCCACTTAAAAAAAATGCCAGGAGCTCTCCTAAAGCATTTCCAACTCCCAAAGTACTACACAAAAGACATATTTTCAATAAATGTAATCACAGACCTGGAAAACACAATAGATCAAAAATGCTATTGCCAAATTGTTTGAGTGCCCGATGTGCAATTGTCAAATATTAAAAGATCAATCAACTGAAGATAAATTAATAAGGGAGGTAAAAGATATAGGACCTGGATTAAGAATTCACGGAAAGCTGACAATAATCCTATCAATGGTTGCTGACTTATGAAGACATGGTGAAAAGTCCAAATAAAAATGCAGAGCATAAGTGAAATGGACACAAAGACAATTTACCAAGGAAAGCATGAAAATACAAGCACAAATACACCAAAAAAGTGCAAAAACAAATGCAAAAATACAAAGCCAATGAGGCAAACAAAATGCAAAGAAAGAGTTGTGGGTAATATGGAGAGAAACATGATAATAGAAAATGCCCCACATGTGGAGACGTATATAATAACTGTGACAAGAAAAAAAAATCATTTTGCCAAAAGTTTTCAGAGGACAAATAAAGGAAAAATGCACCATACTGAGAGAAAGACATTGAGATTTGCATGTGTATGACATTAATTTAGTGTTAAACAGCAAAAAAAATCTGTTTAAAGAGCTCATACTAGCACCAGTTACAAAGTGAAATTGCAACCAAGTAAAGGCAAGTTAAATGTATGATAATATTATCATAATAAGCCCAGGGGACAATATAAATTGGCAGAAAATACAAAAGAAAGTATACAAGATGAAATTTCAAGTAATATGAATTACACAGAAACCACTGCCAAAACAACAATTTCATTCAACTAGAGAGACTAATTCTAAGACAAACCATTCATACAATAGGCACACATGCTAAACAGAAAATTTCTTGTGGGTGGACAATCCACTGGGGCATCTCTGCAGCAAAATTCATAGTTTCATAGTTGGTAGGGTCGGAAGGGACCTGAGCAGATCATCAAGTCTGACCCCCTGCCATGGCAGGAAAGAGTACTGGGGTAAAATGACCCCGGCAAGGTGTTCATCCAGCCTCCTCCTAAAGACCCTCAGGATAGGAGCCAGCACCACTTCTCATGGAAGTTGTTTCCAGATCCTAGCCGCCCTGACTGTGAAGTAGCGCCTTCTGATGTCTAGTCTGAATCTACCATCTGCCAGCTTGTGACCATTATTTCTTGTCACTCCTGGTAGTGCTCGGGGGAACAGGGACTCCCCCAATGCCTGCTGGTCCCCACTGACTGGTTTGTAAATGGCCACTAGATCCCCCCTCAGATTTCTCTTGTGGAGGCTGAACAGGTTCAGGTCCCTTAGCCTCTCTTCATAGAGCCTGCCCTGCTGACCCCTGATCATGCAGGTGGCCCTCCTCTGGACCCTCTCCATGTTGTCCACATCCCTCCTGAAGTGCAGTGCCCAGAACTGGATGCAGTACTCCACTCCAACTGTGGCCTGACCAGCGTCACATAGAGGGGGAGGATCACCTCTTTGGACCTGCTCGAGATGCATCTGTGGATGCATGACAAGGTACGGTTGGCCTTCCTGAACATGTCCCCACATTGTCAGCCCATGTTCATTTTGACATCAATAATGACTGCAAGGTCCTCTGCACTGACAAGAAGGGAGTTCCCCAGCCTGTAGGTATGCTGCTGGTTCTTCCTCCCCAGGTGCAGCACCTTGCACTTGTCAATGTTGAAACCCATCCTGTTCTCATCTGCCCACCTCTTTAACTTGTCTAGGTCCAATTGCAGGCTATTCCTCCTATTCTCATCTGCAAATTTGAACAGGGTGCTTTTTACCCCCTTGTACAAGTTGCTGATGAAGATGTTGAACACTGCAGGCCCAAGGACCGAGCCCTGCGGAACCCCACTGCCCACATCCATCTGGGTCAAATAAGACCCATCCACCACCACTCTCTGCGTGCAGCCCTCCAGCCAGTTAGTGACCCATTTGACTGTATAGGTGTCAACGCCACACTCTCCTAATTTTTTAATGAGAATGGGGATTTAATGAGAATCATGAAAGACTAATGAGATATGGAACTAGATAAAGTGATTTACACAGGGTGCATCTACACAAGATGCTACGTCACTGTAACAATGAGCTATGGCAATGTAGCATCAGCAGGCATGAACCTTGATGCCAATGCTATGGCACAGTAGCAAGTACTAAATGATCATGCTGTAACAACCATGCAGTCTGGTGCACTTGTAGACGCATCTGTCCTGAAGAGTACCCATTGCTAATACTACCCATTCTTCCTAATAGAGGAAAAAATAATGAAAGCAATAAAGCAAATGGAAAAGAAACCACTATTACTGAAGATAGAGAGTTCATGAGCTGGATAAGCAGCATGGGAGATATTGAGAAGCTAAGCAAGCTGTGCATTTTCATGGACCTGAGTAATTTAAAAAAAAATTCATGCAATTGTAGAAGTATTACTTGACTTGGCAAAATCAAAAAAATTCTCAGCAGTTGATGCCAGACAGACATTGGCAAATATTACTGAATAAGGAAAGCAGCTACTTCCCCACATTTTGAACACTAACAAGTAGATGCAGATGGTTGAAAGTGCTGTTTAAAATCTGCAGCAGAAGAATATCAACACTGCCAGCAAGATGTACTAATAAGACTACAGAGCTCAGCATCAGAACTGATGATATTCTGATACATGGACAGGGGGACAGAATATCAAAAGGTGTAGAAGAGCCAAACTACAACCTCATCTGTCTGCTAGGAAAATACATGGAAATAACTAAAAACAAAGTCAAATTTTAACTGACTTCAGTACCTTCCCTGGGACATTCACTGATATTTAAGGGCATATGTAGAGGAAATTATATTTCCTGTTTATGTCAATGCAACTGTGCTTGTGTTTGCATGACCCAGGATTTCTCATCACTCTAACATCCATTTAGAGCCTTAAACTAACACTACTCAGAGATGTGCTAATTTGCAGCGCTCTCCAGTTACACTGCTCCAACTGTGGATTTGTTTGTCCAAACAGCCAGAGACTCCAAAGACTTCTAATTAATCCTCTTCACCATGAGGTGGTGCTGTGTTCCAGCCTTTAGCCAGTAGGTGCCGCTGTGTGTTCCCTTTTACCCTCCTCACCCCTCCGTCCTCTCTCACAGCATGCAGTTCAGGTCAGGATGGGTCCACTCAGACCAATTATTATTTTAAATAAGGAGAGGCCAATAATCCCTTAATTTTCTATCCCCTCTTAATTCTTCCACCCCCGTCCCCTATTGTGTATGTCCTCCCCCCCTGCCTTTGTACCCTCTTGTCCTCCTGCCCCCACCATGCACCCTCCACCTGTACCCCCTGCACGCCCCCCATTGTATGCTGCCACTGCATCGGACATAGCTCCCAATGAGAGCTGCAGCATCACCATAGTGGTAAGATTTTTGCAAGTAATTTGAAACTTTGAAGTGAGTGGTTACATGACTTCCTTCAATATTGCAAACCTTCTGAACTTCATCACATTCTATTTCAGAACCACAACAAAAAAAAGTCTAGGGTCAGGATGCTGCCGGCCAGACCTGAGGCCCAGGATATGAAGCGCCCCAGGGATATTTAAGTAATATGTCCCACCGACTTGGGGGGGGGTGGGGAGGGAGGGGCAAAAGTCCAGTTTTTTAACTGTGTTCAAAACCCCCATCCTCTTCCTCTTCTTCCTTTTTCCCCCTCCTTGCAGAAAACTTTTATGGGTAGAACTAGCCAGGGGCAGCAACCAGCCCAGTAATGAATGAAGAGAGTGAAAAAGAGAGTGAAATATCTTCAGATTTGCAGGGGTTTTTGTTTGTTTTTTACATTTTGTATATATTTTATATTGTTGAGCTGCAGCATTTTCAATAAAGTGTTTTATTTTTGCTCTATATATGTGTCATGCTTTCTTTGGGGTGGATGGGTGATTGGGTTGGTTTTCAGAGACTGCGCCCACCTCAGCATGGGGATGCTGTGCTTTGAGGGCATTCTATGGAGCCATGGCATTACTGGAAAGATTTGCAAAGAGTTTCAAAGAGTTGCAAAGTGGACTGTTATTGGAGGGAAGTCTTGCTAAGTGCTAACCAGGGTGCAGCCAGCATTTCTTGTAAGAAAAAAGACTAAACAACCCCAACCACTCCCACGGCAAGCAGGCAATCTGCAAAACTTCTCCATGCATGGACCTCCCAGAGCCTTTAGCATTTAGCAAGTCTTTAATTCCTCATAATGCATTACATATGCATGGTCACCAAGGGGGCTGAGGGGTTGGGGTTAATGCCTGTTGCCACAGCTCCAAAACAGCTTTTTTTTTCTAATTTTTTTCTTTGCAGGATGTACTGTTATGGGAGGTATGATGCAAAAATGATTTTCTTTTCAATTCTTTCTTTGCAATGCAATATTTTCTTTACAAAATCTGGATACAGCACGTTTCGGAGCGGGGGTTGCAGGCTGCTCCCCACCCCCAGTCGGCTGCAACCTGCTCCCCTTGCTGGAGTGAGCTCATCATATTTTGTTCAGGTTTGCATTTTCCTCCCTTGCCATCTCTCTCCTCTCAACCTTCTCAAAGGGCAAACCTTCTCAAACCTTCTTAAACTACTTTCTGTTATCCTTATTTATTTAAAATCTTCCTTCCTTCTGCAAGTCAGAGAAGAAATTCAAGGAGACAGAAGCCTCAAGGAGACAGAGTTGTGCATGGGTGTCAGAAGACATGTATCCCAGTCCAAATTTGTTGGGACATAGCCAGTAATCAGGAGGAGGGTGAGAAGACTATGAAATGGGGCTTGCAGAACTTGTGCAAATCAAGCTGATGCTCGGGCAAAAGCCAGTAAAGAAAGCTCATTTTCCTTTGTGACTATCAATGGTTCAAAAATTACTAGGTTGCAATGTAGAGGTGTAAGGCAGAGGTGGGAGAGTGACACAAAGAGCCTGCCACCCAAACCCCGGAGGTCTTGGCCAGCAACCAAGAAGAAAGCCTCCACAAGGCATAAGGCAGAGGTGGGCAAGTGGGGTGAAGAGCCTAGTACCTGGACTCCAGAGGTCTTGGCCAGCCACCAAGAAGAAAGCCTCTGTAATTATGAAAGGAAACTCAAGCTTCAGTTTCCATTGTGGAAGACCCCACCTGAGAGCCCTCTGCCACTGCAGTGGTCATAGCTCCTGAGCACAGCTGCAGCAATGAATGAAATGCACCTGCAGAACTTGTCCAGCTCATGCTGATGCAGGAGGCAGGGAGGGTTTTCCCCAGCAAGAAGCTTTTCCCAAGTCATAACACATGTACCCTAGTCCAAATTTGCTGGGACATGGCCAGTAACCAGGAGGAGGGCAAGAAGACTATGAAATGGGCCTGCAGAACTTGTGCACATCAAGCTGATGCTCAGGTCAAAGCCAGTGAAGAAGCCTCAGCTTCTGCCACTACATTGGTCATAGCTCAGGAGCACAGCTTCTTTTGTGGCCAGCATCAATTCCAAAGTCACAAGGGTGCAACAGAGAGGTGCAGAGGTGGGCAAGTGGGGTGAAGAGCCCACAGGCCTGAGCCTACTACCCAGACCCCAGGAGGGAATTTGCCAGAGGTCTTGGCCAGCAACCAAGAAGAAAGCCTCTGCATTTGTGGCCAGCAACAATCCTCCAATTACAATTCCATAATAAGCTACGCAAACAGGGCCAGTGACCAGGAGGAGGTCTAGAATAATATAAAATGGATCTGCAGAACTTGTGCAACTCTTACCATACTTGAGCTGATGCGCGGGCCAAAGCCTGCCAAGAAAGTCTCCACTATTCAAGTAGTACATAGAAGAGAAGCCTCAGCAGTACTTGTGGCCAGCAACCAGGAGGAGAAAGAAATACAATTTCAGTAAGAGTAATATGTAAAGCAGAAGGGTACATCTCTCTTCTCCAAAGGAATAGGAGGACTTAGGAAGGAACTTGAACCAGGAAGTGGGCATTTCCCTCCTCCCCCCACATTAGGGAAGAAGGCAGGGAGGGCACATAATCACCTGCCTTATACTCACTATCTGCTTTCTAATCATAAGGAATCAAACTGTAATTATAAGCCTACATGACATGTCTAAATAACGTAAGTCTATATAACATAAGTCTATATCATATATATATAT
>NW_005842323.1:1549075-1551555 GCF_000455745.1 Alligator sinensis
GGGAGGGGCAAAAGTCCAGTTTTTTAACTGTGTTCAAAACCCCCATCCTCTTCCTCTTCTTCCTTTTTCCCCCTCCTTGCAGAAAACTTTTATGGGTAGAACTAGCCAGGGGCAGCAACCAGCCCAGTAATGAATGAAGAGAGTGAAAAAGAGAGTGAAATATCTTCAGATTTGCAGGGGTTTTTGTTTGTTTTTTACATTTTGTATATATTTTATATTGTTGAGCTGCAGCATTTTCAATAAAGTGTTTTATTTTTGCTCTATATATGTGTCATGCTTTCTTTGGGGTGGATGGGTGATTGGGTTGGTTTTCAGAGACTGCGCCCACCTCAGCATGGGGATGCTGTGCTTTGAGGGCATTCTATGGAGCCATGGCATTACTGGAAAGATTTGCAAAGAGTTTCAAAGAGTTGCAAAGTGGACTGTTATTGGAGGGAAGTCTTGCTAAGTGCTAACCAGGGTGCAGCCAGCATTTCTTGTAAGAAAAAAGACTAAACAACCCCAACCACTCCCACGGCAAGCAGGCAATCTGCAAAACTTCTCCATGCATGGACCTCCCAGAGCCTTTAGCATTTAGCAAGTCTTTAATTCCTCATAATGCATTACATATGCATGGTCACCAAGGGGGCTGAGGGGTTGGGGTTAATGCCTGTTGCCACAGCTCCAAAACAGCTTTTTTTTTCTAATTTTTTTCTTTGCAGGATGTACTGTTATGGGAGGTATGATGCAAAAATGATTTTCTTTTCAATTCTTTCTTTGCAATGCAATATTTTCTTTACAAAATCTGGATACAGCACGTTTCGGAGCGGGGGTTGCAGGCTGCTCCCCACCCCCAGTCGGCTGCAACCTGCTCCCCTTGCTGGAGTGAGCTCATCATATTTTGTTCAGGTTTGCATTTTCCTCCCTTGCCATCTCTCTCCTCTCAACCTTCTCAAAGGGCAAACCTTCTCAAACCTTCTTAAACTACTTTCTGTTATCCTTATTTATTTAAAATCTTCCTTCCTTCTGCAAGTCAGAGAAGAAATTCAAGGAGACAGAAGCCTCAAGGAGACAGAGTTGTGCATGGGTGTCAGAAGACATGTATCCCAGTCCAAATTTGTTGGGACATAGCCAGTAATCAGGAGGAGGGTGAGAAGACTATGAAATGGGGCTTGCAGAACTTGTGCAAATCAAGCTGATGCTCGGGCAAAAGCCAGTAAAGAAAGCTCATTTTCCTTTGTGACTATCAATGGTTCAAAAATTACTAGGTTGCAATGTAGAGGTGTAAGGCAGAGGTGGGAGAGTGACACAAAGAGCCTGCCACCCAAACCCCGGAGGTCTTGGCCAGCAACCAAGAAGAAAGCCTCCACAAGGCATAAGGCAGAGGTGGGCAAGTGGGGTGAAGAGCCTAGTACCTGGACTCCAGAGGTCTTGGCCAGCCACCAAGAAGAAAGCCTCTGTAATTATGAAAGGAAACTCAAGCTTCAGTTTCCATTGTGGAAGACCCCACCTGAGAGCCCTCTGCCACTGCAGTGGTCATAGCTCCTGAGCACAGCTGCAGCAATGAATGAAATGCACCTGCAGAACTTGTCCAGCTCATGCTGATGCAGGAGGCAGGGAGGGTTTTCCCCAGCAAGAAGCTTTTCCCAAGTCATAACACATGTACCCTAGTCCAAATTTGCTGGGACATGGCCAGTAACCAGGAGGAGGGCAAGAAGACTATGAAATGGGCCTGCAGAACTTGTGCACATCAAGCTGATGCTCAGGTCAAAGCCAGTGAAGAAGCCTCAGCTTCTGCCACTACATTGGTCATAGCTCAGGAGCACAGCTTCTTTTGTGGCCAGCATCAATTCCAAAGTCACAAGGGTGCAACAGAGAGGTGCAGAGGTGGGCAAGTGGGGTGAAGAGCCCACAGGCCTGAGCCTACTACCCAGACCCCAGGAGGGAATTTGCCAGAGGTCTTGGCCAGCAACCAAGAAGAAAGCCTCTGCATTTGTGGCCAGCAACAATCCTCCAATTACAATTCCATAATAAGCTACGCAAACAGGGCCAGTGACCAGGAGGAGGTCTAGAATAATATAAAATGGATCTGCAGAACTTGTGCAACTCTTACCATACTTGAGCTGATGCGCGGGCCAAAGCCTGCCAAGAAAGTCTCCACTATTCAAGTAGTACATAGAAGAGAAGCCTCAGCAGTACTTGTGGCCAGCAACCAGGAGGAGAAAGAAATACAATTTCAGTAAGAGTAATATGTAAAGCAGAAGGGTACATCTCTCTTCTCCAAAGGAATAGGAGGACTTAGGAAGGAACTTGAACCAGGAAGTGGGCATTTCCCTCCTCCCCCCACATTAGGGAAGAAGGCAGGGAGGGCACATAATCACCTGCCTTATACTCACTATCTGCTTTCTAATCATAAGGAATCAAACTGTAATTATAAGCCTACATGACATGTCTAAATAACGTAAGTCTATATAACATAAGTCTATATCATATATATATAT
>NW_005842323.1:1559440-1565374 GCF_000455745.1 Alligator sinensis
GGGAGGGGCAAAAGTCCAGTTTTTTAACTGTGTTCAAAACCCCCATCCTCTTCCTCTTCTTCCTTTTTCCCCCTCCTTGCAGAAAACTTTTATGGGTAGAACTAGCCAGGGGCAGCAACCAGCCCAGTAATGAATGAAGAGAGTGAAAAAGAGAGTGAAATATCTTCAGATTTGCAGGGGTTTTTGTTTGTTTTTTACATTTTGTATATATTTTATATTGTTGAGCTGCAGCATTTTCAATAAAGTGTTTTATTTTTGCTCTATATATGTGTCATGCTTTCTTTGGGGTGGATGGGTGATTGGGTTGGTTTTCAGAGACTGCGCCCACCTCAGCATGGGGATGCTGTGCTTTGAGGGCATTCTATGGAGCCATGGCATTACTGGAAAGATTTGCAAAGAGTTTCAAAGAGTTGCAAAGTGGACTGTTATTGGAGGGAAGTCTTGCTAAGTGCTAACCAGGGTGCAGCCAGCATTTCTTGTAAGAAAAAAGACTAAACAACCCCAACCACTCCCACGGCAAGCAGGCAATCTGCAAAACTTCTCCATGCATGGACCTCCCAGAGCCTTTAGCATTTAGCAAGTCTTTAATTCCTCATAATGCATTACATATGCATGGTCACCAAGGGGGCTGAGGGGTTGGGGTTAATGCCTGTTGCCACAGCTCCAAAACAGCTTTTTTTTTCTAATTTTTTTCTTTGCAGGATGTACTGTTATGGGAGGTATGATGCAAAAATGATTTTCTTTTCAATTCTTTCTTTGCAATGCAATATTTTCTTTACAAAATCTGGATACAGCACGTTTCGGAGCGGGGGTTGCAGGCTGCTCCCCACCCCCAGTCGGCTGCAACCTGCTCCCCTTGCTGGAGTGAGCTCATCATATTTTGTTCAGGTTTGCATTTTCCTCCCTTGCCATATCTCTCCTCTCAACCTTCTCAAAGGGCAAACCTTCTCAAACCTTCTTAAACTACTTTCTGTTATCCTTATTTATTTAAAATCTTCCTTCCTTCTGCAAGTCAGAGAAGAAATTCAAGGAGACAGAAGCCTCAAGGAGACAGAGTTGTGCATGGGTGTCAGAAGACATGTATCCCAGTCCAAATTTGTTGGGACATAGCCAGTAATCAGGAGGAGGGTGAGAAGACTATGAAATGGGGCTTGCAGAACTTGTGCAAATCAAGCTGATGCTCGGGCAAAAGCCAGTAAAGAAAGCTCATTTTCCTTTGTGACTATCAATGGTTCAAAAATTACTAGGTTGCAATGTAGAGGTGTAAGGCAGAGGTGGGAGAGTGACACAAAGAGCCTGCCACCCAAACCCCGGAGGTCTTGGCCAGCAACCAAGAAGAAAGCCTCCACAAGGCATAAGGCAGAGGTGGGCAAGTGGGGTGAAGAGCCTAGTACCTGGACTCCAGAGGTCTTGGCCAGCCACCAAGAAGAAAGCCTCTGTAATTATGAAAGGAAACTCAAGCTTCAGTTTCCATTGTGGAAGACCCCACCTGAGAGCCCTCTGCCACTGCAGTGGTCATAGCTCCTGAGCACAGCTGCAGCAATGAATGAAATGCACCTGCAGAACTTGTCCAGCTCATGCTGATGCAGGAGGCAGGGAGGGTTTTCCCCAGCAAGAAGCTTTTCCCAAGTCATAACACATGTACCCTAGTCCAAATTTGCTGGGACATGGCCAGTAACCAGGAGGAGGGCAAGAAGACTATGAAATGGGCCTGCAGAACTTGTGCACATCAAGCTGATGCTCAGGTCAAAGCCAGTGAAGAAGCCTCAGCTTCTGCCACTACATTGGTCATAGCTCAGGAGCACAGCTTCTTTTGTGGCCAGCATCAATTCCAAAGTCACAAGGGTGCAACAGAGAGGTGCAGAGGTGGGCAAGTGGGGTGAAGAGCCCACAGGCCTGAGCCTACTACCCAGACCCCAGGAGGGAATTTGCCAGAGGTCTTGGCCAGCAACCAAGAAGAAAGCCTCTGCATTTGTGGCCAGCAACAATCCTCCAATTACAATTCCATAATAAGCTACGCAAACAGGGCCAGTGACCAGGAGGAGGTCTAGAATAATATAAAATGGATCTGCAGAACTTGTGCAACTCTTACCATACTTGAGCTGATGCGCGGGCCAAAGCCTGCCAAGAAAGTCTCCACTATTCAAGTAGTACATAGAAGAGAAGCCTCAGCAGTACTTGTGGCCAGCAACCAGGAGGAGAAAGAAATACAATTTCAGTAAGAGTAATATGTAAAGCAGAAGGGTACATCTCTCTTCTCCAAAGGAATAGGAGGACTTAGGAAGGAACTTGAACCAGGAAGTGGGCATTTCCCTCCTCCCCCCACATTAGGGAAGAAGGCAGGGAGGGCACATAATCACCTGCCTTATACTCACTATCTGCTTTCTAATCATAAGGAATCAAACTGTAATTATAAGCCTACATGACATGTCTAAATAACGTAAGTCTATATAACATAAGTCTATATCATATGTCCAGTATGTGTGTGATGTGTGCAGAGTGATAAGACAGCTCTATCTGCTTTAAAATGCTGTGATAAGGAATTGAACCATTACAATTATTATTAACCATTAATGAATCATCAATATTACTAATACTACAAAGTCTTATTAATATATTAATATTGGAATTAATAGTATTATTGACTCCTAGTATTAGTATTACCTGTTATATTATAAAGTCTATATCAGTCAGGATGAAAGTCAACTATAATTATAATGCATAATAATTCAGTTGTTGAGAGAATCCTGAAGGAAGGTTGTCATCCTCTTCATCTTCTCTTTCTTCCTTTTTCTTTCTGCCTCTTGTCAGACCAACAGGGATCAATCAGCCTGTGGCTAGCAGCGGAAGGGAATCTAAAAACCATAGGGAGGAAGGATAGAAAGAGCATTGGAATTTATATTGGTGCCTCTTGTGCATTTCGTGTACCTTCCTTCACACCCATAAAATTCCACCAGTGCCATTTTCAATAAATTTGAACTAAACAATACATCCCCCCCAACTAGAGATGACCCTATTAGGGTTCAGGGCAGTGGCATACCAATGGTGACAGGTGGCACAACAGCCCCGGCATGGGCATGAAGGGGGCGCCATTGGCAGGTGTGAAAGGGGCACCACCACTCCATGCTGCTCGACCCCCCTACCCTTCCTGCCACCAAAAGTGGTGGCTTGTCCACAGTGCACGGGACTGAGGGTGGTGGCACCATGTGCTCCCTCCCATGCAGAGCTGATCCTGCATTCTGCCATAGCAGTGGGGTAGGGGAGTTGGCGTGCATCCAGATGTCAGGCCGGTGGTGGTGCTAAGGAGTCACCCTGTCCACTCCACTTCCGGTTTTGCTGAGCCCCCACAGCCCGGGGCAAAGCAGCCTGTGCTGCTGAGGCCCAATGGCCTGGGGCATAGCAACCTGTGTGTGGCCCACCTCCCTGTCCCTCAGGGCCCATGGGAGGGGCAGCAATGTGGTGGGAGGGGCAGCGATGCCCCAGACATGGCGGGAGAGGCGGCAGCCCGAACAGGCAAAGATGCCAGTTCAGGCCTCTCAGTTAACTGGCATATTTTGTTATCCAGCAGCTCCCATTCCCCATGGGTGCTGGATAACAAAGCTTTTGCTGTAATTTTATTATAGAAGCACAGCTTGTTTTCCTTAAAGTGGCAAAAGTTTTGAGTAGCCTACATTACCAGGAGAGAGTAGGCAAAACATTTTGTTTGCAAGCTTGATTACATAAGAATACCAGTGGCTGCTAAGCTCAAGATGAAATAATGTGCAAAAGCTCCAATGACCTGGGGTGCCGGAGTGAGGTGTTGAAACAGCAGCTACACCAAGCTCCAGACCACACAACACCCTACAGTCCCTGCCCCCCACTTGTTGCAGACGGACGAGACGCCACTGCTAATGGAGAGGGGCAAAATGGAGAATGAGGATGAAATACAAGACAATGGAAAACAATGCAGTGAAGAGTCCTCCAACGTGGAGAATATGGAGGACATGGGCGAGCAGGAGGAGGAGGAGGAGGTGGTGGTGGCAGTACTGCTTCTGCAAATGCTGTTTACCTGGGCATTACTGCTGCAATGCTTGAGGAGGATAAGAACTGTGCTACAGTGTTCACTGGCAATTTGTGTTTCTAGTTTAACAGCATTAATGACAATAAAAAGAAGATACAGGTACTGAGAGAACTTAGAATATACAGAGTGGAATGCAAAGAAGTGGAATTTAAACAGGCTCTGTGCCAGCTCAAGAAGGAGCAAGAAAATATCACGGACTTTATAGTGGCAGCCTGTGTGCCGCACAATATCTATGAGAGCTGAGGAGAGGTTTTCAAGGAGTCATGGGAAGTAGTGTGACAGGCAGTGGCCAGACAGAGACATGTCCAGGCAGCAGCAGCAGCACAGGGACTGAGAAGATATCCGCAAGGAGAGACTGGTTGGGCTGCCCTTGTGTGTGATTGTCTAGAAAGATATATTGCTGACAATACCTAGAAGTGCTTTGTTCTTTCTCTTGGTTATGTTAAAATATATTCATTTACACTTTAAATCTGTGCCTGCCTACAGAGTCATGCTGTGTTGTGGATGGGGGCAGAAGGGAGGACAGTCAGGGAAAGGGGGAGGAAATCTGGACTGGGCTAGGGGTTTGTTGCTTCCACACTGTGAGTGGTTTGGGGAAGGGGGACATTATGCACACGTCACCCACATCTGAATGAGCCCTCCCGCCCCTCACATGGGTGAGAAGGATAACTATTAGAGCTCTTGGTGGGCTAGGCGTGTTGGGGACCAAGCCGAACAGCAACCCACATTTTTAAAAACACTTGTAAAACAATTCACATATCTACAAAAGCCATACGTGGCACTACACAAACAAATTGATGGTGTTCCTGGGCAGGGAACGGGAGGGTTCCAATGGGAGCCCCCCTTGGAAACTGTATGAAGATCAATGAACTCGGAAATGCTGGGAAATGTAGTTCAAAACCCCGCTCCCTGCCCAAAAAAAGCCAGAAGAGCTTGCCACCACCACCAACATTGACAACAATTTCCAATCAACCAGGTGGCAATACCCACATGCTACTCTAAACCCTGAATATTTTATGATATCATAGTAGTTATCATAGCAGCTATAGTACATAAAAGAAAAACCACATATATGGTGGGATGGGATCCCACATGGTGGGATGGGAAGGGAAAAGAATGGGAGGGGAGGATTCAAGCAACTTTTCTTTGGGATTGGGATGGGGTCTTTGGAATCACATACTGATGGAGAGAGACCAAAACAACCAAGCATAGGTGGGTGCAAGTGACCAGGATTTTGGGGTGACCTTGGCCATGCCCAAGGGAGATTCCCAGTGAGAGTCCAGGGGTGGGGACTGGGGAGGCAGGTGGTTTATATGTGCCTCCTGCTGTAACACATTAGGAAACAAATTATGGGGGGTAAATGGTAGGGCTGTGAGTAGCTTTGGGTGCTGATACAACTTGGAGAAGATTTGACCTGATTCGGCAGCTGAATCTCTGAATCTGAATCAAATCAGGAGACCAATAAAAAAGTTCTGAATTGATCTGAAGCTCTCTGAATTGATTCAGAAAATATTTGGAGAGCTTTGAAGATTCAGGCTCTCTCTGCTCGCTGCTGAAGGGAGTTGGACCCGAACTCCATGCTGGTAAGTAGGGGGCGGGGGAATGGGGGCTGGAGGATGGGGGAGGAGATTATGAGGGGACCCCTGCCAGGCCCCATCCCCTGCCTCCTCTCCCAGCCTCCATGATCACCCCACAACCCCCGCCCACTCTCCCAGCCCCTCCATCACCACCATGGCTGCCCCACCTGGCTCCAGCTCCCAGTTCTTTAAAAAAAAAAAAAAAAAGGGGATAAAAACCCCCACTCACTGGTTGCTTCAGCAGCCTCAGGGACTTTGGGGACTCATGGCATAGCCCCCCATGCAGCGTGGGGCAGC
>NW_005842323.1:1565395-1571082 GCF_000455745.1 Alligator sinensis
CTGGTGAATAGGGTTTGGGGTTTTTTTTAAAGAGCTGGGAGTTGGGGACAGGTGGGGCAGCCATTGATGGGGCTGGGAGAGCAGGCAGGGCCTGGGGCCTGTCTGATTCAGAGATTCAGCAGTGGCCAAATCTCCAAATCAGATTCAGCTGAATCAATTTAAGACAGTGATTTGAAGCACTGAATCGAATCACTGTCCCCCAAATCAGCTGAATCTGAAGCAAATACTAGCCACTTCACACAGTTCTAGTAAATTGGTATTTGACTCCCCCTACTGAAATCTGTGGGGAATGACAAATGAGGCTTAACTCACTCAAAAGCACTATTCGTGCAAGCATGACCTCTGTGTCATGCAAACAAAAATGCACTGTACCAAAAAAAAGCCACGTTAACATTTTCAGGTGCTCTACCCCTAGCTCATGTCTAACCCTAACCCCTAGCCCATGTCATCTATACGTGCCCTAAAGGGCTAAGACTAAACTTCTCTCCATCCCACACATACATCAAGCAAATGCAATACAGTGGATGTTCACACTTTGCAATAATCTGTCAGTCAAGAGGCTCTGACAATTTGTAAACTATCTAGCAAATAGTCTTTCTACCCTCTTAAGGGTGTAAAAACCATTGTGGTGACTACCAAACAAAGAAACAGCATGGACATGGAACCTCAGCACAGTTCATCTGATGACCAACTGTCCTGAAAGACTCAAGTGAATGAAACAATAACATAACCATGAGATACCCATACACCAGGAGCAGGGATATCACACTTGCCAAAGGAACTTTCTCAAGGCCACAGTGGAGCCATTATGAAAAAGAAGCATGTCTCCAGTAAGTCACAGATACCATGCAGAGGTCAAATATGACCATGAGTGTTAGAGACCTGATAAACAGTTGTGAAATACATGGGGAAATGCAGGCCCGTGGCAGAGCACACATTTTGCCTGCCACTTTAAGAGGTTAGGCAGGATGTGGAGCAGTTGGAAGGTGCTGTCAGACTCAATTAAGCAATCATATGACTGCAGGGGGACCACCGGATTGGATGAGAACTGGGCAGCCAAGGTATAAGCCCAGGCCATAGGAGCAGAGTTAGCAGTTACATCTAGGGAGTCAGTGGAATAGCATCACCAGCCTGAGGACAGCAGCTCCCAGAACATCTGGAGGTTATTTTAGGAACTATGTGGATGGAGAAGGTCCTGGGGGTCCTGGGTAAGACCTGAAACTACATCCTGCTGGGGTTGGATGTGTTACCAAATCTGCCCATTACTTTGGGGTGTGCTCATTTATTAGGGATAGTTTCTAGGGTCTTGGTGATTCTGTCAATGTGCTGCTTGTGTTACTATACGGAGCTGTATTTCTCCCTTCTGCAAGCCCTCACCCCCAGTGGAGCTATCTTGCAGGACTCAATCTCAATGGGACTGGGTTCCTCCAGTCACCAAATCAGTCATACACACAAACACATGAGGGTGTCAGCCTCATATGCCAAGAATCAGTTCATAAGAGCAACAATAAAATGCAGTCAGACACAAGCACACAGGTAAACAGAATCCCTCTGAATCCGGCTGGGTGTCCAGCTGACACCTTCATGGGCCAGCATTCAGTTCATAAGGGCACGTCTGAGTCAAACTGGGTCAATCAGCCTGTACAAGCTGACCCCCTTATGAGTTTCAAACTCAGCACGTCCCAATCTTTGGCCTCTTGATGAGCAGACCCCACAATAATTTGGGCTTCACAGGGATCTTTAGCATAGGTAAAAGAAGCGTTGCTGCAGAGCACGGGAGGAAAGAGAAGCAGAGAAGGAAAAATATACCCAATTACTACCAGTTTGACTATAAAAGTTATTTATTGCTAAGCATATGAAATATATAATAGTACTAGTAGTAATAGACATGCAAAAGAAAAACAAACACCAACAATGACAATACTACCCTGGTTTCACTAAGTATTTGGGGAAACTTAGCTCAAGCTTAACTGATACAGTTCAGGTTCAGAAGTTTATGCCTAGAAAGAAGACAGAGAACGCTGGGATCTCACCTAGTCCACGGTACTCAGGCTGCAAAGCTGACAGGCACAGTCTGTAGCACAGTCCTTGAAGGGAGAGATGATCTGTTCTTCCAGCGTCCCAAGAACGACAGGGGATGGTGTCAGCACAGGGGTTTTCTTCTTCTCCTTCTTTCCTCCTGCTTATACTTCTTTTCCTTCCTTTTCCTCTTCCTCTTCTCCCTCTAGCAGCACACACACTTACAGATTTTTATACCCTCAGTTCAGCTGCTTCGAAGCACCCTCAGTAGTGTAAATCATTGTCTTTTCTATTGACAAGGGGTTATCTGGTTTGGACCATCTCAGGAAACTGATTGATAATCAGGAAACACTTAAGATTAGGGAGTAACCCAAATACTTGGGAGCCAGCTTGAAATTCCTATGGGTGGCAGATATACTGATGGGATATCTCATGGTTTCTTCAGGAACAATAGATAGCTTGCAGCATCAGGATTTTGGATTTTTACTTGTTGTGCACAAGCCTCAGCTTAGCATGACTTTTCCAGATCTTACTATAGTCTTTTAACAGACTTAAAGCAATTATTGGGGTGCTCATAACCTTTTGTGGAGAGGACTCCCACCAGTCGTCTCGGGAAAGATATGACAACACCTGGGATTAGGGCTCCAGCAGGCTGGATGCTGTGATGAACCCTTAACCATTGTTCAAATGTTGCCCATACCCCCTCTGACTCGGTCTCTTGCCTCAGCATTCCCTAACCCGGCAACCGAGTTTTAGTCAATCAAGTTTAAATAGGCCTCCCATAGTGGGACCGGGGAATGTACGGCCCGAGATGCCTATTAAACTTAGAGCTGTGTGTGTGTGTCTGGGGGGGAAAAGTCCTTAGTAAATCCAGATTAGAACTGGTCTGATAAATGCTGAGCTGGGTGTGTGTGAACATGGGTTGATTAACATTGGAAGCACAGATTCCCCATCATGCAGCGCTCTCCTGCTTCTCTGGTCCCAGAATTCACTGCAGTCTCTGCTTCAGGCTTTCTGTTTTCCATCTCTCATGTAAATGAGACCTAGGGCAGTTGATTCACTCGTCACCCTTATCTGGTGAGGGTCTTAGGTGCGTCTCTCACTGCATCTTAATCAGTTTCATTTAGGTAGAGGAGGGGAGGGAATCCAGATTAGAACTGGTCTGATAAATGCTGAGCTGGGTGTGTGTGAACATGGGTTGATTAACATTGGAAGCACAGATTCCCCATCATGCAGCGCTCTCCTGCTTCTCTGGTCCCAGAATTCACTGCAGTCTCTGCTTCAGGCTTTCTGTTTTCCATCTCTCATGTAAATGAGACCTAGGGCAGTTGATTCACTCTTGTAACCCTTATCTGGTGAGGGTCTTAGGTGTGTCTCTCACTGCATCTTAATCAGTTTCGTTTAGGTAGAGGAGGGGAGGGAGGGGGGGTGAGTCCTTTGTGAGTCAGACAGACTGTATCCTGTGCCCCGATTGCCCAAGAATACAGAGCTGAGACGTAACAGATGGTGTGGTGGAGCTGCCAGTGGTGGGGCAATCTCCAGAAAATTCTACATCTGTGCCTCCCCACTGAAACATGAGAATGGGGTCCTGTAAAGCATCAGCCCCTGTTGCCTTGTGGGTACTCCATGGAGGGGAAAGGCTAGGGGTACCCACAAGGCAGCAGAGCTTGATGCTGCCCAACAGAAAAGCACAGGGCCCAGGTCCCCTGAGTGGGGCCTGAGATGGGGTCCAGGTTCATGTAGTGGGACCTGAGACAGGAGCCAGTGAGTGGGGCCTGAGGCTCAAGGGGTGTAAGTCCCAGGAGCCCAGTGAGGGATGGAGTAGTGATCCCATTGAGGGGTGGAGTAGTGGCCTAGAGAAGGGGCCAGGAAGCCAAGGCCCACAAAGTGGGGCCTGAGGCCAAATCATAGAAAGCTAGGTTGGAAAGGGACCCGAGGAGGTCATCTAGTCCAACCCCATGCTCAAAGCAGGACCATCCCCAACTATTTCATCCCAGCTAAAGCTTTGTTTATCCAGGTCTTAAAAACCTAGAGTTTCCACCACTCCTCTGGGTAACCTGTTCTAGTGTTAGTGAGAAAATCCTTCCTAATAGCTAACCTAAACTTCTCTTGCTGCAACTTGAGACCATTGTTCTTTCTTTTGTCCTCTGCTACCACTGAGAACAGTCTAGCTTCATCCTCTTTCCAACCCCCGCTTCAGGTAGTTGAAGGCTGCTATTAAATCCCCTCTCAGTCTCCTCTTCTATAGGCTAAATAAGCCCAGTTCCTTCAGTCTTTCCTCATAAGTCATGTCCCCCTCACCATTTTTGTTGCCCTCCACTGGACTCTCTCCAATTTGTCCACATCCTTTCTGTAGTGGGGGACCCAAAACTGAACACAATACTCCACATGTGGCCTCACCAGTGCTGAAAAGAGGGGAAGGATCAGTTCCCTTGACTGGCTGGCAACACTCCTACCGATGCAGCCCAGTATGCCTTTAGGCTTTCTGACAGGTCGTCACTCTGGGCTGCCCTCAATGTGGCCCATGCACCTGTCTCTGGGGCAACCGCCCGCCTTGTCTCGTCTGCCATGCCTTTGATCTTAATTGTTAATTAATTAATTAGCGGGAGGCTGCCCTTGTCCTGCCCCGCTACTAGGGGGCGCTGTCTGCAGCTCTGTTTCCTCCCCTACACCGCAGTCCACGCCTCGCCGATGTAATCACCGTTGTCTTAATTCTATTTTCTCACTATATGGCCCCTTACCGTTCTCCCTGGGCCTTCTTTCTTTAGCTGCTGCCTCCTGGGGCTTTCTAGTGCCCAACTTGGGCCTCTCAATGTTACCCCCTTTCTGGGGCTCTCCACACCCACACTTGGGCCTCTCAATAAATTGGCCCCCTTCTGGGACTCGCTGTGCCCAACTTGAGCCTCTCAATAAGTTGGCCCCCTTCTGGGACTCGCTGTGCCCAACTTGGGCCTCTCACTAAGATGGCCCTCTTTCTGGGGCTCGCCATGCCCAACTTGGGCTTCGCAATCGTGCAACCCCCTTCTCTGGGGCTCACTGTGCCCTACTTGGGCTTCGCAATCGTGGAACCCCCTTCTCTGGGGCTCACCATGCCCTACTTGGGCTTTGCAATCATGCAACCCCCCCTCTCTGGGGCTCGCCGTGCCCTACTTGGGCTTCGCAATCATGCGACCCCCCCCCTCTCTGGGGCTCGCCGTGCCCTACTTGGGCTTTGCCATCGTGTGACCCCCCTCCCTGGGGCTCGCCATGCCCTACTTGGGCTTCCCCATCATGCGACCCCCCTCCCTGGGGCTCGCCGTGCCCTACTTGGGCCTCTCCGTAGTGCTGCCCCCTTTCTGGGGCTTTCTGTGCCCAACTTGGGCCTCTCAACTATGCGCTCCCCCTCTCTGGGGGTTGGGGTCTATGCACCCCGTATGCTACGCCCACCGGGGCACCAGGGTCCTCCCACTCCGCTGTGGGTTCCCCCTTCTCCAACCCCTTATAGCCTCACCCAGACCACCGGTCTTAACAAACAGCAAACACAAACTTGAGCCTCCTGGCTATAACTCAAACATAAGCCGCCTGGCTAAAACAACATTGCTCAAGCATCTGAGCTGCTATAAGCTGTCGCTGCGGTCAGGCTTTTCCTCACCTCTCCCAGAGCTCCTGCCTCTCTGGCTACTGGCCGG
>NW_005842323.1:1571095-1592993 GCF_000455745.1 Alligator sinensis
TTTATAAGTGCCGGGCCCTGCCCCTTCCGGCCAGCTGACTCTCATTAGTTGCCCCGGCAACCCACAGCTGTGCTCCCTAATCACTGCTAGGGCTCCTCCCCTAGCAGTTTTTTCCTCTTCAGGCACAGAGCACCTCAGTGCTCTGTGACAGGCTTCTTTGCAACAAGGGCAAACGGTTGGCTCACGTTGTCCATTGTAACCCCCAGGTCCTTTCCTGCAGAGCTGCTGGCCAGACAGTCATCCCCCAGCCTTTACTGATTGATGGGATTATTCCACCCTAAGTGCAGGACTTTGCACTGGTCCTCATTGATCCTCATGAGATTTCCTTTGGCCCAATTCTCCAATTTACCGGCTTCTTTGCAACAAGGGCAAACGGTTGGCTCACGTTGTCCATTGTAACCCCCAGGTCCTTTCCTGCAGAGCTGCTGGCCAGACAGTCATCCCCCAGCCTTTACTGATTGATGGGATTATTCCACCCTAAGTGCAGGACTTTGCACTGGTCCTCATTGATCCTCATGAGATTTCCTTTGGCCCAATTCTCCAATTTACCTAGGTCACTCTGCACCCTATCCCTGTCCTCCAGTATATCTACTACTCCCCCCAGCTTGGTGTCATCTGCAAACTTGCTGAGGATGCACTCTATGACATCTTCCAAGTTGTCGATGAAGACATTGAACAAAACTGGCTCCAGGACTGACCCATGGGGCACTCCACTTGATACCAGCTGCCAACTAGACATTGATCCATTGATTACTACCATCTCAGCCCAATGCTCTAGCCAGTTTTCTGTCCATGTTACAGTCCATTCATCCAGCCCATACTTCTTTAGCTTGCCTGGGAGAATGCTGTGGGAAACTATCAAAAGCCGTGCTAAAATCAAGTCTTGCTAAAATCAAGATATACCACATCCACGGGTCTTCCACCTCCACAGAGCCAGCCACCTCATCATAGAAGGCAATCATTTTGGTAAGACCACAGCTTGCTCTTGGTGAATCCATGCTGACTGTTCCTTATTACTGTTTTTTCCACCAAGTGCTTAGAAATGGATTCCTTGAGGATGTACTCCATGATTTTTCTAGGGATTGAAGTAAAGCTGACTGGTCTGTGGTTCTCCAGATCCTCATTTTTGCCTTTCCTAAATATGGGCACTATATTTGCCATTTTCCAATCAAACAGGACCTGTCCTGTTTACCATGAGTTTTCAAAGATGATGGCCAGTGGCTCTGCAATCTCATCAGCCAATTCCCTCAGGACCCTCAGGTGCATCCTGCCCAGCCCCATGGACTTGTATATGTTTAGCTTTTCTAAATAATCCCTAACCTGTTCTTTCACCACTGTTGGCTGCTCACTTCCTCCCCATACTGTGCTGCCAGGTGCAATAGTCTGGGAGCTGTCCACATGCCTGTGAACACTGAGGCAAAGAAGGCATTGAGCACTAGGCCTGAGTGAAGAGATAATATTCACTTCGGATTTGGCTGATTCAGGAGACAGTGATTTGATTCGGTGATCTGAATCACTTTCCCGAATTGATTCAGCTGAATCTGATTCAGAGATTCAACTGCTGCTGAATCAGCTGAATCTCTGAATTGGCCCCATCCCTCACCCACTCGCAATGGCTGCCCTGTCCACTTTCCCAGCTCCTGGCTCTTTAAAAAAAAAAAATGCCCCCACTCACCAGGTGCTGCCAAGTAGGGGGTGATCCCTGCTGCCCCCCACTGCTCCGTGCTGTGTTAGGGGCTCTGCCATGAGCCCCCAGAAGCCCTGAGGTTACTGTCTGGCCCCTAATACTGGGGTCTGCCACCCTGTGGGCTCAGGTGGCTACCTCCATACCTGGCCCCCTACACTGGGCTCAGGAAGCCTGATGCTGTGCTTGCCTGGGCCCACTCTCTTCTGGTATTGTAACCCACCCATAGGCAGGGGCTGGGATATTCAGGTGCCCCTCCTCACCTTTCACTGGGGAGATAACTGGCCTGGAATTTCTTGGGGACTCCCCTGCCACAGGGAGTCCCACCAGGCCACCCTTCCCTGGCACAGTGCAATTTTAGGTCATACCCAGGACCAGGAGCCTCCAAACCACCCCCATAGCTCTTGCCCTTACCTCCAAGATGTTCCAGGAGCAGCTCAGCCTGATGTTGCCTCCTTGCCTGCTCAGTTCAGACTGCTGCTTCTCTCTCTGAGGGTCTGGGTTAAAATGGAGGCTGCTCCACCACCTCCCCTCAGCCAATCCCAGGGTCTTCCTAGGGTCATGTGCTAGCCTTGAGGAGGCTCTGTTGTAATTCTGTTGTAATAGAGAACCCGCATGCAGGAGAGTATTTCCCACCAGTTTTGTAGCCTTCTTTGCATGGTGCATTTCTTTTGCATTATAGTGATGTACGATGCAAAGGAGTTCCCGCCATTTGTATTAAGATTTCTGCCACATTATTGGCCAATCTTAATGTAGGCACATGTGGCGGCTAGCTATTGGCTTGCTAGCCATACAAAAGGCTTGGGTATTTTCCGCCCATGTCAGAGAGAGAGAAAGCACGTGGAGTTCGGGAAAGGTGTGTGAAGATCTCTAAGCGCTGCTGATCCCTTCGAACCCAGCTTTTTCCTTAAGAGGACAACAGAGGTTTAATTTGCCGAATCCACGGAGCTTCAACAACTCCGGGGAACCTATTTACCGAACCCTCGGAGCCTTAACAACTCCAGGGCCAATAACCTCTAGCCTCTCCCCGTCGTCGATCGCAACCCTAGACGTATCCCTATCCTATGGACCCAATTTTTGAACCCACGGAGTCTTAACAGCTCCGGGGGACCTGGGAACCGAACAAAACCCACGGAGATTCAGCTGCTCCGTGAGAGAGAATTGTTAAACCCGCGGAGCCTAAACCACTCCGGGGTCAAGGAACCGAGTCTATTAGAGTCCTCCAACGAGAACTCAAGCGGAGCTGCGCCTGGAAAGCTTACCAGCCTACACCGCAACCACCTTGGGTGTAAGTAAATAATCTTTTCAATCAACCATTACGCCTCCGTGACTGATTCTAGCTCGAGAGTACCATACCGCGCTGTGGTTTTCTCTGGCCCCGCGTGCCCGGGCTGCTGGCCACAGCCTGTGTGCACAAAGATGGGCCCGGCTCGCCCCCAAGATCGGGAGCCAGCCCACACGATAGTTTCCATTCATTTTTAATGCAGAAAAATAATAGAGCAATTCTTCTGTTGCAAAGAACTCAGAAAGACCACAACAGGTCAGAACACTTTTAACACTAGGAATTGCTTTGAAATCTTTGGTCATGCCCAGATGTGCATGGGCATTGGTTCCCAGGAGACAACTAACAGTTGCGCACCTTATGCTGCTGCTAGTTGTTCCCAGGGAATGCCAGTTTCACACACACTCTGGTGAATGGCAAGTAACCCTGGGTGGGGTAGGGAAGGCTGGAGCAAGCACTGAAATGGCCCTAGAAGCCTTACCTGGGGTTCTGGGGGACTCCTGGAGCTGTAGCAGTGATGATCCTGCTATGTAGAGCCTGGCCGGCAAAGGAGCATGATTCCAACTGGCCAGGCTCTGGTTTTGGGCAGCACACATTGCCACCACATGAGCCACTCCACTCTTTGTTTTTAACAGGTTCTCCTTGCAGTGTGGAGAACAATGGAACATGCAGTGTGTGGTGTCACAGATGTGTCTGCAGTGCCACATACCACACAGTCACACTCATCTGGATATGGTCTTTGAGTTTATCTTGTGAATCATGTTTACACACTGAACAGAGTTAATATTGTATGGTACCCTGGTCCACTCTTGAAAGGATATCAATGGAATCCCAGGGTCCAACAGCACCCTGGTTGAGATTCATTGGTGTAGGCTCTGTTTCCATCACACAGAACAGAGATGGTGTTATATGTGTCAAAAATAGACAAAGCTATTGAGATGCAATGAGAAAATGAGGAATGGACAGGTTTACATTGGTGTGACAGGACAGTGGTAATGCCCTGCCACAATTGGTCAGAGGAGGAAGACAGAGGAACGGCGGGAATGAGTGTGTCTTAACTGCATTGGGGAAGGAGTCAATAAAGCAAGTAATGAGCAAAAACTCAGCTTTATTCATTCTCTCTTGAGCCAGAGGGAAGAGAGGGCTGATGGAGAGCTGACCTAATAGGCTCTGGCAGCTGATCCAGAAGTAGAAAATCCCAGGGGCCAGGCAAATTGATTCCCTAGAGAGGGGAGATAGGCAGGAGCCTATCTCTTGTGCAGCTGCAAGAAGGTGCAGCAATTACCTGACCCCAGCCGGGGGTCAATGGGTCTTGCAGAGGAGAATCAGAAAACTGAAACTTACCTGAGGTGAGATCTGGCATGAAAGCATCACATGGGAGGCTGTCACGGGGCACTAAGGTACCTGCTTCTCTAAGACCAGAAACTGCCTGCGGAGAGAGCCCAAAGAGCCAGACAGAAGCCCACAGGTGCAGGTTACCATGGCAACAGGCTAACGAGCAAATTAGCCTGCATCTGCACCTGGTCAGCTGACCAGAAGAGGCAGGGCCCTGGGCCCATATAAACCCCAGGACTGGGACTAGATAGTCAGTTCTCTACCAGCAGCCAAGGGGGAAGGAGCTCTCCTAGACGAAGCTCAGGGAAGAGGCCTGACTGCCCGTTCAGCTTCTGGTAAGATTAAGGGCCTTCAGGAGCTCACCAGATACCCTGGGGCATGGTAAATGGGTGGTTTGGATCCATGCATCTAGCCCATAGGGCTAAAGGTGTCCCGAGACATCCATTTCGGAGCAGGACCCAAAAGGCATCCGAGAACCCACAGGGATCAGTGGGGTCCATCAGGACTGTATCCAAACAAACTTGAGGGCAGCCTCCCTATTTATTATAGTTACACCAAGACTTGGCAGGAGAGAAAGAGGGTGCCCATTGGGCAGGTTTGTCATGGTCAGGGAGCTGTACAGGTATCAAGGCCATCCCCAGGGACTCCATCCTGTGACAGAGACCAGCAAGGAATCTGTCCAGTGAATGAGGCCCAATATTTACTTTTCCGTTCTGTATTCTCTTTAACATCAAAGGTGTGGCAGGCGAGTACCAAAGAGGATTAGCATGTCCTGGGCACATTGGCTGCAACATATCTTTCTATGAGAGTCTCAGACTTCTACAAATGGATAGAAAAGCAGAAAACAAGTGTAGTTACCTACTACTGACCATGAGGGCTGCATTGACTATAAGGAGTCTGGAAATTCTCTAATGCTTTGTTTAGTGAGGAAGTTCCCTTTAACTGGTGCTGTCCAAAGTAGATCTACACAGCAACAGCTTAAGGAAACTGATCTGCACTGAGCCTCCCAAAGGGCATGTCTACACATATATTTGCTGTGGGGTGGATTTACTTTAGAGTAAATAACTCTAGAGTAAACTCATCCTGAGCAGGCATCTACATGTGGAGGGACAAGGGATGAGATTTGCTGCTTATGGCAGCAGTCTGCTTCCACCCTGTCCAGACCTGCACTAATGCAGCTGGATTTTAAACCAGCTTGCTTTTAAACATGGCTGCTGGCCACAGGCAGGTGCAGCTGGGATCTCTGAAATAGTTTGAATCTATGAAATCCCTGTCGCCACCAGGGAGAGCTGGAGGTTCCAGCTGCAGCTGCCTATGGCCATCATTCATATTTAAAAGCCAGCCCCACATGCTACTCCTGGGCCACCTGCTTTCCTGGTCTGGAGCAGGGTACAGGGCATGGGGGCAGCACATGGCACCTCTATTGCCACAGCCTCTGCCTGCCATGCCAGGGCTGCTCCAACCCCTGACCCTATGAGTGACATCCAGTGCTCTGGGTTCCTGCTCACTATGCTGCTTGCTCTGCTGGCTCACCACAGGGACTGCCATTTGGCTCAGGACAGCCTTGGCCCTGGCAGCTGCACCATGCAGCACAGCTGCCTGGCCTGGCTCACCACACTTTCTCAGTTCCCCTGCCACCTTGCTGCTGCCACCTGAGCCCCATGCTGCCACATGGACCTCAGCAGGAACACTAAATATGCACTTCTGGTCACTACCACGGGGGCCATCCATGATACCCTGGGCCTCCATCCCCGCTGCTTCTGGGCCCACCAGACCAGCCAAAACTGGTAGCTTCATGTCATCCAAACCACCTGGGACAATGAGCAATGGCTCAAGTCATTCTGGATGACCCAGGCCACCTTCCAGGAGCTCCTTGAGCAGCTCCACCAATACATGGAGTGGTAGGATACCACCATGTGTTGGCCCCTCCCCATGGACACCCAGCTGGCCATGGCACTGCTCAAGCTGGTCATGCCTGGCAGTCTCCGTTACATCAACCGCATCTTCAGCATGGGCGAGGCCACTGCTGGGGAGGCCATCCTGGAAGTGTGTGGTACCCTCCAAGATGTGCTGGGGCACACCTTGCTCCATGTGCAAGACACCCTGGCTGTGGTGGTGGGGTACATGCCCTGGGCTTCCCCCAGTGCATCAGGGTCCTGGACAGGACACACATCCCCATCATCTAACTGCCCTCTCGCAACTACCCCTACTACAGCCAGCAGGGCTTTCACTGCATCATGCTGCAGGCTGTTATCAACCACCATACTGCCTTCATGAATGTGAGCACCAGCTCGGCAGGCAGTGCTCATGACCCCTGTGTGTTCCACAACTCCATCCTGCCAGGTCTGGTGAAGAGTGGACACTTCGTGCCAGGGGTGCCAGATCTCCAGTTGGGTGTAGTAGTGCCCCCCTCATCAGGGACCCCACCTTCCCACTCGTCCCATGGTTCATGCTACCCTACACCAGCCAGCTGACCCCCTGGTGCCTGGGCCAGACACATGCCTTGGTGGAGTGTACCTTCAGCCACCTGAAGGGACACCGGTGTGCCACTGGTGTGCCTCAAGGACACTGGTGTGTCTCACTGCCTGCCTCAAGGTTGCTGAGGCCAGCACCCCCAGGTCATTGTCACAGCCTGCATGCTACATAACATCTGTGAGGCCTAGGAGGGAGTTCTTCCATGAGGCCTGGGCAGAAAAGGCACAGTCAGCACAGGATGCCAGGCACTGAAAGTGCCAGCTGTAGTGGCAACAGCAGTGGCAGCCCCCACAAATGTTGAAATCCTGGGTGAGGTGTTCTCGCACCAGCAGGATCCAGGGTACCAGGTGTGAGAGGCACTGGCCATCCTCCTCCTCCTGCACTCCCCACTTTTAGCCTGCCTGGACAGCAGCCCATGGTCCCCACCCCACCGCACACCCCGAGCATCATGTTCACTGTGGACTGTTCTCCAAAAAGTAGTTTATTCCCCTCCAAAATACAAACCCCACTCCCTAACAACAGAACCCATTCCATCTCCTTCCCCAACAACAAACCCCATCCCTTCCTCCCCACTCCCTACAGAGCCCCTCCACCACCCACCTCACCCACTACCAATAAAACATCCTCTTTCCTGTGCAGACTATTTACAGTAAGTGCTCTGTGTGCACCCTCCCAGGCTGGCTTCTGGCCAGTCTCCCATGGGTATGCATGCCACGGCAAAGCCAGCAGGCAGGCGGCTCACCTAGGGGTGACAGCAGATGCTGCTCTGCTGAAGCATAAATACTCACTCCTATAGCCAGTAGGCCAGGCCAGCAGGGTCTGCATATGGTCCTGGCCCTGCTGCAGGCATCTCCTACTCTGCAGCTCCATGGAGTGGGGGTGAGCAGTGGAGCTGGACCCAGCTGGGGGAGCTGGGTAGGGAGGGATCCAAGGCAGGGGCCAGGGCAGGGGTTCCTGGCTGGTGGAGATGCCACTGCACTTCAGCCTAGGTCCATGGAAAGGGTGAGCTGCTTCTGGGCAGTGGGTGACTGCCAGAGGGAAGACGGGGCTGTGGCCAGGAGCAGAGCAGAGGGTGGCATGAAGGCAACTGCCAGAGCCAAGGCAGCATCCAGAACCTCGTAGTCCTCCTCCATCACCTACTGCCTTGGGCACCAGGACAGCCTGCTGCTCCAGGGACTCCACATGCCTCTCCTCCAGGGCCAAAAGTCTGACCCTGAACTCCTGGTGCTCCCAGTTCCTTCACTGACCCCTCTCCTCACAGCAGTCTCTGGCATCCTCACAGACAAAGTCCTCTACATGCCAGGCCCGTGAGTCTGCCAGGGGCTCTTTGGTCACCGTGACCAGCTGGTTCAGCTGTTGGTTCTGGCCCTGAGTCTGGTGCTGCTGGAGCCAGTGAATCCGTAGCACCTCAGCCAAGGCTGGTGGTGACCACGATGATGCATCCTGGCTGGCAACTGGTGCCTCTCCTCTGCCCGCATCTGAAGGTCCTACAGAGCCAAGAGGAAGAGCCTGTTTGTGAGAATTTTCAACATTTCTAAGATAAGGTGCTCTGTATCAGGGGCAGTTCACTGCCCAGCCTCAGATCAGGGGTCACGCATGCAGACATGCCCATGGACCATGGTAAGATGCCCAGGCAGACCCTGGTCCAAGAAGTCAACAGCCGAGTCTCCATTTCTACTCAATCTTCAGGGAGACAGCCTGCCTCCCGCACCCATTTCCAGGCCAGAACAGGCCAGACTCCTAGCAGCACCTGCTAGCACAGCTCTAGAGACATTCCCCCCCCGCGCACACGCGCACACACACACACACACACACACACACACACACACACACCTTCTCCTTTAGGCCAGCCTGTCTCCTGCACTGCTGCTGAGTCCATGGAACCTAGGTGTGGTGGGCAAGCAGCTTCCAGCTGACTTAGACATGGAGCTGCTGGCATCTCCTCCTTCCCTCCAGGGGGCCTCTCTGGGCAGGCACCTTGGGGTGAGTCCCGCTGCCCACACTGGCTCTGTGCCTGGACCATGACTCTACTGAGTGTCTTGGGCATGGTGTGAGGAGATGTTTGCGTGGACTGAGAGGTGCCCAACCCACCATGCCTTGCTGCTACTGATCACCATGGTGGCCCAGGCACATGTATGAACCTGGCATTGTACCCGAAGCTTCAGTGATGTGGAGGACAAATGCACCCTGCCCCACAACCTTCATCACCACCTGGAGAGCTACCTGTGGCTTTGCTACACATCCCTACAACTGCTACTGAGGAAGACATCACCACTGGCATCAGCACATTCTTCAGTGTGTGAGAGGCCCATGCCTGCCTAGCTTTGGAGGCACAGGCTACTCAATAACTTTTTCAACAGTCTCCCACCTCCCTGCATGCAGTAGAGTTGGGGGCCCAGAGGCCAGGGGGATCATGGGTTGGCCAGGCAAGTAAGGGGAGCAGGGACAGGGGTAGGGAGGCCCCAGTTCAAGGCTTATCAGGTGGGCATAGCAAGCATGCCTGGTGGCCCAAATTGATCCCCAGAGGCAGTGAGGATGTGTGGCTCCTGATGGTGTCCTGGCATTCAGGGACACACTGTCTGGCTGCCTGGGTAGGGGCACCCTCAGGGGAGGAGGTGGAGCTACTGGTGGCCAGTGATGTTGTGGCTGAAGGCCCTGGGCAGAGCTCAGCATGGCAAGCTGGAGGGGCAGGCAGTGTCCTAGGTTCCCAGAGCTGCTGGAGGAGGCCAGGGGCTCCTGGCAGACTGAGGGGCCCTCCCCTAGTGATGCATCACAAGGGGTGCCAGGCTGTAGTGAAGGCTTGGGGAGGCTGCCTGTGCTTAAACAGGCAGCATAGCTCAGGACAGGGTCCTGGGGTGTAAGGATGCCATCCAGCTGCCTTATAAAGGACATGGACTGGTGGTCAGTCCCCAACCAGCTGCTGTGATCAGTGATGGTGACCCACTGTGCCCTCAAGGCCTTGACCTTTATGCAGAACTGGCTCGCTGACCAGTTGTGCCCATACTCCCACATATGGCCTGACAGGCTCTCTGTGTGTTGGAGTGCCTGCTCTGTGCAAATTGAGTGAGGACCTCAGCCTCTCCCCACAGCATGATGAAGTCCATGAGCTCCTCTTAGAACTACCTAAGCTTACTTACAGTAAGTAAGCTTACTTACTTACTGTAAGCTTCATTTTTTGTGTTTTAGCTCACAGAAAAGTTCCTTGCTAAGCCAAGCTGTTCACCTGCCACAGTTGCTAGTCTTTCTGTCTATTGGGATGGTTAGTTCCTGTGCCCACAGTAAGGTTTATTTAAAGTATAGCCAGCTCTCCTGGACTCCTCCTCCCCTCAGACGGGCCTCCCAGGGGATCCTGCCCATCAGTTTCCTGAGTGAGTCAAAATCTGCTTTTCTTAAGTCCAGGATCTGTACTCTGCTTCTCTCTTCCCTTCCTTCCCTCAGGATCCTGAACTCAATCATCTCATGATCATTGCTGCCCAAGCTGCCATCCACTACTACATTCCCCACCAATTCTTCCCAGTTTGTTAGCAGCAAGTCAAGAAGAGCACACCCATAATTGGCTTCTCTAATACTTGCTCCAGGAAGTTGTCCCCAACACACTCCAGAAACTTCCTGGATTTCCTGTGCACTACTATATTGCCTTCCCTGCAGATGTCAGGGTGATTGAAGTCCCCCATAAGAATCAGGCCTTGTGATTGGGAAACTTGAGCAAGCTGTTTGAAGAAATCCTCATCTACCTCATAGATACATAGATGTTAGGGTCGGAAGGGACCTCAATAGATCATCAATTCCAACCCCCTGCATAGGTAGGAAAGAGTTTAGATGACCCCAGCTAGATGCTTATCTAACCTCCTCTTGAAGACCCCCAGGGTAGGGGAGAGCACCACCTCCCTTGGGAGCCCATTCCAGACTTGGTCACTCTAACTGTGAAGAAGTTCTTCCTAATGTTTAGTCTAAATTTGCTTTCTGCTAGCTTGTGGCCATTATTTCTTGTAACCCTGGGGGCGCTTTGGTGAATAAAACCTCACCAATTCCCTTCTGTGCCCCTGTGATGAACTTATAGGCAGCCACAAGGTTGCCTCTCAACCTTCTCTTGCGGAGGCTGAAGAGGTCCAGGTGCCCCAGTCTCTCCTCATCCTCATCCTCCTCATCTGGTGGTCTACAGCATACACTAACCACAATATCACCCTTGATGCTCTCCCCTCTGACCCTCATCCAGAGACTTTCAACAGACCTGTCTCCAGTTTCCTACTGGAGCCCTGAGTAATCATACAGCTCTTACATAAAGGGCAACTCCTCCTCTCCTTCTTCCTGCCTCTCCTTCCTCAACAGTTTGTACCCATCCATGGCAGTGTTCCAGTCATGTGAGCTATCCCACCAAGTCCCTGTTATTCCAATCATGTCATAGTTCCATTACTACAAGGACTTCCAATTTCTCCTGCTTGTTTCCCAGGTCCCATGTATTCATGTACAGACACCTGAGGTAATTTGTTGTGTTGTCCTGTGGGGCCAGGCCAACTCTCAGGATCTCAAAATTGTGCTGTTAGATGGGAGAGAAATAGAGAGAGTGATTTTCCAGTTCACACACACACACCACACCTACACATATACACAGGTGAGTTCCTAACTTGGGTGGTGTGGTGTGTATGTGTGTGCTTGGTGACTATGGGAGGAGGAGTCAAGGGTCAAAGATTTCCAGAAGGAGGGAGACGGATGGGGGTTAAGTTGAGAGAGGAAAAAATAAGAGATTGGAAGTGTCAGGAATGAAAGTTTCCAGAGCCAGAATTAGAACTGGAAGACTAGAGGGGAGCTGGGATAACTTGAGGTTAATTGGTGTTAACTGATTAAAGGAAAACACCCAAATCTGTCAGAACAGAGGAGCGATGCTGGGAAGAAGCTGGTACAAAGGCTGGGGCCAGAGCCAGAGCTGCAGAGGAACTGAAAGGTATGTGGAGAGAGGGAAACTGGGACTGGGGGGAACTGGAGGGGCTGTGCGGGAGCTGGAGAGGTTGCAGGGGGAACCAGGAAGCTGTGGGGGAGCTGGAGAGGATGGAAGAGGAACTGGGAGGCTGTGGAGGCTGGAGAGGCTGCAGGGGAGCCACAGACGTGGTGAGGGGAACTGGAGAGGTTGCGGGGGACCTGGAGATGGTGCGGGGGAGCTGTGGATGCTGCAAGGGGTGCTGAAGAGGCTGCAGGGGGAACTGGGAGGCTGTGGGGGCTGGAGACACTGCAGGGGAGCCATGGATGTGGTGAAGAGAGCTGGAGAGGGGCTTTGGGGGAGAGGCTCCAGGTGGAGCTAGGGCCCAGGAAGCCAGGGGAAGCCAGAGAACAGAGAGGGAGGCAGGAAAGATCAGGGAGAGAAGGCAGAGAGAGACAGGGATCAGGGAGAAGGCAGAGGAAGAGAGAGAGAGACAAGCAGGACTGGAGAGAGAGAGACAGGAAAGGTGGAGTACAGAGCACTAGAGCTAAGAAACCAAAGAGTAGGGCTGGGAGGTCAGTGGAGAGAGAGAGAAAGCTGGAGGAGATAGAAACAGCAGAGAGGAATGAGGCCCACAGGGAGGTGAAAGAGACAGGGATTTAGTTGGGAGCCTGCAGCAAGATGCAGACCAACTCAGGGTGAGGAATATCAGTTTTATTAAATAGGCAGGATACTATACAGCTCACAAAGTTATAGGTTCCTGCGTGCACACACACATGCACACACACACACACAAACACTCACAGATGCACCCACACGATGGTAGCAGGAGAGAAAAAGGCTTGGTGAACAGATTGAAGTTAAAGCATGTAGGGACAGCGTCCAGATCCTTTGCTTTGGGGAAAAAAGGTGGGTGATAGCTACCTATCCTGGGCTGTGAGTTGATCCTTGATGGCCAGTCAGGGTCTTCTCCAGCAAGGTGTTGTCCAGAGGCGGTCACTGGCAGGGCCTCTGGGTGGATAGGCGGTGTGATGTAGTGCTGATACAGATGGAGAGGGCGTCCCATTGGGTCTGTCTTCACTACCCCTCTTTGTAGGGGCAGACCTTCTATGACCCTAGTGGCAGGGGGGGGACCCCGGAAGGGGGCAAGGGTCAGCCCTGGTGTACTGAGCATGTGCACTCCAGGCGAGGATGTGCAGTTTCAGGTGTCTGTGTTGCAATGGTGGGTTGTCTGGTTTCTGCAGCAGACTTTGTCTTTCAAATGCTGGGTTTCTGTTCTGTTCTGTTCCTGTTTGAGGTCCATGGTTCCTGAGTGAGTCAATGCAAGGCAATGGTCCAGTCATTCAGCTGATCATTCAGTAGAGGCCTGCTACCATTGTACCTCAAGCACCCTCATTCATTTCCATTAATTCAGGAACCAATTTACATGAGACTGGTTAAACATGAGTCACAGTTACAACATGGGTTACACCCAGGCAGAGGACACAAGATGGAGATTTGACATACAAAATGGAAACTTGACATTACTTTATAGACATAAGCCTAAATCATATAAATTCAATATAAAACAGTAAAAATCAATACAAACATAACAGCACTATTTACAATGTAAAAGGGGCTTGTTATTATGAGGGAGTATAAGAACTTAGCTTACTTAGTATTATTTGTAATCATTTATAAGGGACAGAGAGGACAGGGAGAAAGTCAGAAATGGTTGGGGAAGGGGAGGGAATGCAGAAAAAATTTTAAAAAGAAAAACTGGGTTTTGCTACAGTCGATTGCCCTACTTTCTCATGAATAAGAAGGTCTCTCCTGTTGCCTCCTCCTGCATGTTCTTCTTCCAGGTCACCCACTTCCCCACTTACCCCAGGGCTTTGGGTCTCCATCCCCCAGTGAAACTAGTTTAAAGCCCTCTTCGCTAGGTTAGCACGTCTGTCTCAGAACATGTTCTCCCTATCTTTGTCAGGTGGATCCCATTTTCCTAACAATCCTTCTTGGAACAACATCCCATAGTCAAAGCTGCCAGTGCTTTGCTGGCAACACTATCTGCACAGCCATACATTGATCTGTACAATCTACATTGATCCTTCCCCTTGACAACAAGGATTCAGATAAACAGCACCTGAGCCCTGAGCCCTGACCCCTGGCAAGAGAGGAAGTGAGTCCAGTTCTAGTAACTGGAGCAGGGATAGTGAGCTAATTTAAACATTAGGGGTGCCATGGGCACCCCTGGGAAACATTAGGCAGTTCCAGCAACTTTTGCAATTACCTTGTCACATGCATCCAATACTAATACCTTGTAACCCACTGGTCCTGAATGTTAATGAATAGATGCTTTGTAGGTACTAACCCTGGCCATGCCTGTGCCACTGAATCGAGCCAGAAGTCCTTCTTTTTATTAAATCAGGGCTTACAAAAAGAACATTCTTCCAGCACTGCAGAAAATAGTAGAACAGAGTGTGTGCACACAGATAAATGCCCTGACCACATCCAGATTTCACAGTGAGATCACTAGTATTGTTCTTTACCTGGAAGTTGAACTTCAGAAAGGAAATTATTTTGATTCATGTTGTTTAAAAATGTTTTTTATTTGTTTTAGTGAAAATATATTTAACTGATGCACCTCACAAACTGGAAAGAAAGCTCTTTGGTTAAAGATTGAGCAATTTCTTTCAATTAGGGACTTTTAATTTACACCTTTGGGTCATAGTTTCATAGTAGTTTCATAGTAGCTAGGGTCAGGAGGGACCTGAACAGATCATCTAGCCTGACCCCCTGCCACAGGCAGGAATCAATGCTGGGTTCACAAGACCCCAGACAGGTGACCGTCCAACCTCCTCTTGAATTGCCAAAGGTAGGGATGAGGACCACTTTCCTGGGAAGTTGGTTCCAGATTTTGGCGATCCAAGCTGTAAAATATTGCCTTCTGATCTTTAACCTAAACTTATTCTTCATCAGCTTATGATCATTGCTCCTGGTCACCCCAGGTGGTGCTGGGGAGAAAAGGGCTCTACCTATTTGCTGTTGATCTCCCCTGATGAGTTTGTAGGCAACCAACAGGTCCCCCCTCAGCCTCCTCTTGCTGTGGCTGAACAGGTTCAGGAACCTCAGTCTCTCCTCATAGGGCCTGTCCTGCTGCCCTCTCACCAAGCTGGTGGCCCTCCTCTGAACCCTCTCCAGGCTGGCCACATCCCTTTTGAAGTGCAGCGCCCAGTACTGGACGCAGTACTCCAACTGCGACCTGACCAAAGTCGCATAGAGGGGGAATATCACTTCTCTGGACCAGCTTGAGATGCACCTTTGGATGCATGACAAGGTATGGGTGGCCTTGCTAGCTGCGGTCTGGCATTGGTGACTCATGTCCATCTTGGAGTCAATAATGACTCCAAGATCCCTTTCTGCCTCTGTGCTTTCAAGAAGGGAACTCCCCAGCCTGTATGTATGCTGTGGATTCCTTCTCCCAAGGTGCAGCACCCTGCTTTTGTCTACATTGAACCCCATCCTATTCTCATCTGCCCACTTTTGTAGTCTGTCTAAATCTATTTGCAGCCTCTCTCTCCCTTCAAGTGTGTCCACCTCGCCCCACATCTTAGTGTCATCAGCAAACTTGGACAGCGTGTTTTCCACCCCCTCGTCCAAGTTGCTGATGAAGAGGTTAAACAGTGCGGGCCTGAGGACCGAGCCCTGGGGTACCCCACTGCTCACATCTCACCAGGTTGAGTACAACCCATCCACCACTACTCTCTGGTTGCGCCCCATCAGCCAATTTTTTACCCATCCAACTATGTAGGCATCAATGCCAGAGTCACTTAATTTATTGATGAGGATGGGGTGAGAGACAGTGTAAAAGGTCTTCTTAAAGTCTAGAAAGACTACGTCCATGGCGACACCATCATCCAAGGATTTAGTTTACTTGGTCATAAAAGGCAATCAGGTTGGTCAGGCAGGACCTGCCTTTGATGAACCCATGCTGATTGCCCCTGAGCATGATCTTCCCTGCAGGCCCTGCACAGATGTGCTCCTTGATGATTCTCTCCAAGATCTTCCCGAGCACTGAGGTGAGGCTTACAGACCTATAGTTACTTGGGTCCTCCTTCCTCACTTTCTTGTAAATTGAGACCACATTAGCCAGTTTCCAATCCCCCGGCACCTGGCCAGATGACCATGAATGCTCATACAGCCAGGTCAAGGGCTCCGCAATGACCCCCGCCAGTTCCCTCAACACCCTTGAGTGGAGGGCATCTGGACCTGCAGATTTAAAAATGTCTAGCCCTTCCAGAAGATCCCTAACTATATCTGCATTAACTGAAGGCCTGACAGAGAACTCCAGGAAAAATTAGACTTGATAATCTTAATAGTTTTAAGGTTAAAACAAGTGGAAAAAAACAGGCTTACAATAGCAAGTCCCATTAAGTCAAGCACTACAAATTCGTGGTAAGTATTTGTAGAATCAGGACCTGAAAAAACAAAAAACAAACATGCAGGCAAAATTAGAGAACAATAGGATGTCTCACATGCCTTTTCTCCCCACTTTTGGTTTCAAATGTGTTTTTAATGATATACACTAAGAGTGTATGAGATTTCACTGGTTGTTTCAATTTGACACTATTTCGACTAATTTTGAGCTCGAAACAGTAAGATCGAATTGAAATGAAGGGTCTTTAAACAGCCTCAAAACAAAACAACGCTAGTCAAAATGTTTCAAAAGTTTTGCGTTTCGAAGCCAGCAGTGAGAGACAGGGGAGAACAAGAGCTGTGCTCCCAGCACTAGCTGGGAGCTCAGGCCTGGCTCTCTGCATCTCCCACTGCCGGAAGGCAATAACAGCACAGGGGATGGGAACTGAGCCTGGGCTCACTTCCCCACCCCAGCGCTGCGATCTGGCAGGGGTTCTGTGATCCGGTGGCGGGGCATAGAGAGTCAGCCCAGCTGGGCTCACTTCCATCCCCCATGCTGCGATCAGGTGCAAGGCGGAGAGTCAGCCCAGATGAGCTCACTCCCACATCCTGCACTGTGATTAGGTGCAGGGATGGAGAGTCAGCCCAGCTGGGCTCATTCCCCACCCCCCACACTGTGATTGGGTGCGGGATGGAGAGTCAGCCCAGATGGGCTCGCTCCCACCCACCGAGCTGCAATCGGACACAGGGCAGAAAGTCAGTGCAACTGGGCTCACTCCCCGCCTGTGCTGCAATCGGGAGGCCAGTTGGGCTGACTCTCTGCCCTGCACCTGATCACAGCATGGGCAGAAGGGAATGAGCCCAGTTGGGCTGGCTCTCTGCCCCCACACCCAATCACAGTGCAGGGTGGGGAAGTGAGCCCAGCTGGGCTGACTCTCCGCCCCTTGCCCGATTGCAGTGCGGGGGGCAGGAGGGAGTGAGCCCAGCTGGGCTGACTTCCCACCCCCAGTGAAATGTTGAAACAGCATTGAAACAGCCTTTCAGTTTTGACAGAATCAAATAGAATGGAACAGCTGTTTCAAATCTAAATAAAATTCAAAACGGAACACCGTTCCTTTGAACTGGCCAAACTGAAGGTGAAACAGAATGGTGCCATTTTGCACAGCCCTAATGTTCACCTGTAAGATTTCAGTGCAGGCCTAGGGCCCAGGGCAGAGCCATGATCTGCTCTCCATGGGTGCGTCCACACAAGCAAGCATGTGTGCTTGCAGCAGCTCAAATAGAAGTGGTGCAAATTTGAGCTGGGGCTTTTTGTCTCAGTGCATGTGCTAGGACATGCACTTTGGTGTGAAGCAAATGTACCACTTGGGGCAAAATAACCCTGCCTGGCTACTCCCGGATCTGCAGCCAGGGGAATCTAAAGCCTGGGGCCAGCACTTGTGCTGTACCCATTAGTACAAAAAGCTGCCCTGGCAAGTAGCTCAGGGCTACTTGCCCTCAGGAGCTTCTGGTGGAGGAGCCTCTGGGAGGAAGTTGGCCACACCCCTTCCTGTCCCAGGCTGATGCTCCTATTACTGTTGCTGGTTGCTGCAAGCTTGGTCTCAGGAGCTTCTAGGGAGAAGATGGACAGGTCCTTTCCTATGCCCGGCTACTATTAGCTGCTGGCTTGGTCTCAGAGCTTTTGGAGTAAGTTTGCTGCACTGCTTCCTGCCTTGGGCTGCTACTGCTGCTGTTACTGCCCACCCCCAAGGGTGGGGTCCTCTACTGCATGCTACTACCCCACCTCAAGGAGAGGCACACTGCACTGCACTGCACCACAGCATGGCACCCCAGCTTCTTCACCTGTTCCAGCCTGCTGCCAAGCCAAGGTCAGGGGACAACCTGGGGAGGGAGCCTGCGCTGCCTGTGGGCCCATCCCCCACCATCACTGCTGGAGGCTAAAGGTACCTTGCCTGCCTTGGCAGGCCACCCCCACTTTCACCTCTACTTTCACCAGAAGCACACCCTGAGTGGCTGAACTGGAGGACTCCCAGCATCACTGCTGCTGTTGCTGCTGCCCCCTCTTAGGAGAGAGGGAGATTCCCTGCTGTACCACCTTGCACCACATGATACCACACCTGCATTGGATTACTTCCTAATTGACTGACTGCTCATGCCCTCCCCCACAGCTACCTCACTGCATATGATCCTGATTTGTCTTCCTGCCTACTTCTCTGCTGCTGAGCACCTGGCTGGAGGCCTGAGGGATTTCTGGACAGATCTTCCACAAACAAAGCCCCTCCACCGCACCAGCCATCTTTTACATCTGCCTCAGCAGCCTTCCCTTTGTGTTTTTTTCCCATGTGTGGTAACTCCTGTGGTCCACTCCCCCTGCCCTAGTGTTTGTGTGTGGCTGAGTGAGCCAGCTCAAGTTTTCCCAGCCCTTGTGTGTGTTTCCCCTTCCCCCCACATTCTCAAAGCACAGGCCTCCCGGTTCTTTTCCTGTGGGATTGTAGCTCAGTGAGCTTCATCCCCCTTCTTACATATCCCCCTTTTCCTCCACAACCCCATCCTGCCCCTACTAGATTCACCAGCCCCAAGGAATATTTTGTTCTTCTTTATATGAACATGAGCCTTCAATGTGATGCTGCAGCTAGTAAAGCAAGCAAAATGCTGGCTTGCATCCACAGAAGCTTCTCAAGCAAATCCCAGGATGTCATTCTCCCGTTGTGCTCGGCCTTAGTGAGACCACAGCTGGAGTACTGCATCCATTTTAGGCTCCACGATTCAAAAAAGATGTGGAGACGTTTGAAAAAGTGCAGAGGAGAGTCACGTGCATGATCAGAGGTCAGGAAAAAAGACCTTTCAATGACAGGCTGAGAGCCCTGGGACTCTTCAGCCTGGAAAAGCACAGGCTCAGGGGTGATCTGGTGGCTGCCTATAAGTTTATAAGGGGTGCTCACCAAGATCTGGGGGAATGTCTGTTCACCAGAGGGCCCCAAGGGATGATAAGGTCAAACGGTCACAAACTCCTCCGTGACTGTTTCAGGATGGACATAAGGAAGAACTTCTTTACTGTCCAAGCCCACAAGGTTTAGAATAGACTGCCACCAGAGGTGGTTTAAGCACCTACTTTGAACTCTTTCAAGAGTCATTTGGATGTTTATCTTGCTGGGATCCTATAATCCCTGCTGACTTCCTGCCCCTGAGGCAGGGGGCTGGACTTGATGATCTTCCATGGTCCCTTCCAGCGCTAGTGTCTATGAATCTATATATATCTATATATAAGTATATTGTCTTCCCTGCTCTTCTGTGAAACAATAACAAGGCAGGAAACTTCGGGGAGAGGGGGGCAGATGCCCCCACCAAGCTTCCTTCAGCCCCCAATATGGGGGTGGATCCCAGCCAAGGCCCCAAGGGAATGCATGCCCCTGCAGCTTCCACCCTGGAAAGAGTCCAACCAACCTCCTCCAGAGGTAGAGAAACCTTCAACCTCTGCTGCAGGGACAGGTGGGACTCTGGTAGGGAGCCAACAGGGCCAGGGGTTCTCCTCTGGCCAGGCCCTGCTGGAGGGGTTCCCAAGCCCCCTCTCCCATTATTGGGGACCAAGGGCAAGGGCAGTGGGAAGGGCTCCTCTTCAGCCTCCTCCACAGCTGAGGGTGGGAAGGGCAAGGGCCCTTTCCCAAAACCTAGACTACCAGCACCTGAGGGGACCAGGTGCACTACACCAGACAGCACACCCACTCAGCCTGTCCCTGGCCCTAGCCCCGGCCCCACCAATGTGGCCCCCAGAGGGGGGAACCACAGCTATGCACAGGCAGCTGCAGGGAGACCCAAAGCCGGGGGGTCTGGACCCTCCACTGCCGGCCCTTCCAGCTTGGGCAGCAGGGCCCCCTTTCTGGCACTCACCCTCAGGCATGCTGTGAAGTGACAACTGCCCAAGTGGGAGAACCTGCACTTTGAGACCTGGGTGCAGCCCCTGGCTTGGGTAGAGGGGGCCCCCAAGATCATGGCAGCCTCACACTTTCATGGCAATGGGATCTTTTTCCTTGCCTCGGAGGCCACTGCACAAAAGGCAGTGGAGAGGGGGCTTGTGCTGGAGGGTGAATACATCCCCCTCGAGCCTCTAGAAAAGCTGGGGACCAGAGTGGTCCTCAGATCTATCCTTCCATATATCCCCATTTGGGCCCTGCTCCCCCAGCTCCAAACGCTGGGGAGAGTTACCTCTCCGGTGGTGGCCATCTCACTGGGGTGCCAAGACCCTGGCATCTGCCATGTGTGCTCTTTCCATAGCCAGGTCATAATCCAGCTGGCAGTGGGAGTGTGCATGGAGGCTGAGGTGTGCCTGGAAATTCTTTATCAGGGGGCCCTGGTGAGGATTTTTTATACATTGGGGGACCAGCGGTGCTTCCATTGCCATGCTCTGGGGCACTTGCATCATGAGTGCCCATGGCCCAGATGGGGAGGGCATCTGCGGGACCCACTGGAAAGAGGGGTGCCCCTACCACCAGTGTCCCACCCCCCTCATTCACCCCTGGCACCCCAGCCACAACTATGAGCCCCCCCACCATGAGCTCAAGGGACCCTGTCCCCCAACCAAGTTTAGCGGAGTCCCAGGGAAGGCAGCAGCAACCAGAGGGAGAGAGGGAACAGGGCCTCCCTGCCCCTAGGCCCCCCTGCCCCTAGTCATGCCCCTGTCATGGCTGCCCCAGCCCCCAAAACCCTCACCTTCTCTTGCTGGAGCCTGTTCACCTGAGGATCACCCAATGACTAAGAGGGTTCAGGTCCCTTCAGGGCATAAAGCCAAGAGGAAAGCCTGGGTACAACTAGAGCCCTCTGACCTGCGCCTCCCAAGATCACCACACTGGGGAAAGGATCAGCCCAGCCTCCAGGGGCCTCCCCAGCTATGCCTGAAAGCCCACCCCCAGGAAAGATCAAATGGGTGATCCCCGTGAAGTAGGTTTCAGGGCTGCTAGACGGTCCCAAACAGGAGCCCATGGAGGATGCCCCTCAATCTGCTGACCAGGGCCTACCCCTGGAAACCATGGGTGCCGAGGCTTAGGCCTACCCAAAGGAAGGTCTGGCAGCAGAGCCTCCTCCCTCTGATGATCTGGGAGATAGAGGCCCTAGGGCTCACCCTGGTGAGACCTAAGGGAGGAGGTCCTCTTTCCCAGGACCCCAAGGCAGATGCCAAAGCCACCCCAGTGTCTGGTGGGTCTCTTTCCTTACCCCTTCCAGGAAAACCTCCAGCCTGCCCCATAGTCCTGCACCAAAGGGAGTTGTGGTGGGGTCCTCTAATCAATGGGCCAATCTCATCAGGGACCCTGCACAGACCCCCAAGGGCCCCAACTCTACCCCATCATCCTGTGAAAAAGCCCCACCCACACCCTTTCCCCCACCCCTGTCCCAGGGGGCTGGTGAGCTCTCCCAATCCCAACCAGAGTCCGGGGTCTTAGTGGACTGAGGGGTTCAGATGGTTCCTAAGGAGCCCTCTGAGCCCCAGGACCAGAAAAAGGATACCCAAGAATCAGCAGGCTCCATGGAGCCTGCAGACCTCTTGGTCCCAGAGGTCTCCAGGGATGAGCTACTTGCATTTCTTGACTGTGACTATACCTGCCAATCTGCCAGCAAGTTACAGCTAGCCTTGGACTAATGGGGAGATTTTGACAGCATCCTTGCCACTGCAAGGGCACTGGCAGGGGGAGGCAAAGGGCCCAAAAGCTGCAACACCCAGATCTATAGGTGAGCCCACAGTTTCATAGATGCCCTCTCTACATATGGGAGGGTGCCACGTGAATCGACGGGCCCCACACCAGGCATTGAGATGCGCGAG
>NW_005842323.1:1593003-1595421 GCF_000455745.1 Alligator sinensis
CAACCATGAAGTCATTTAAGATCGTGACCCTCAATGTCCACGGCTGCAAGAAGGGTCTCTGGAGGTGCCAGATGCTCTCCTTCCTTCAGGAGGGAGGGTACCCCATGGTATTATTGCAGGATACCCTGACAACTTCAGTCGATGAGACAAATTGGTGACTGGGGTGGGGGGGCAGGGTCCTTTTTAGTCATCTCTCAGTCATCTCATGCTGGGTGGCCACCCTGTTCTCCCCAGGCCTGCAGCGGAGGTTCTCCAGAACGTTGAGGTGGTGCCAGGCCACCTGCTGCACCTCTGGGTTCAGGTGCAGGGGCTGGTTCTGAACCTTCTGAATGTGTACGCCCCTGTGAGGGACCAGGACTTGGTGGATTTTTTCCACCAGGCGGCCACCTATGTCGACACCCTCAACAGTTACGAGTGCCTGGTCCTTTGTGGAGACTTTAATGTCATCCTAGATGCGCAAGACTGGTTGGGCAGGGAGTGGAACCAGGCTGCCGTGGGTATCCACAGGGAGATCCTGATGGACTACTCCCTGGTGGACAACTGGCATGCCTGTCACCCTACCAATCCCCCTGCCTTCACCTATGTAAGGGTGGGGTAGGAGCAGGCATGCCACTCCTGGTTGGACTGGGTTGATATCTCTTTGCTGCACTTTACCCAGGCCCACTCCTCTGGCATCTGGGCGACCTCTTTCAGAGATCACCATCTTGTCTGGGCCCAGGCCATGCTAGACCCTGGGCATCTAGGGTCAGCCTACTGGCATTTCAGTTCTAGTCTGCTGGAGGATGTGGACTTCAGGGAGGCTTTCTGGAAGTTCTGGCTGGCCTGGCAGGAGCAATGAGCAGCTTTCCCCTCAGCTCGGAGACGGTGGGAAGTGGGGAAGGTACGCATCCAGCTTCTTTGCTGCAGCTACACTTGGGGGCACACCCAACAAAGGGAGGAGGTCCAGGAGCAACTTGACTGGGAAGTGCTAGAGCTGGAGAGGCACATGGCCACCAACCCAACCAACCCATCTGTCTGTGGAAAATGTTGGGAGAGGCGGGAAGAGCTTTGTGATCTGGACGACCACTGTCCCTGTGGTGCATTTCTCCGCTCAACCATCCAGCTCCTTTGGGAGATGGATCATGGCTCCCACTTCTTCTATGCCCTAGAGATAAGGTGGGGGGGCCAAGAAGTACATCACCTGCCTTCTGGTGGGTGATGGCACCCCCCTCACAGATCCAGGTGAGATGCGCCAGAGTGTGCAGGCCTTTTATGAAGAGCTCTTCACCTTGAATCCAACTGACGCCAAAGACTGTCACCCTGTGGGAAGGACTCCCACAGGTCAGCATGGGTGACCAGGATCATCTGGAAGCTCCTCTCACTCTGGCTGAGTTTTTGGCCACCCTCCGCCCGGTGCCTGGCAACAAGGCACCATGCATCGATGAGCTGACTGCGGAGTTGTACCGGGCCTTCTGAGATGTCCTCAGCCCAGACCTTGCCATGGTCTGGGCTGAATCTAAGGGAAGTGAGGAACTCCCCCTGTCAAGCTGGAGGGCTGTGCTGACCCAGGGAGGAATAGGACCCCTGCTAAATGGGCAGAAACAATTGGTGATGGACAGGGGGGACAAGGCTGAACTCCTCAATGAGTTCTTTGCCTCAGTGTTCCTAAGCAAGGGGCACGACAAGTCTCTCACTGGGGTTGTAGAGAGGTAGCAGCAAGGTGACAGACTACCATGCGTAGACCCTGAGATGGTGCAGAGTCACTTGGAAGAACTGGATGCCTTTAAGTCGGCAGGCCCGGATGAGCTCCATCCGAGGGTGCTGAAGGCACTGGCCAACATCATTGCAGAGCCACTGGCGGGAATATTTGAACGCTCGTGGCGCACGAGCAATGTCCCAGAGGACTGGAAAAGGGCCAATGTGGTCTCCATCTTCAAGAAGGGGAGGAAGGAGGACCCGGGCAACTATAGGCCAGTCAGTCTCACCTCCATCCTAGGCAAAGTCTTTGAAAAAATTATCAAGGCTCACATTTGTGAGAGCCCGGCAGGACAAATTATGATGAGGGGAAACCAGCACAGGTTCATGGCAGGCAGATCGTGCCGGACCAATCTAGTTTCTTTTTATGACCAGGTTACCGTGCCTGACTAATATAGTCGCTTTTTATGACCAGGTTACGAAACGCCTGGACACAGGAGGAGGGGTGGATGTCGTATACTTAGACTTCAGGAAGGCCTTTGATACGGTATCCCACCCCATACTGGTGAACAAGTTAAGAGGCTGTGACTTGGATGACTACACAGTCCAGTGGGTGGCGAATTGGCTGGAGGGTCACACCCAGAGAGTCATGGTGGATGGGTCGGCTTCGACCTGGAAGGGTGTGGGCAGTGGGGTCCCGCAGGGCTCGGTCCTTGGACCGATACTCTTTAATGTCTTCATCAG
>NW_005842323.1:1596149-1600028 GCF_000455745.1 Alligator sinensis
CCCACCACTCTTTCCTGCCTATGCAGGGGGTCGGACTCGATGATCTATTGAGGTCCCTTCCAACCCTAACATCTATGAATCTATGAATCTATGACCGTCCTGCTAAAGAGGGAGAATCCCTGTGACCTGAGGAACCGGCATCCTGTGTCCTTCCTCTGCATGGACTACAAGGTGGTAGTGAAGGCCATTTTGCTGTGCCTGTGGTCTGTGCTGATGGACGTGATCCATCCTTACCAGACATACATGGTGCTTGGACGTTCCATCTTCGATGACCTATACCTGGTTCAGGACCTCCTGAAGCTAGTGCACCAGGAGGGCCTGTCTTTCACCCTCCTATCCCTGGACCAGGAGAAAGCATTTTACAGAGTGGATCACAGGTACCTCACAGGCATGCTGCAGGCCTTTGACTTCTTGTGGGCTCTCTAGGTGCTATACTGTCCCAGCCACCAGTCAAGGGTTTGGGATTTATTGAGAGTGCGGTCAGGGAGTAGAAAGGTAAAAAAGGTTTATTGACTTAACAAAAACACAACTACGCGTAGTAACAAGACAAACAATGACAGACAAGCATAATTCACATTGGCAACTTATCGGCACTCCCCTTTGATGCCTGATATATGACAAGTTTCTCTTTCCACAAAGCTCAAAAAAGTCAGGCATCCCCAATCAGCGCTATCCAAGAAGTACCAGGAAGAACCCTGGTATTCAGTCCTTGGGTTCCTCAAGATCCATGGGCCCACTGATCCAGGTCAACAGCTAATTAATCCTCTTCACAAAAAGAGCTGTATCTTCCTTCTGAATGATTTCTGGATGTTTCAGCCAATTTATAACTTCAGAACTGTGCTGATAACTTACAGCCATTCAGATTCTTTTTATTTCAACTGTCCTTTGACTGACCAATAGCATTACAAGCTTTGCATTCCTTTGATAAGGTTAATTTTAACTATACCACAGGGCCTTACTACTTCAAGACTTTGCTAAATTTACTAGGCCTTACTTTATACAAGGCCTTACTACATCTTAAACTTTAATTAGGCTCTTAGCAACAACATATAGCTTAATATTTAAGCAAATAACAGAAAAATACTTGGTCTAATCTTCATAGAGCCTTCAGCAAGCACTTTTATTACACAGACATAATTTTCAGCTGTCACACTATATGTCTCTGCAGAATGTTTTGTCAAGCTCAACTGGACTCTGTTGGAGTCCATCCCATTCAGGAGAGGGGTGCATCAAGGCTGCCTGCTGTCAGGCCAGCTGTACGCCTTGGCCCTGGAGCCCTTCCTCTTTCTCCTGTGGAAGCGGGTGATGGTGTGGCTGGTCTTGTCATCATATGCTGACGATGTACTCCTCATAGTCCAGGACTAAAGCAACCTGACAGAAGTGGAGGCCTGCCAGGCACTCTACTAGGTGGCCTTCTCTACCTGGGTCAACTGGGTCAAGAGCTTTGGCCTGGTGGTGAGTGATGGGTGGCAGATGGGCTCACTCTCACCCGTGCTCCGCTGGATCAGCTGGAGTTTAGACTTGCTGCTTGACTTGGGGGATGTCCCTCACACTCTCCTCCCTGCCAGAGAACTGGCACCAGCTGGAGGCAAGGGTGGTGGAGAAGCTTTGGGCATGGGCAAGGCTCCTGAGGTGTCTTTCCTTGCCTGGGACAGTGCTGGTGCTGAACCAGCTGGTCCTGTCTATGCTCTGGCACTACTTACACAACCTGCCTGTGCCCCATGAGGTCCTGTAGGGACTCCAGAGATGGGCGCTGGAGTTTTTCTGGCTGAGATGGCACTGGGTCTCTGCAGAGGTCCTGAGTCTCCCCTTGCGGGAGGGCGACCAGGGCCTGGTTGGCCTGTACAGCCAGGTCCCGGTGTTCTGCCTTCAGGCCCTGCAGCAACTGCTATACGGTGTCGGTGGCCTCGTGGCATGGGGCCACCTCGGGCGCACTTTCCTCTGCCATTTCTGGGGGCTCCGATATGACTGGCAGGTCCTCAGCTTGCAGGGCTTCTCCCTGCAAGACTTGCGAGGGCTGCCAGATTTCTACCATGACCTCTTCTAGGCCTGGAGGCTGGGCTCTGCCTCCAGGTCCCCTGTGACACTCACCCAGGGTACCGACCTACTCGTCAAGCCCCTCCTCTGGAAACACCAGCTAGAGGTGGTGGCAGCAGAGGTGCCCCGGTTGCAACACACATTAATTCTGGCTGGTGTCACCAGTATTCGGGACCTCCTGGACTACAATAGGAGGGAGTGGGTGGACCCCGCTGCAGTGGCCCAGCACATGGGTCTACCGACTAGATATGTGACTTCCCATCTGGTCCAGGAAGTGAAATCTGCTCTACCTCCCAATGTCCTTGCCCTTTTTGACCAGGTCCTGTGCATCAGCGGTCTTCCCCCCACCCCCCCCAACCGTGTCCTCCAGCCCACCAGAGTTTGTCGTGGAGCCAGAGCATCACCCAGCTTCACAGCGCTCCCTGTTCCACCACCTGAGCTGGCTGGAGGACACCAGACCAGTCCACTTTTCCACCATCCATCACCACAACCTCTACATGCTCATGCTCCACTCTGTCCATCATGCCACCCTTGCATCCTGCCCAGACACAAAGTGGCAGGACTTGCTCAGTGAGGGCGTGGCTGGGGCACCCCAGTGGCTGAGTTTGTATTCCACCCTCATCCCAAGAGCCACTGGGAACCTCAGCTGGTGGCTCCTCCATGGAGCCATTGCCATGGGCATGTATGTGGTGAGCTTCACAGACACCCCAGTCTCCTGCCTCTTCTGTGGGCAGAGGGAGACCTATTAGTGCACCAGGCTGCAGCTCCTCCACTTCCACCTCCAGAACCTCTTCCTGAGGGTCTGGTTGAACTTAACCCCCGACCTTTTTGTTTTTGGTCACCCTATACACAACCCCCCCAAGTCCTGGCACCTCCTGGTCAAACTTCTCCTAACCCCAGTGCCCTATACTTGACCAGGAAGGAGGTTCTGGCCAGGAAGGTGCTCTGAGAGTATGGGGCCACTTTCCTCTCACTTGTCTGAGCACGTTTCTAGGCAGAGCACCAGTGGAAGGTATCCACCATCTCCTTGGATGCCTCTGAGGACCAATGTGTGCAGCCTGGGGGGGTTCTGCTCAGTGTCCCCCACAGGGGCACTTGTAATCAGATGGACAAATAGACAGGTGTTTCTGGGGCCCAGCCAATTGAAGCAGCCCTGAGAGCTCCCTGCACCTTTTACCCACTGCAGCAGTCTAGCTGTGGGGGCTTCTGCCTGCCTGTTACCCACAGAGCACCTGCCAGACCCAGATAGGGACTGCGCAGCCAGTAGAGGTATCTGCCCCTCTGGGCCAGCTTCCAGTAGGCTGTGGGTGCACGGTTGGCCTTTGTGTGGCACTACTGCCATGTGTGCCCCTGCCCAGCCATCTGGGTAGCTATTGCCTGGAAGATGTTCTGGGTGTGGTGGCCTGCTTTGAACTGTCAAAGCATGTCCTTCTGGCCCCATTTGGCCAGGAGGTCATTCACCTTCACCTGGGTCCAAGATGCCAGCTCTGAGTAGACAGGATCCTGCCACTGGCCTCCCTAGCAGGAATTCTGGTGTTCCATATTGGAAAACTGGAAAATCCCCAATAAAAAAATCCCAAAGTCACTCTGTAAAATACCCTGAAATCTACGTTGCTCCATGATTAAAACAAAAGAGAGAGAGAGAGCAATCAGTTGGGCATGTTTTAGTGATATAACTACAGTGTTAAAGCAATTTGGAAGCCTACCAGTGTCTCTATCATCATAATAAAAATTAATTCTAAATACCTATATGTTCTGCTGTTTGCCTTTGGTTTTCTTACCATAGAGCAGTTAGAGCTCCACCTGACCCCTTCACTAACCTCAATGTGGGGACAGCTGGCC
>NW_005842323.1:1600049-1605505 GCF_000455745.1 Alligator sinensis
TGGGGAGCTGGTGGAGCCAGTGGGGGTCCTCTCCATAGTCCCCTCCCCCTTCCTCCAGCCCCCTCAACCTCTTACTTACTGGCACTGGAGCCCTGCTGGTGGCACACTGCCTGCCCTGCATGGGTAGGCAGCATGCTTCAACACCAGGATGAGGGCCAACCACAGGGATGTTCTGACAGCTAAAGTGTGTCTGTTTAGGACCCAGCCTCTGGTTGCCTTAGCCCCACTTTTTTTATCTTCTTTTTTTTTAACCTAATTTTGGCCCTGCGGTGCAAACTTGCACCAAGGGGAACCTTCTCCCATTCCTGGATGTGCCTCTTGCAGCATCTCAAAGAGAAGAAGTGAGGCCAGGTCTGGTGGCAGTGGCAGAGATTGGTAGCAGCAGCTGGAAGGGGCCACCACTGTGTGGGCTGCCTGGAAGTGAGTTTAGCTGCTGCACTGCCCCAGCCACGCTGCATGCCTGGGGACATCAGGACCAGCTGCATGCACCATGGCCCAGGTTGCCCCCTCCTTGGGCCAGATAAAATCCCTTGGTGGGTCAGATCCAGCCCGTGGGCCATTTTTTGCTCACCCTTGGCTTAGAGTTTTGTTACAGCCAGGCTTATATTTTGGTTTGCAGTTTATACCAGTGATTTGAGTTGGGACTATTAGGGGTGATACAGAGGTCCCAGTGGTGTCCAAGGGGCATGTGACTATTTTGAATTCTACCAAAGGCCAGGCCTGGGGCACTTACAGGTGCTAGCTAGTGACAGTTGAAGCCTAAGTCAGATGAGGCCATAGTTCCAGAGGGTGAGAACTAGGGCCAGGGAGCCCAGTGCCCAGGGCAGGACTGAGTCAGGGTCAAAGGGCCCAGTGCCCAAATGAGGTGGAGATAGGGCTAGGGAGCCTGGTGCTTGAGATTAGAAGACATGGGACCAGAAGGTCCAGTACCTGAGAAGGGCAGAGATGGGACCAAAGGGACCAGAGCCCTAGGGGAGCAGAACCAGTGCTGAAGCCCAAAGATGGGAAGGGCAAGACAAGGGCTGGTGCCCAATAAGCTAAGGTCCAGTGCAGTAAGCCAAGGCAAAAGAGGCCAGCAAAAACAGAGGAGTGGAGGCTGAGAAGACTGAAGCCCCAAAAAGAGGAAGTGATGGAACAGTAACACTTGCAAGGCCTGGACATGGCTGTAAGGGAGGATAGAGATCACAAAACTGATTAGTACCCTGGGGGCACAGATAAGCCAAGAGGACCCACCCAATACAGTGAGGGACAGGATAGGGACCAGAAGGGTCTGAGAGAGACATGTTTGCCTAGAAATGAACAAGAGCTCAACCTGGGACTCAAGGGCAGCCTTCCTTGTTACTAGGGATCTACTTAAAATGCACACAGGGGAAGTCAAAATTGCAGACCATTCCTGGTGCCTAGCACCATTTTCATGGTCTTTTCACAGTAAGCCACCCTTGCTTCTGTTTGGCCAAGAAGCCCTGGTGGCCCCACCCTTCACTGCTGATTGGCAGAGAGGACTGCCCTATATATGGCCCTGCCCCTCACTGCTGATTGGTGGAGAGGGGCAGGGCTGCATAAAAAGCAGCTCTCTTAGCTTGTCAGCAATAGAGGGAGAAGGGGGCGGTCACCATCTTGACTTCTCCCCTTTATGCCAGTCACTCCTGCCCATCTACCACTTTCTCTGGCAGGCTGCAAGACTGGGCCCCAGTAGGGATCCATCTTTTTAGTTTTCAGTAAGTTGGGGGGTTGGCAATTCTGCACAAAATTATGGGGAATGTGTTTTTGTGGCAATCTTAGAAGCCATCTTTTTTCATGATTTCCACAAAAAGCACAAAATTGTGAATTGAGTAAATCCCTACTTATTACCGATCAACTTGTTACATCATGATGTGGCAGGTGGGGAAGAAAAAGGGAAGGTACCCAGGGAACCAGAGCACAGCAGAAAATACAGTCATCAGAGGGTGTCATGGCCACTCCTGGAGCTCAGTCCTATTAAAGTCTGGTTTAGAATGCAAACAGAGGAATCATCTGACATAAAGTTCAAATTACCAGTTTTCAAATAAGCAATATGAGCAGAAGTGTGTGGAGCAGTCAGGGTGGTTGGTTGTAGCTGTATTGATCTAAGGATATAAGCAGACAAGGTTCTTTAGGTAGGGGTGATCTTTTATTAGACCAACAAAATAGTTGGAAAGATTCTTCTTTGCAAGATTTCAGGTACAAACACCCTTCTTCAGACATAGGGAGAGTCTGGTGTTGATTTCTGTGCTGTCATGGATAGAATAGAAGCCAATATGCAAAATACAGATCTGTGAGCATGCAAATGCATGGCAGTGAGAATCAGAGACCATGGGAGACAATAGGTGTGAGGCAGGTGGGCAAGGGCAGGGGAAAAGGTGGAATGTTGAACTGGTGATAGAAGGTAGCTGGTAAAATGGCTATACGAGGTTATCAGATGGCAGGCAGGTTATAATGTGCCATTCTATCCAGGACAGCACACAAAACAGCACCAGACTCTTCCTATGCCTGAAGAATGGTATTTGTGCCAAAAAGCTGCAAAGAACAATTTTTCCAACTATTTAGTAGGGCTGTGCGAAACATCACCTTTCCGTTTCAACTTCTGTTTTGACATTTTGATGGACAGTGTTTCTCCTGGTTAGTTAAGGGCTCCTGAAAGCGGAGATCCCACTGGGAGGGCCCCCCTAAAGTTACCAGCTTCCTTGTTGGGCTTGGGAAAAGCCCAAGGGCATTAGGGCATCCCCTTGGGATTAAGTTTATCTTTGGGGTTTTTGCAACATAAGTGTCATGCCTTATATTTTGTGAACTCTCATGTTATAAATTAGTAGATGAGTAGAGTTCTAGGGCTCTGGTGGGTGGGTGGGTGCCCCCTGTTGCTATTATTTCACCTGTTGTTCATTTGTATTTCATAGACATTAGGGTTGGAAGGGACCTTGGAAGAACATTGAGTCCAGCCCCCTGCCCCAAGGGCAGGAAGTCAGCAGGGGTCATAGGATCCCAGCAAGAAAAACATCCAGGTTTCTCTTTAAGGCCTTCAAAGTAGGTGCTTGAACCACCTCTGGTGGCAGGCCTTTGTGGCTTATTTATTGTTCACCCATACTTATGTATAGTTTATCCGTTGGCTATCTACTTTTATTTTGGGGTTTATCTGTTTCAGATCAGATACTTACCTGTGACTTACCTGTACCTGGAGCACTGGTATAAGGTTTTATGGCATTTACCCAGAGGGTATTGTTTATGTTATTTGTTTAGATATCTTGAGTGTATATGTGTGTGTGTGTGTGTGTACACACATCTATATACACACATGCATACACGTTGGCTATCTACTTTTATTTTGGGGTTTATCTGTTTCAGATCAGATACTTACCTGTGACTTACCTGTACCTGGAGCACTGGTATAAGGTTTTATGGCATTTACCCAGAGGGTATTGTTTATGTTATTTGTTTAGATATCTTGAGTGTATATGTGTGTGTGTGTGTGTGTACACACATCTATATACACACATGCATACATATATATGTACATATGTGTATATCCATGTTTCTTTTTCTTGTGATAAATTAATGTAAATAAATTTGTATATAGTTAAGTCCCCTGACTGTCCTGGCATGTTTCTATAGGGACAGAGGGAAACTGAGCGGTCTGGATGTCTCTGGACCCCACCATAGAAGCCATGCCCTTGGCCCACATTGGCAGCGCCTGTGGTGGAAGAGGAGACTGGCTGGTGGATGGCGTGCTAGTATGGGACAGTAGATGCCCTCTTACATGTCCCCGCACCTCCACCATTCTGCCTCTCTGACTTTCTTCACCAGCACCTCTGTCCACTGATTTAGGGTTTAACTACTGAATAAACTGCCCTTCACCCTTGGGTCACACATGGTAGCCAGCACATGGATTGTACTGGACCGCAAGGGATCAAGCCTTTTCCTGATGCCCTCCTTCAGCCGCCTCACCAGTGCCTGCACGTCTGGTGACAGCGGCTTGCCCCAGCCAGGAACATTGATCCCCTGGAATCTCTCCATTTGGCTCTGAAGTTCCCTCACTATGGGGATCACCTGGATAAGGAGGGCATCACCACTGCTGAGGTCTTGGTGGCCTCGAGGAAGGGCTTGAGGACCACCAAAATCTGGGAGATTGTATGCCACTCAGCTCTGTTCAGGGGGCCACTGATCCCAATCTCCCTGAGCGAGCCCATCCGATGGATGGTTTTCTGTTGCTCCACCAGCCTCTTGAGCATCAGTTATGTGCAGGTATGTGCATGATTTTGTGCTGCAGGATGTTCAGCTCTGCTTGTTTGTCCCACAGCATCATGCTCTGCTTGATGCTCTGGTGGAAGTAGCCTGCCACCTTCCTACATTTTCAAATGAGCTTGCTGGTGGTGTTGGTGCTGTCACCAGCAGCCCTGTCCCCCTCCAAGGCATCCCTGACAATGAGGTGCAACTTGTGTGCCAAAGTTGGCATCATGGACCACCTTGACCATATTGGCACCACTGCCGGTAACCATGAACCTATGAATCAGCTTGCCCTGCCCCCTGCACCAAGCAGTTCATGGCTGCCATGATCTCTGTTGCCATGTGGGACTCATCCAGCACCTCAGCTTGAAGGACAGCCCACTGTGGAAGAAATAAAACTTTGCGTTGTGGTTGTATTAGAATTGGCAGAACCATCTAGGTTTATTTAAAGCTATACAAGTGATCACAGGGAGAGTTCTCAAAGAAACTCTGACCTCTACAAGTTTACAAGCGTATTTATACTTTAGACAGTGAGAAAAGATGCAGGGTTCAGACAAAGCAACCTTGAGAGAAACAGAAAGATGTTGATCATTGGTTTGTCACACGTAAGCAGTTTACTTATTTAGAAAAAACACTGTGTTTTGGGAACAGTTATCAGCTTCTGGTTCGGAGGAGAGGAGGAGGTTAAAATCTACACACAGAGCTTAATATATCAAGACAAAACAAGGCATGAAGGTTTATTCTTATCTTAGAACATTTTAAAACACATAGCGTCAGCATCTTTTTCTCTTCTCTTTCTCTCTCTTCTTAGTCAAGTAAGAGGCCTGGTTAAACTTATTTCCACAACACCAACAGCCTGACTGGTCACACCAGTGCCTTGTGAAGGAAAGGTAGGTGTGACCTCCACCCCAGCTGCTCCAGATGTCCAAGGTGAAGTGTAAGGTCACCTGCAAACCTGCCTTGTGCAGCTCCTCCCTCAAGTAGTCCCTGCATGCCTCATACAGGGAGGGCACCACCATCATGCTGCAGGAGGTGTGTGGGGGAACTTGGTAGGAGTGCCATGAGTGTAACAGGGCGCCTTCTCGGGGCCAATTTTCCTGTGGCCTGCCCACCTGTTTTTGGGCTAGCCACCCTCTTTCTCACCCACCATGCCTTGTTGTTAATTATTTAATTGATGTTAATAAAATGGGTGTTACGCCTCAGCTCTATGTTCTTGGGCA
>NW_005842324.1:0-6360 GCF_000455745.1 Alligator sinensis
GCTGAACATTAGAAGACACTATTTCACAGTCGGGGCAGGTAGGATCTGGAACCAGCTTCCAAGGGAAGTGGTGCTCACTCCTACCTTGGGGGTCTTTAACAGGAGGCTTGACAATTACCTAGCTGGGGTCATATAAGCCCAGTATTCATTCCTGCCCAGGGTAGGGGGTCAGGCTTGATAATCTACTTAGGTTCCTTCCGACCCTATATCTATGAATCTATGAGAGCTATATTAATGCTTGCAGGTCCTCAAATGAAAGTTGTTATGTACAGTCAGCACAGTTGTGTAAATTTCCAGAAGCAGAAATATACCTGATTTTAGTGAACCTGATGCAAAAAGGAGGTTGTGACAGATTTTCTTCTACATATTCTGCCTTTGTAGCAAGGACATAGAGGTACTTCTCAAGAGATAAGGCAAGATGCCATATCCCTTTCTCAGTTACACACCTGGTGCATCTACATGCGCACTTTTACTGCACAGTAACTGAAATTACTGCATAGTGCAGGTGAGCATCTACATGTGCACACTAGGGCTGTGCAAAATTTTGACAGGTGTTTTGTTTTGAAGCTGTTTCAACACATTTCGAGCTCAAAACAGCAAAATCAAAATGAAACAAAAGGCTTTGAAACAGCTTTGAAACTAAATGAGGGCACTCGAAATGTTTCAAAACTTTTGAAATGTTTTGAGTTTTGAAGCACCTCAGTGGTGGGAGGTGGGGGAGAGCCAGGGCTGTGCTTCAAGTGGCTTTGCCAGCCCCACAGAGCTCAGCCCAGTGGCGGGAGGTGGTGGGAGAGCCAGTGGTGGAACCGTTCCAAGCACAGCCCTGGCTCTGAGCACAGCCCTGGCCAGTGGCTCTCCCCCACTTCCCACCACCAGGCTCAGGTCCATGGGGCTGCAGAGCCTCCTGCCACCAGGCTGTGCTCACCAGACTGCGCTTAGAGTGCCTCTGCCACTGGCTCTCCCACCACCTCCCGCCACTGGGCTGAGCTCCATGGGGCTGGTGGAGCCACTCAGGGTGCAGCCCAGCGGCAGGTGATGCAGAGAGCCAGGGCTGAGCCTGGGGCCGGCAGCAGTCTTCCCGGCATTGGGCACAGGCTGCACCCAGGAACAGTCCCAGGTGGTGGCAGCAGCAGCCTCCTGTCATCCCACATGCAAATCCAGGGGCCCACAGCCCCAGGAGGAGTCCAGCACAGCCCTCCTGGGGGTGTGGGCCACCAGATCTGTGCGCTGGGTCACAGAAGGCTGCCGTTGCTGGCAAGTGACATGAGTTTTGCTTTTAGCAGTTTGATGTGCAGTTTCCTAGAAACCCCTGCACCTATCTCCTTGAAACTTTCATATGATTCATGCCCTCAGAAGGGGCTCCCAACCCTGCAATTTTCATCTGAATCAGGCAAGAAATGAAAAAGTTATAGGCATTTTCATGATTCCCCATTATAGCCTGTGGGTGAAATGTTGAAACACGTCGAAACAGCAAAACAGTTCCAATGAAATTAAATGGAACAGTGCTTCAAAACAAAACAAAACGATGAAATGAAACACTGTCCCTTCGAAATGGTGAAGCAGAAGTCGAAATGAAACAGTGCTGTTTTACACAGCCCTAGCGCACACCCATACAGCACAGTAAATATGCAGGTATTAAATTTACACCCAATTAGTTACTGTGCAGTAACGCACGTGTAGACGCCTTACTGCGCAGTAACACTGTGTGTGTGCACTGACTTGGGATTAACTTTAGTCCTAAATCAGTCCACACACAGCATTAATGTGCTTTAACACCTACACATGTAGATGCCAGCCTATTCCCACTTATTGGAAAGTAATTTACTGCGCAGTAAAATTAAGCTGGAGTAAATGCACATGTAGACACACCCACTGAGAGTTTCAGCACTGGCGTTTCATCATTGCTACTAAAGAAGAATGTGTTTCTTAGCTTTCTCTTTCTGGTCTATATATAAAAAAGAAACTGGAAAACAAATAGAAAAGAAAAACGACTTTCTTCTTCCTCCCATTTACCCTGTTTGGGTCAGCCCTTGCAGCTCTTAATCACAGGCAGACTTTTGTTGCAGTGGGGAATATGCATTTTTCAAAGGAATGCAGGTGGGAAAGAGGCCGTGTCTAAACTTTGAAATGCTGGAATAAAACAGCAAAAACTTTGTGCTGGAACTTGTGCAAGAAAAGTGGGGTGACAAGTGTTGCGATCATTTCCTTTCTGCAGGAAATTTATTTTCAGCCAACCTTGCGAGGCTGTCTGCTCAACTGGTTGGCATTTCTTTATCTGTTTATCTGCAGAAGGGTATTTTTTTCAAAGTTGCTTTCAACCAGTTCCTACATTTCCAGGAATGTTCTAGTCATCCACAGGAAGAATTCAACTCTTAGAAAAATCAAAAAACTAACAGAGAGAAAATGGGGAACACGGATTTAGCACAGTCACATCTTCAAGAATCTTTGCAATTGTCCACAGAAAAAAAAAGGTTGACATTTTATTAAAATCAACATTAACATTTATTAACACCTTCCAAGAAAACAATGCCCCTAAATCATCTCTGCATATCCTCCATACCTGACAAGGTAAGGGGATGGGAAATGAAGGCATGCAACATAGCTACTGCATACAGAGAGAATGAGAAACCCTAAAATAGCGGGGAAAGGGAATGAGAGAGAGAGAGAATGCCTAGTAAGAGGAGAGTGGGTGAGACTGGTATGTGGGCAAAGGGAGAATGTAGATAATGAGGAGAAGAGGGTGAGGGATGCACACAGAAACACTGACAGAGGTAAAAGGGGAGGGACTTTTGTAGAGCAGGAAGGGTGAATGAGAACCACTGGCAAGCAGAGAGAGGAGATTTGGGGCTAGGAGAAATTGCAGGGAATCCCTGAAATAAAGGGGGCTAGGAAAGTGGCACAGAGAGAGCTTGTGGGGTGAAAAGGATGGAAGGAGGCTCTGGTGTGTGCAATAAGCTTGACCTACATTCAGAGGCTTTTAGCAAGCCTACACCCACCCTGCAGATGAAAAATGTGACTGAGGAATGGTGAAATCTCATGTTCCACTGAAATGTCTGAACATCAGAAATGTTTTAAATGACTCAGTGTTTCACTAAAATGTTTCTGTGACTCAACAGAAATGTTCCGCTTATGCAGACAAGTTCCACAAAGTATGGGATGAATAAAGAATAAGTTCCTTCTGGGAAAAATGAGCAATTCACTTCCGAGGTAAACAGATTCATATTTCTGAATATTGCTTACAGTTCACAAGCCTCTAAACACAAGCTGATTCATTTTAAAAGAGGTTGTTCTTATAATGGAGCAGATGTTGCTATTTTGTCCCCGGGTAAATTGTACAATGCAATGTTCAAAATGAAAAATATACATTTGTAAAGATGATAATGCTGAACCATTTTAAGTGGCCCTCCATATGACATGAGTATGAAAACTAAATAAGTTATAGAGGGCATGTTATATTGGAAAAAAAATTACTAATACCTCAGGTTATATTTAGTGTTGTGTTTTTGTGTGTTTTATTGTCTGCCTTTGGCCCTTTATCCTTAAGACTTTGCACAGGCAAAACTCCCAGTACAGTCGGTGGGAATTTTGTCTAAAAATGGAGGGACTGCAGAACTGGACCCATTCGTGGCAATTATTTCATTTTAAGATAACTGTCACTATTCTGTTTTTCCTGAATGCATTTGTCTACCCATAGATGAATGCATCTACTACTTTTGCTAGACAGCATTATGTTTTGTGATCTATAAAATGCTTCTGCTTGCTCTTAATCTTGCTAAGTTTCCTGATTCTACAAACTGTTCCATACCCATGAGTTTTTATATATATGCAGAGCTCCACTTAAGTTGACAGGACTTTGTATGGACACAGGAAACCAAGCATACAAAATTGCTTGCAGGATCGAAACCTAAATCTTATTGAATAATAAACTAAGGCCTCAATTGTGCAGAGTTAGAGAGGTGCTTAGCCTGAGAACATACAAATAGAGTTAAAAATTAAATGTCTACCTAAACGTTTGCACCAGAGCCAGAACTGGGACCTGAATTGGTAAATCCTATTGGTAAATCCTTTTCATCCCTCATGTATGTTTTCCTTTTATGGCACAACCATGTGGTTGGACTGGTGATAGGGATGAATACTATTTATTTGGAAGGGAACGGTGGGTGGTTCAAGAGATGTTTCACTTAGTTGATGTTCCACTGCTGTGTTTAGATTAAATGAAATATATAAAATAATGAGCTTATAAAATATATAACATAATTACACCTCTATTAGGATAGGGTGTAACATGCAGGTCCTGGATACTCTACATATTAAGTCACATAAATCAGTATGTTCATGTGCTCAGTGTAACAGTCTATTTGGCGTGTTCCTTTTCCACCAGTATCTGCACTTTTTGAAGGATTGTTATTCTCAGCTCATAGAAACTGCAGAAAATCCACTTTCTTCCCAGAGAAATAGAGTGAAGAAATTATCAAAAGATATACTCGTTACCTACATAGTTTGAGGTCTGCAGCTTTGTGAAGGAACTTTGAAATTGGAAAATGAAGTTGACATCAAGACAACTAGCCCTGCTTTCTGATGATGGCTGTAAGACTGACACTGATCTACTCTTTGTCCCCTCCACAGTCCACCTGCTCTTTTTTATAACTTATTATGTTTCAGAATGAAGCAACTGTCCACAAACTTCACCAGGAAAACTGTACATTCACTCACTGAAATAAAACCTTTTCTCTGGGTAGAGTGGGTTCAAACTTGAAAATAACCCTTCAAGTTTTCCGTAGTTTTGGGAGCACAATATTACAGATTTAGCATTGAACTGCTTGTCATCTAGATACAAACAGTGCTTGCAAATGTTTGCAAAGCATTTGCTTGCAAAAATATTTGAGAACTCATGGCGCTCAGGTGAAGTACCTGAAGACTGGAAGAAGGCCAATGTGGTACCCATCTTCAAGAAAGGGTGAAAAGTAGATCCCAGGAATTACAGGCCAATCATCTTGACCTCAATCCCTGGTAAGATTCTGCAGAGAATTATCAAGGAGACCCTTCTGGATAAGCTGGCTGAGGGCAACATCCTGAGGGATAGCCAGCAAGGGTTTGTCATGAGTAGGTCTTGCCTGACCAATCTCATCTTCTTCTGTGACCAGGTGACGTATCACCTGGACAAGGGAGAAGAGATTGACATCATATATCTGGACTTTAAAAAAGCTTTTGATCTGGTGTCCCATGACCTCCTTATGGAAAAATTGGCCAACTGTGGCCTCGGATATAGTTCAGTCCAATGGCTGGGAAATTGGCTCCGAAGTCAGACCCAGAGAGTAGTAGTCTATGGCAGCAAATCATTATGGCGCTCTGTGACCAGTGGCGTCCCCCAAGGCTCTGTCCTTGAACCAGTTCTCTTTAACATCTTTATCAACGATGTGGACATTGGTGTCAGAAGCACACTGGCTAAGTTCACCAATGACACTAAACTTTGGGGCATAGCATCCACACTTGAGGACAGGCTAGTGATCTAGGCTGACTTGGATAAACTTAGTAAGTGGGCAATCACAAACCTGATGACGTTCAATACTGATGAATGTAAGGTGTACTCCACATCACGGGGAATAAACCTGCAGCATACTTATAGGCTCAGCAGCACTATGCTTGCTAGCACCACTGCTGAAAGAGATCTGGGGGTTTAACAGGGGGCCTGCTCCAGGCCGATCTCATTGTGGCCCGCCCACTTGTTCCTGAGCTAACTGCCCACATTCTTGTCTGCCGTGCCTTGTTCTTAATTAATTAAAGATGTAATTAAGCGGGAGGCTGCCCATTTCCTGCCCCAATGCCATAGGGTGCTATCTGCAGCTCCATTCCTCCCCTACACCGCAGCCCAAGCCTCGCAGATGGCATCTTGATATCACCGGCCCCCCCACACTGGGCCCCAGAATCCTACCAATTGAACCCCGCCTGGATTCCTCTCCTCAGGCGGTCTCATCCGCCTTCATACTGGGCAGCATAGCTCCCTGAACCACTTCCCCTTTGGGTGTGGTCCCCCCGGGACCTTTGGCTCTACTAGCCCTGGCCCACCTCCAGGCCAGTCGGGACCCCAGGCGCACAGCTCTTGGGCGTCCCTCATGGTGGGCCCCCAGCCCTTCGACCCTTCTGGTCCTGGACCCAGCATTGACCAGTCAGGGGAAGTCCAGACAGGGCTGAGTCTATGGCCCTTTTCTCTCTCTCCGGGGGTCCACCCTTCAGGCCCTCCAAACAAGGGGTAACCCACCCGGTTGTGGGGGCTAGGGGTTAAGATGCCCCAACCCGCCTTTCACAGGGGTGGTAACTGGCCTGGTATTTCCTGGGGGCTCCCGCCCCACTGGGAGGCCC
>NW_005842324.1:6989-11523 GCF_000455745.1 Alligator sinensis
CCCCCCACCAGGCACCGGGCGGCTGCCAGCTCCAGGCCCTCAAAGTGGCGGGCACAACCAGTGCCCTGCCACAGGGGTCATGATTGACCACAGGATGAACATGAGCCACCAATGCGATGTCGCAGCTGGTAAAGCAAACAAAACCCTGGCTTGCATCTATAGATGCTTCTCGGGTAAATCTCAGGATATCATCCTCCCACTGTACTCGGCTTTGGTGAGGCCGCAGCTGGAGTACTGCATCCAATTCTGGCCTCCGCAATTCAAGAAGGATGTCAAGAAGCTTGAGAGAGTCCAGAGGAGAGCCATGCACATGATCAGAGAGCAAGAGAATAGGCCTTATGAAGAGAGGCTGAGAGCCACGGGACTCTTCAGCCTGGAAAAGCACAGGCTCAAGGGGGACCTGGTGGCTCCTTATAAATGCATAAGGGGTGTACATTAGGATCTGGGAGAACATCGGTTCACCAGAGCACCCCAAGGAAAAACAAGGACCAATGGTCATAAACTCCTACAAGACCGTTTTAGGCTGGACATAAGTAAAACTTTCTTTACGGTCCAAGCCCCCAAGACCTGGAATAGACTCCCTCCAGAAGGACTCTGGACTCATTCAAGAAATGCTTGGATGCTTATCTTGCTGGGATCCTTTGACCCTAGCTGACTTCCTGTCCCTGGGGCAGGGGTCGGGACTCGATGATCTTTGAGGTTCCTTCCAGCCTTAACATCTATGAAATCTATGAAAAAAAAATTAGTCTAGAGAAAAGAAGACTGAGAGGAAGGGGATTTAATAGCAACCTTCAACTACCTGAAGGGTGATTCCAAAGAGGAGGGAGCGAGACTGTTCTCAGTGGTGGCAGATGACAAAACAAGGTCTCAAGTTACAGCAACAGAAGTTTAGGTTAAATATTAGGAAAAACTTTTTTACTAGGAGGGTAGTAACACACTGGAACAGGTTACCCAGAGGGGTTATAGAATCTCCACCCTTGGAGGTTTTTAAGACCCAACTAGACAGAACCTTGGCTGGGATCATATAGTTGGAGATGGTCCTGCTTTAAGCAGGGGGTTGGACTAGATGATCTCCTGAGGTCCCTTCTAGCCCTCATTTGCTATGATTCTAATATGGAGCTTATGTGCAAGAGCGAGCACGGGGGTACATATTGCATGAGGTATCTATGCCAAACCAATTCTGCACACTGGCTGCAGCGCATGGGGTTGGTTTGTGGACCTGATCTGGCACAGTCCCAGAGTCAATGTGCAGGGCTGGCACAGATATCACATGTAGCACATGCCCCAGACTAACAAAGCACATCTCCTGTGCCATGAGTAGCACCTGCGGCACCAGGTCCAACACATGCTGCATGTGGCGCATGTGTCAGAGCTCCATGGGCCAGATCCAGCCCATAAGCCATATTTTTATCACACCTGCAGTAGAGATTGGGTAACATCCTGTATATGTATGCCATCCAACTGGAAAATACAGGGATTGAAACTGATTCCTGGGCTTCAGTGTTTAAAGTAGATAGAAACAAGAAGAGCAGTTCACATCTAGAAGACAAGTCCAGGGGGAATATGAGCTGTAGGGAGACTTAAGTCACAGAAAGCAAAGGGGAATTTCTTTTCCTCTGCCTGTTTATAGTGAATAAAATAAATCTGACTAGTTTACAGATCAGAAGCATCTCCCCTTTAATTTTCTGTTCAATTTTTACATTTGAAACAGGTCTCTGAATATTCTCCACCCTGTTTTTTTTTCTGAAGAGCCTTCTGGTTTTCATTTTAAATCCCAGCTGAGATGAAAGGTGTTCTGTTTCCTCAGTAATCTGCATTAGATGGCAGGCCTAAAATAAAGACTTCTCAGCTATTGAGAGAGACCTGTAAAGGGTTTGTTAAAAGAATAGGATGTGTGCCCTCTTACCTTCTTTTATAATGTACAAAGCAAGTCTGAATAATTTTGCTTTGTTCATTTTAAAGATGTGTCACCCAGCAACTGAGAAGATAGTTCTATTTTTTTTTTAAAGGAAATTGAAATTGTAGAACCTCAAAAAATGGCAGGTAGACGTAGGATCAAGCATAGTACTTAAAACTATCTTTTACTTTTTTCTTTTGCTTGACTAACCATCAAGTTTATGGTATCTGTTTATTATGTCAGTAAACAAAAAGGGCTTATTTACAGGCCTGCTTGAACTTACCCCAATTTAGCTACATTTCAGAAAATACATTCTATTGCACAGAAGACTGTCTCACAGCCAGTTAATATTGTACAAGGAGAGTAAAAGGGATACATTAAAATGGGTTAAGGCAAAGGGTACTTGTAAAGGTTAGCAGTTCAAGAATTCCAAGAGATAAAAGTCCAGTGGTCCAAGGATTTTGAGGCCAACTCTTGTTTTTCTTGTTAATAAATGATCATGTGAAGGTCGTTTAACACTTGTTTTATTGCCAGAAGCCAGGAAATGAAATCAGGGGTGAATATCACTATAAAAAAACAAAGCAACCAAATTCACGGCTGTGTCAATTACCTTTTTATATGTGTTTTTGGCATATCCAATTCATTCTAATAACCTGAACATTTTAAAAATGAGACAAATACAACAATGTAGCTGAGACAACAGTGAATGGTTACAGTGGCAGAAGTGGCGCATGGCATCATGGATCGGGACCTGAATTGGCCCTGTCCAGACAACAGGGTGGAAGAGAGAATTGCTGAGGCTTAAAAAAGGCAAACTTAACAACTGAACAATCACAAGCCAACCAGTACAAATCAGATTGAGAGAATGATAACTGAACTGCCTTCTTTAGAAGAGAATCTAATTAAAGTGTCAGTACTCCAAAATGTGTCCATCACATTGTCTAACCCAATAGATTAGCATGATAGTATAGATACAGAATCTAAAATTACACAGTGTAGAAACAACTTTCCCCTGCCCCAAAATCAAAAACGTTCAGATGTAGAATCTTCCTACAGATGCTGACATTCTGCATTTTCATTTCAAATACATTTCTTGCCTGCATTATTATGACTGCCCTTCCTGTCATTTTCAGAGGGGTCTACATGAGCCAGGACTAACTATGCCTATTTTTAGGTGGGTGCTTTTAACCTAAGAACCTAGGGTCAAAAAACCTAGCACAAAACATCATCTGCAGTATGAAAAATGCTAAGTCTGTAAATGTATGTACTTTGCATTTAATTAAGAATAGATGTGTTAAATATCTTGAACGGAAATTTTAAAGGCTCTGAACTACCATAGCTGAACTGAGTAGTGAAGAATTCAAATGGGGGATCTGAAACATTCTGAACAAATTGCAAAACAAGGGTGTCTTGGTAGGGAACTGAAGGGTCTTTGAACTGAAAAAGGGCAAGTCATTTAGGGCCTGACTCCAAACTCATCTTTCCCTTGAGTTGAGTAGGTTCAGGAGTTGAGCATGCCACTTGTACTGAGAAATTAAAAACTGATCCCCATCTGTTTTCCTATCTACAAAATGGTTAGAAAGGTATCTCCCTCGCACGGTTACTATGGAGTAAAATTATTTAATGTTTGAAAAATGCTTCTGAGATTTTGTGATGAAAGAGTTTCTTGGATCCCTTTGAAATTCCATTTCCATTTCATGTTTGCTAATAGCTATTCACTGGAGATGATTGAATCAAGTATATGTTTATTTCTGATTTTGTACAAGAAAACCTCTATTCATAAGCTACTGTACAATCACAAAATAACATCTACAGCAAATGGATGAGAACATGCACTTTAAATATTTTAAAGCTATAAAATGGGTGACCCCGTTTTTCTAATCACTTGTGCACATGTTCATTTTTTACTTTCAAATTCAATATTGGACCCAGCTGTACCACTTGTTGTTTAATCCCTCCCTGCTGTCAACACAAAGGGATAAACCCTGTCCTCCATTACACCCATGCAATCCGTGTTGCACAGAAATAGCAGATGAAAGAATTTGGCCTGCAAATGAGTAAATAATGAAGCCCAAATCTGCTCCTTTCATGGAGAAACCCATTGTCTGCAAAGGGAGATTTGGAAAAGAGCCCCCAAATCTGCATCTTAGCATTTAGCTTTTGCTCTGGTAACAGACCAAACACGTCCTGATGTGGGAATCATAAAAGACAAGGACTGAAAGGGTCTCAAGGTTTACTGGGGGTCTTTTGTGCGACTCCCAATAAATCAGGAACTACACAAATCCCATCAACAAACCGGGCTAGCATATAAATGAAACAGGGAGAACTGAATTCCCCAGATACCGTTTCAACCAATTTACGGGAAACAAGCCGTGCGCCGTACAAGTGCAGGTACGATCCAGATCACTTGTACCCCATGTTCCCCTTGCCGCATGGGCATCCTATTTATCTTGCACTGGGCAGGCGCCAGCTTAGGAAATGCCCTGAGGTTTGAAACAATCAGATAAAGAGGATGGTTCTGACCTGAAGCAGCTCAGGGCAGGGGCATCCTGCGGGGGGGATAAATCCAGGCCAGCAGGTTTGGAGCTGACTCTGGGAGCTGCTGACATTGGTCTGGTTTGGGGGCCGGGGCGCCCC
>NW_005842324.1:12068-19564 GCF_000455745.1 Alligator sinensis
ATACCTAGTGGCGGGACGCGCTCAGCCCCGGGAAGCTGCTTTGCGCCCTGCTCCTGGGAGCCACCCGGGACTTCAGCTGGTGGCTCCGCCACAGAGCTGTCCCCTCGGGAGGTACCTGGCGGGCTTCACGCAGGCTCCTCTGCCCCCTGCCCCTTCTGTGAGCAGAGAGACCCTGGCACGTGTGGGGCTGCAGCCCCTTCGCCGCCTCCTCCAGCACCTCCTGTGGAGGTCCCGGCTGCACGACTGCCGCACAGGGGGCAGGGGGTCCTGCGTTCCCCACCCGCAGCCCCACCAAGGCCCGGGACCTCCTGGGCACCCTCCTCTTGGCCCTAGCCAAGCTAGCTATCTGTCTGGCTAGGAAGGAGGCCCTGGCTGGGAAGGCCCCCAGGGACTGCAGAGCCATTTTCCTGTCACTCATCTGTTCACATCTCCACGCAGTTTTATTGGGCAGTATGCACTGGCTCCTTGGACTTGTTTGAAGGCCAGTGGTCACTGTCCAGAGAGATCTGCTTGGTGTACCCCCTCCCCCTCTTGGTGCACTGGTTTTGAACCTGTGACCTTCACTCCCATCCCTGTTTTCTCTTTAGTTGTCCCCCAAAATCAATTGACATACCTAGTAGCTCCCATAATAACAGAAGAGGCTAACAGTTGCTCAGTGGGTATCAAGACCACATTAACCCTATTTGTCAACTATGTCTCAGACTAAAAGCTTGTTTGTACCGCCTCCATGCCAAGTCCAGGGTTGCCACCAAGAAGGGCCTCCTGCTCTCTTGTCTCTCTTCAGTCCCCATCAAAATTCCAGAAATTAGGCATTAAAGTGGCCCTCAGTGCGCAACCCAGCACACTGATCGTTTCTGTCTTGAAAGTGCTTCTTGGCGTGCACACAGCAGCTCTAAAATAAGCTACCTCTTTTTTTGGGTTTTAGTATATGCCGAGTGGATGAAGCATGCTTCCCAGTAACAATCTTGGGCTCCTCACCTGGCAGGACTTGTAAAAAGCCAAACAAAGGCTGGTGGGGGGAGAGAGAGACAAGAAATGGCTTGTCCAAGATTATTCAGTGATCAGTGCCAGAATTGGAAATAAAGCCTAGGTCATCTGATACATACCTAGTGCCCTAGTCCAGGGATGCTCACTGTCCAGCTCACAGGCCAAATGTGGCCCACAGAGCCTTGGTATACCAACCACGGTTAATACTGCCACCCACCCTGCTGCCAAAATCCTAAGCCCCATGTGGTGGGTCGCAGCCAGGCCACCCACCCCTTCCCTCTGTGCAGCTGTTTTGGGGCCAGCCCGTGCCATCTTCTCCCCTTGGTCTCCTACCCCCACAGGTCCAAACCACGCTCCCTTCCCTCTGCCCAGCCAAGATGGGGTTGAGCCATGCCTCCATCCCCACCGTGGGTCTGGGCTATGCCTCTTTTCCTCCTGCCTGGTTAGGTTGGAGCCAAGTCATGCTGCCTTCCTCCCACAGGGTCAGGCTGTGCCCCTTCCCTGCCTGGGGCTGGATCAGACCTGGGTCATGCCCCCTCTCTTGCTCACTGCAGGTCTGGATTGGGTTTGGGCTGACGCCATCCTTCTTGCAATGCTGGATGCGGTCCTGTTTCACCTGCCCCAGGCTCTGGATTGGGTCCGCAGGTCAGATCCAGCCCATGCAGGGACTGGGTACTGCCCATCAGGCCTAGTGGGTAAAAAGGTTGAGGACTGCTACTCTGGTCAGAAGACTGCAGATCACAAGTTATACCAGTATCACTGAGAAACTTTGGGCCAATTGCTTGTAAGAGGGGAAATTACTCTGGTGTCTTTTAGATCAGGGGTAGCTAACCTATGCAGATGTGCCACAGGTGGCATGGGTAGTTTATGTGCTTGGCACAGAGCAGACAGGGGAGGGGCAGGCAGCGCAGTGGCAGGTAGGGCAGGGAGCTGAAAGCAGAGAGGCAAATCAGATAGGGACCACAGGCCAGGTCCTTTTTTTTCTCTGTTTTTCCCCTTTAATTTTTTATGTTCAGCGTTCATTTTTTTCCCTATTATTCTCTCTCTCCCTTGAATAGTGAACCATTACTCTGTAGGAATGATTTTTCAACCACTTATGCAACAACCTTATGGTAATTATATTGAGACCATATTTCTTTACCTTGCTTGTGTGAATATCAGAACCCGTGTGGAAATCAAGATATATTGTATCTACTTCTTTCACTTTACCCACTGAGCCAGTTACCCTATCAAACAAACATTAGATGGGTTTGACATGATTTGTTGTAATAATGTTATGCTGACGTTTCTATCACCTTACTATCTTTTAGACACTTAACAGTTGGTTATTTAATAATTTTTTCCAGACTCTCCAGGGATTTAAGTTGGGCTGCCTGGCCTATAATTCCCTAAATCCTCCTTTTTCTTTCTTTAAAAGATAGGTACTATTTTTGTCATTTTTCAGTCTTGAGGGACTTCCCCTTCCACCAGTGGTTAAGAGGTTGCATGGGCTAGTTCCTTGAGCATCCTAGGATGATTTTCAGCAATTCCTGCAGATTTGAACATATTATCTTATTAAATATTCCTTAGTTTATTCTTCCATACTCTGGCCTGAACTCCTATCTCCTTGTAAAAAGTATTTTCCTTAAATATCTAGTCCAAATAAACATTTTTGGAAGGAGCAAAGCAGAGAAGGCATTGAATACTTCAGCCGTGTCTGCATCACTTATTATTTGCATTCCTCTGTTAAATAATGGACCTACTTTCCTTTATTATTGTCCTTTTAATACAGGCATGTGAAACCTCTTCTAATGGCCATGTCTCTTCCTAGCTGAAACTTTTTTGTGCATAGGCTTTCTGATTTTATCCCTACGTGCTTTTAATATTTTTATACTCATCCTTACTTATGTGCCCTTGTTCCCCTTTTTTAGTATGATTCCTTTTTGATTTTTCAGGTCATTAAATAGCTCCTGATGCAACTATAATGGTCTTTTATTATGTTTCCTATCTTTTCCTTGCATGGAGTATTTGGCTATTGTGTATTGAATATAATTTCTTTTAGTAACTGCCAGCTCTCCTGCACTCCTTATCCCTTAGATTATCTTCCCAAAATACCCTGCATACTAGCTTCCTGGGTTTGTTGTAGTCTTTTTTTTTTTTTTTTTAAGTCCTCAGAAAAAGAAGGCATAAGAGCAACGTTGTAAAGACTTTGTCACGGCAGCTGAGTGGTCCCCGTCTCTCCCTGTGCTCTTCTGAATCATCTCATAGGACTGCAAGGAGTAGGGCTGTTCTGCAGGGGTAGAGTCAGGAAGGTTCTCACCATGGAAGAATCCCTCCCCCACCCCCCCAGCCAGTCAACCAATTGGCAAATGGGGGTGCATTCTCTCAGGGTGGGAACCCTTCCCATCAGTCTGTGGTAGCTGCTTCTTTTCAGCAGTGGCCAAGTGCCACTTGACGGCCTGTCCCCTTCAAGCAGGGGAGAGGACAGGCTGTCAGGTAATGGGCTCCCATAAGGGTGGAGGTGGCCCAGGGAGCAGCCTTCATGTCCCTGGCTGGAGAGACATTTATACAGTCCAGTTTCCAGACCATTCCAGAAATTTCTCCTGGTAGAATTAACATCTATACACAGCCTCTGAAGCCCATAGTGTTAATATCACATCTGTTGCATACATGATTTGTCTCATACTTTGGCCTAAAGTACAATGTTTCATTCCCAGAGCAGAGAATGCTGGTTAGAAAATTTAATGAGCCATTGTTGATATAGGCAATCCTTGCACTTACAACACAATTGGTTCCTGAAAACTGTGTCTTAAGTGGAAACATTGTAACTCAGAACCAATTTTCTCATAAGAAACAATGTTATAAATGGGGGATTGGTTCCTGAACTGAGGCCCAATACCCTATTTTCACCAAAAATACCCCAGAATTTTGTACTCGATCAATTATAGATGAGTAATATAGCTACATTAACGTATTTATATTGTAAATAGCAATCATATTGATTTGGAAGAACTTCTTTGAGGTGACTTTGCTGGACTTTTTGAAAGGCTCCTGGTTGGACTTTTTGAAGGGTCCTTGGCTGGAGTCTTCTCAGGAGTCTTGGCTGCAGGTTTTTCTGGAGTCTTGCCTGCTTTCTTAAAGAAAGTGTCCAAGGAAGTTTGGACAGATGTTCTCCAGGGAGATGAGCGATGCAGCGAACTTGTTCGCTGGCGTGGTATCGCATTGGATCAAGCATTGTAAAGTTGAAACTGATGTCATAAAGTTGAAACAGGGTGTCAATTTATAAATGTTGTAAGCGCGAAACATTGTAACTTGAAACGTTGTAAGTCGAGGACTGCGTGTATTTTAATTGGCTATTGCCATAAAAATCACTTTCTTTACCTTGGAATAGTAAGAGTGGAAATGTTGAATCAACAATGATCTAGGAAATATCAAGAGGTAAGGCATTTCAGTGATGTCTTTTATTGGACTAACTGTATATTTGGGAGAGCTGTTGGACGAGCTTTCAGGTATCAGTTGATTAACTAGTGTGGAACCTGACGGCATTATAGATAAGATATATAGATTGATAGAGGCATCTAGAGAAAAGTGGCCTAAAAATAATCATCAGAAAAAAAGAAGTTCTTGTGGGTTGTGGAGATAGATGGGAAGACATAGTAGTGAGGGATAGGACCTATGTCAGATATACACATCAGGTACTTGGGATCTGCATTAACTGACAAAGACAACTGTGGTACATAAGAAATAGAAAGTCTTAAAATAGGATGGAAGAAGTGGAAAGTGTGGGTAAAATTCCAAAAAAGATTCCAAAGAAGCTAAAGATAAAAATCCTTCTCATAGTGGTGAGATGGAGTGGAAACTTGGGTGATTACTAAGGAAGTATGAAAAGGCATATGAGTGAATGAAGATGCTAAAAAATGTTGGGCATTTCACTTAGAGATAGAGACAGAAAATAAGAGACCAGTGACCTGCTGTGCGTGAAAAACATTGTTGAGAAAGCCAGGGAGGTCCAATGAAAATTCCTAAGGAAATACAGAGAAAAGTGGGATGAAGAAGAAGATGAAGAGAAGAAGAAAAGAGAAAGTCTGAGCTCAAGTTGGAAAACCATATCCAGGGAAGATTTGAACAAACTGGGGGTAAAAAATTATTTGAAAAAATGGAGCATGAAGGAATGCAGAACTGATTGAAAGGGGGTGGGGGGGTTGAGCTTCTGTAAACAGGATGGCCTAGACCAGGGGTAGGCAACCCCTGGCACATGTGGAATGCAAAGGCATTTTGCTGGGAATGCGCGCCTTGGGAAAGGGGCTGGAGCTGTGCTGGCACAACAAGGATTGGACCCCTCGCAACTCCCCTACTGTCCGCCTCTGGCACACCAACATCTTACAAGTTGAGATTGCAGGTGTTTTTGGCACTCTGCTCAAAGAGGTTGCTGACCCCTGGCCTAGACTTTGCCACTGCTTATGTTTCCTAATGTGGTGAGAAAACTGGGCAGGCTAAGGAAGAATGGTATAACAGAACACAATCCAAGGCCAACAGAGTGGTGTGTTCTCTTGGTTCCTTTCCTGAAAGCAATAAGTAAGGAGAAGTATATTTTTCCAATTGCAGAAAATATACTCTCAAGTAAAATACTCCTATAAGGATATTAACTTTTTTTGAAGTTCTGAAAAGATTGGTTCTTCACAATGGGCTACAACTTATCAGCGCTGAATTCCAAGGTTAACAGAGACAGTAAAACTGAGCCACCATCATCCACCAGAAAATAGGCTGGAAATGGGAACAGTAAATTACTAAGAGTGTTCTACAACAAAAATCACCATACTTATTAGTTCTGCTGATCAAAGGGCAGTCCTCATGTCAGCCACTTGAGTAATTTAGTAGATTGGAGTGATTGCCTTTATAAGAAAATCTTTGTCCTGAGTGGCCCACTTAAAAGATGTCAAATCTAAGAGGCCCCACACTTTTTTTCTTTCATTTTCAATATGTATCTTATAGCTTGCCAAAACATAAACCTTTTAATCACCTCTGATAACACTGGAATAGAAAAAAAATGGACAACACTGGGGTTTTTTGTCTTTAATTGTCATTGTTCTTTGAGATTCTGTGGTTGATCCTGCCTAGGTATACAGCATAGAAGAAATGGTTGACCTACACAGCTTGTTCTAATAGAGTTTAAATGTCACATAGCTGTCAAAGCAATGATTTTCTCTCAGCGCAGCCTTAGAGAAAGGAAATAATCCATTGAATGGTGTCCTAATGCATAGGGACAGGAGTTTACATTTTTTAAATATAATAATTGAACTGGAAAGATTTGTCTTGCTAAGTAAACGTCCAGTTCTGGACAAGCGGTAAAGCTGGTCATTTGTCTGGATTTATAATTATTTGCTATTCTTGTTCACAAATTCTTGTTAAAAGTTGCTTATTTAAATGGAAAAAAGGGTATGAATTTGTAATGGAAGAAATTACAGGAAGGGGAATGGGTATGAGGAAGATGGGAACTCTGCCTTTAAGGCCAGGCTGCGCTGGCCAGAAGGGGTGGGCTCTAGGGCCACATAAGCATCTTGAGGAAGAACTTGGTAGATGGGCTTACGCAGAGCTAGGGAGAGGTACCCCCATGAAGAAATGGATCCTCGAGTGTTCTGGTACACAGACTGTTTGTGATTTGGGGATCATTTGGGCTAGCAAGCCTAGGGAAACTGTTGAGAGGGAAGATCTGGCCCTGCAACTGCTTGGTGGGGGGAGTAAGGGGGAGAGAGTTGTCTGGCCCTGTGAACTCCTGTCAGGTAGAGGACAGAAACAAGGCTTACCAACACCAAGTATTGCATGGGCCTGAGCACAGACAGTTGTATGATATAAAAAAATGAAAGAGGCATCCAAAGGTTGCTCTCCATTTAAATTGTTATCTACTTCTTAACAATTAATAACATAAAAAACAATGCAGGTGAGGAAAGCTAAGCTACCAGGATTTTGGACAGGCAGACAGGTAAGAGCTGACAGTCTCAGCAGTAGACAACATTGGAGTCTTCATGAAGTGCATACTTTTTCTTTAAATTTGTAACTGCCTGGCAGAGGAAAGCTTAAGAAGCTTCTAGGTCAGGGGTAGGCAACCCCTGGCACATGTGCCAGAACATGGCATGCAGAGACATTTTGCTTGGCATGCATGCCTCAGGGAAGGGGCTAGGGCTGCACTGCCATGATAAGGATTGGGCCCCTTGTAGCTCTCCTGCCTTCCACCCTAGCACAACATCTTACAAGTTGAGGTTGCAGGTGCTTTTGGCACCCTGCCCAAAAATGTTGCCAACCCCTATTCTAGCCAGATATTCTTTATTGAAAGAGGAAGGGGAAGTGAGAGAGGGAAGGGCTGAAGAGCTAGGGTAGTCGTTCACAACCTTTCTAGGGCCATGGCACCCTTCCACCACATCTTTAATGTGACAGCATCCCCAGATGAGAAGCACCGCTGGTGCTGCCTCAGTTTACTTCGGTGCTTCTCAAATGGGGGGTTAATGCCTGAAAATAAAACTGTCCCATTCCTG
>NW_005842324.1:19595-20339 GCF_000455745.1 Alligator sinensis
GCCAGGAAGGGCTGTGGCACGTGCTTTAGGGCTGTGATCTAGGGGTGAAATTTAATTTTAAAAAGTTACCTGCTTAACCTCCTTTATTTATATTGGTTAAATGATTAATAACACAGCTACTGCTGGGAGCCAGTCCCTGGGCCCTTTTGGTGGGGTGGGGGGAGGCCTATTTGATATGCCATGGAAAGGTCATGGGACTAGGCCCAACACAGGAACTGTAAGCCTCCTTTACTAAGGGAGCCCACTGGGGACGCATCAACTAAATAAGTGGGACAACAGGAATAGGAGTGAGGTCATGGGTTAAGAACTACATCATTGGACGAGGACACCGAACAGAGCACACCAGCCAGCACCCACTGCTCCCTGAAAGAGTCAAGGAAGCCTGTGAATACCAACCAGTAAAACTCTGTCTAGATACACAAACAAAGTAGTACCTGAAAAGCATCCCTACATTCATCTAGGCTCCTCCAGGCCAGAGCCTCCTTCCAGGTCTTATAGAGGTGGGGTTGGGGGAGGAGGCTGTGGCAAACCCAGCCAGACTCAGCCCACCCTGAAAGGGAGCACCTGTGAAGAGCCGTTAATGGCTTAATTAACAAGTCATTAGGCTGCCTACTGTTTTCCTCTTTAATCTCCTAGGCTATGAGTATTAGTCTATCCCTTCCCCTTTCCCTTCTCTTTGCTCCTCCCTCCTTCTTGCCAGCCTTGTCATCTGCTGGGGCACTGCCTGGTTTACCTTTCCCTCTT
>NW_005842324.1:20370-34161 GCF_000455745.1 Alligator sinensis
TTCCCTGCCAGATTGTACTCCGCCCTGTGCTAAACAGTAACTGGGTTTATCAGTTAAACAATCATTTAACCTTTCACATCCCCACTCTGATCAGCCTAAAGTAGGCAGGTGCAACCTCATACTCTGCAGCTCCTAGTCTGGCTCACTCTATACTTCATCCAGAAAGAGAGGTACGTAGGTGAAACTGTCCTCCATGCCTCTGTTTCTGGGAGAACGTAAGAGGAGCCAGACTGGGAAGAGCTACAGCTGAGCCAGCTCCTGCTATCTGAAGCTGATCAGCAGGAGTGTGTGCAGGGCAGTCTTACCTGGATTCTGCAACCATGGCAATGCTTGAGAACTGCTGGACTATGGGGTAATTTGGTTTTTGTTGTTCTGCTAGAATTTCTTGGTCAGTGTTACAAAACAGTGACTCTTCTTGATTTTTTTTTTTTGGTCATTCTCACATGATACTTAACACTACCGAAAAAAAATTGACCAAAAATAATGTTCAGAGTCGATATAGATTTGCTTCAGCTGAAAGCATCTTTCATTTGTTGCAGTATTGCGTGAAAAAGTAATATAGTGAGCTGTAGTTTTTTTAATCCTTTGGGCAACCTTTACAAATGCTGCTCATCTACTTGCTTAGGGCAAGTTAAACATCATTAGTAAGAGTTCATTTTTTTGGCTAGGCTTGAAAGTACTGAGTGATGAAGTATTGTTCCCAGACTGATTTACAGTCAGTCATGTGGATGTGTTTGACCTACAGGTACTGCTGTTTAGTTCTTAACTTGGCATGCACCCAGGACCAAGACCAGTTTTGGAGATATCTGGATTTACAGTTTGAAGACTCTGACTTCAGACAGTAAAACTTACTACAACTGAGCTGTTCTGTTTAGATTAATGAGTCTAGTACTGTTTTTTAATATATACTTATCCAGCAGAGTCTATCTGAGATATAAAGAATAGCTTGTACATGCTATGAGAGACAAATTATCTCTGCCTTTCTGATAAAGGACTATTTAACCTCTTCAGTATTCATGCAATAGGATTCTTTACACAGCTAAGGTGCTAGAGGACTAGTTGGATTTCACTCTTCGTTAGAAAGCTATGAGAGTCTGATAAGTCACATATCTTGCACTTACAAATCGTAGTCTTACTTAGTTTTTGTAAGCTCTGTGGGGCAAAGACCTTTTTTTTTTTTCTTCTGTGTTTGTACAATGAGTAATGAATTTTATTTACAGAGAAAGGATTATCAGTGTTAGCCTGAAATGAAGCAGAAGGCATGGGAGAAGTATACCTTATAGACCAGCTGAGTCAGGGATACATAAGCTTTTGTGAGCAAGGGTTCACTTTGCCAATTGCAATGAAACAACATGAACAACGCAGGCTACCAAATAAGAGAGAGTAACTTGAATACACAAGACAGGGAAGGGAGGGAGCTTATTTGTCTTGTAGCAATCTTTGTGTTTTTGTAAGTGCACGCAGCATCACGTATATTCAGCATCCCGTGCTTCAGAATGGCAGTAGGGGTGCTTTAACTAAAGCTCATTCAACAAGCTTTAGTTAAAGCATCCCCGGTGCCAATTTGAAATGCGGGGATGCTGAATACATATGACGGGGATGCTGAATACATATGACGTGGAGGCTGCTGGAGCATGCTAATTAGTATACTCCAGCAGACTTGACTAATCAAATCTGCTGCAGCGTGTGCTAATTAGAACACATTGGAGCAGAAGTCAGTTATGTGTAAGTGCCCAATGATCCAACAATTGGGCCTTCCAAACTAGCTGTTTCGCTTCAACACTAGATTTCTGGAGGTAGCCAAATCTTGAATGCTATTGGAAGGTTTCTGAACAAACATTATAATCCAAATAATAGCAAATAAAATACTCTATATATGGAGCTTCGTCCATAGTTCTTATGACACTGATCCCACAAGGTTGGGAAAGAATTATTACCTCAATTTTACAAATAGGTTAACTGAAGTACATAATGGTTAAGTTCAAAGTTTTAAATCTGGATCCCCTTAACTAGGCCCTTAAAGCCATGTCTGGGCATCTATAGAAGCAGTTTCAAAGGCAAAGCTAATGAAGGGACCTGAAATTTATCCCAATGTAACTAAGACTATATTGTATAAACAAGAGCAGGATCTAGCCCGTTATTACACTTCTCTCCCCTCTGATCATTAAGCATCAGCTTCTTCCAATTCTCCACAAAATCTCATAGTTGTTAGCAAAACAGCACCTGAAATAGCAACCATATCTCTCTCTGCCTCATTGCCTCCCATAGCATTTCAAATATATTTGGAAATACATATTCACTTCCTTGCCTTCTGTTTTAATTTTCCCTCCTCTGATATTTTTGTCTGCAGCTATATTAGTTAAGCAACTATAGCATGTTGTGTTTTGGGTTGTATTACTGACATAATACAGAATAAGTTTAATTAGTGCATTCTGTATAGAGGAAAGCAAATTGAACAAAAAAGAAAATGATAAGTTAATTAGACCCACTGAATTTGTTCTGAGGGCTGTTTTAACAATCGTAGCATGTTGCAAAAATGTATAATGCTGTATATTTTTGTTTTCTTTCAAAGGAAATCATTGTAGGCTTGGTGTCTTGGAAACATGGAATCGATCTCAATGATGGGAAGCCCCAAGAACTGCAATGAAACCTTCTTACCAAATGGTGTCAATGGTATCAAGGATGCCAGTAAGATCCCTGTAGGCATAATTGGAAGTGGAGACTTTGCCAAGTCCCTGACCATTCGGCTTATCAGGTGTGGATACCATGTAGTCATAGGAAGCAGAAACCCCAAATTTGCTGCTGAGTTCTTTCCACATGTGGTTGATGTCACTCACCATGAAGATGCAGTAGCCAAAACTAACATAATTTTTGTTGCCATACACAGAGAACATTATGCCTCTTTGTGGGACCTGAAGCATCTACTTGTTGGTAAAATTCTTGTTGATGTTAGCAACAATACAAGGGTAGATCAGTATCCAGAATCCAATGCAGAGTATTTGGCATCACTTTTCCCAGATTCTTCCATTGTCAAAGGATTTAATGTAGTGTCAGCCTGGGCACTACAGTTAGGACCCAAGGATGCCAGCAGACAGGTACAGTTTGTGTTTTGCCTTCATATGATGTGTATGCAGGATGAAATCATAGCTCCCTGATGCCAAGAGGCAGAACTAGCACTTAATGTCCTCTTCCCAAACATTTCTTTTTTTTGTGTTTCCTAACACTTAAACAAGGATAGAAGCTGTATTTCCCAAATACTTTTGTTTAAATTTTAGTGATGCCATCAACTTTTGCGAGAGGTGCAGAAATTTGAAAGCTTGACCCCAGGTCTTGGGATATAAGTGGAAATGTAATTGGAAACAAATTGTTTAAAATTAGAAATTACTGAAGGCTTCTGGGCTGTCCCCAGTCCACCCAGTTAATGAAAAGGAAGGAGGCAAATATGGCTATATGTGACTGTTTTCTGATCCAACATGGCTGAGTGCTCAATGTATACTTTATGTGCCTCCAACAAACCCCAAAACACTCCTCCATAAAGTGGAGGAGCTTTAAATTTGCTTTCCTTTTCTGTAGGGGTGCACTGATACAGATTTTTGGGTCCAATACTGATAGTCAACTTTTAAGGAGGCATATCAGCCCGGCAGCTTGAAGAGCTGCATGCAGCTGGTAAGTCTGATGGGGTGGAAAGGGAGCGGAGAAGGAATGGGTGTGGGGTCACAGATCAAGGCCCCCACAGTGAGGGAGGAGTGAGGCAGGGCCTGGGGCAAGCGCTGCCCAGCCAGGGTGGGGTGGGCACAGGATGGAGCTGCAGCTCATCCAGAGGGTGCAGGGAGGGGGGAGCAGCTCCCACTGCTGTGTGCCACTCGTGCAGGAGCTGCTGGTCTGGCGGCTCATCTGATGCTCGTCCAGGAGGGGATGTGGCGGGGGGGAGAAGATGTGCCCCTGGATCTGTGCCAGGTGGGACAAGGCAGGCTCTTTCCGGTGGGGCAGGGTTGCACACAGGGCTGGTAGTGGCAGCGCTCTGAGGGGGCTATGGGGGAGGAGGCTGCAGCCACCCCAAAATTTGCCATAGCCCCCCCAACCCTCCTCCCAGCGCCACTGCCACCCACCCCTCTGGGAAGTCCTTGGCATAGCCCTGGTCCCAGCCCACCCTGTGCAGATGGGGAGCACACGGACCCTACCCTCCTGGACAAGCTGCCAGACAAGCAGCTCCTGCACAAGCGGCACGCAGCAGTGGGAGCCGCTCCTCTGGACAAGCCGCGGCTCCATTCAATGCCTGCCCCAGCCCATCCAGGCAGCGCTTGCGCCACGGGGCAGTGGGTCTAATTAACTTATCATTTTCTTCTTTGTTCAATTTGCTTTCCCCTCACCGCGGGGGGTCTTGATCTGTCCCCTACCCTCTCCCCTTCTACCACACCAGACTTACCAGCTGCATGCAGCTCTCCAAGTTGTCTGGCAATGCTCTTCACTGCCTACATGCTTTGCATGCACAGGTCATTTATTGGCCAGATTATCGGGCATCTCAAGCCAATTTCCAGTACAGACAATTTTCTTTTTATCAGTGCCGATCTGGTATCAGACCAATGTATTGGTACACCTCCACTTTTCTGGAGTTTTGTATGCAAGCTCAAGAGCCTGACCTTTGCTGCCTTTACTGATCGTGTTGGTGCAGAAGTAACTAACTTAGCATGACTCTCAGTGCCCAGGTTGACTTTTCAAGTCTGGCACTTAAAAAACAAGCATCCTTTTATTAAACTGAGAGCATTTTATGTGGAATTTAGTCTGATAATATAAAAATAGGCCCCCATGTATGCCTTTTTTTAGAAGCCAGTTTCCAGACTAGAACTGTCAGTAGGTAACTTTTCTTCTAATCGGGATTCCATTGAAGTTGGTTTCAGAGCTGATAATAAATGGTCAGAAAAGGTGATCAGAAAAAAACAGTGCTGGGCAAAGTGTACAAATGTAGATGATAAAGGAGAAAAATACAGAGCTTTAAAACAGCACATTTCTTTCTCTATATAACGAACTAGCTCTTAGATTCTGCATAGACGGTTGGGGGAGGAGGACATTCTTTTGCTTTTAAAGCCCTAGTGATTCAAACACACTTGTGGGAGTTAGCTGTCAAATCAAATCATTGTTTAAAATATGATTCATTAAAAAAGAGAGGTCAGATATGTCTCCTGCACTGTTTTTCATTGCCGTTGCGTTTGTACTGGGGCCATCAGGTAAGCTTCCTATATTAAGGTAAAGAAGGGGGTCACTTATTTGAGGGATAATTTTAAATATAACCCTTTAGGTTTCTTCTAATCTGGCAGACATTTTAGTGTGGTAAATAGTAGGCATCTTGCAGTTAATTTATATTAACTGAAGGGAAATAGCATTTTTATTTAGGTAATTTTGTCACTAAATCAGTTTGCTTTACTTTGACTTGAATTGTTTAAGGATTTGTTGTTGTTGTTGTTGTTGTTGTTGTTCCAGTTTTCCTCTGAAGTTGTCTTGTGATAGTGATGAGTAGTTTGAATGTTAGTGCTCTGATTTGAGCTTGCATGCCTGGAAATTGTTGATTTCATTTTTAAAGGCATCTCTGTGACTACAAATAATTAACTTGACTTTTCCAATAGGTCTATATATGCAGTAGCAATGTACAAGCTCGCCAACAAATCATTGAACTTGCTCGTCAGTTGAATTTTATTCCCATTGATTTGGGAGCATTGTCAGCATCAAGGGAGATTGAAAACTTACCTCTACGACTGTTCACACTGTGGAAAGGGCCAGTAGTGTTGGCTGTTAGCCTGGCCACTTTTTTCTTCATCTACTCCTTCATCAGAGATGTGATACATCCATATGTGAGAAATCAGCAGAGTGACTTTTACAAGATTCCCATTGAGATTGTGAACAAGACTTTACCAGTTGTTGCTATCACGTTGTTGTCTCTGGTGTATTTATCAGGACTCCTGGCAGCTGCTTATCAGCTTTACTATGGCACTAAATATAGGCGATTTCCTCCTTGGCTGGAGAGTTGGTTGCAATGTAGAAAGCAGCTTGGTCTACTCAGTTTTTTCTTTGCTACAGTACATGTGGCTTACAGCCTCTGCTTACCTATGAGGAGGTCAGAACGATATTTGTTTCTCAATATGGCTTATCAACAGGTAAGACGGACCAATTTCTTTATATAATTAAAGTAGAGTTAGTTGGTTGTGTTTCTGACCTATACCAGTATGTTTGAATGCATTTTATAGGAGGACAAGGTTCCTTGGGTGAATTTGATATCTTTTATTAGACCAACCCAAATGGTTGGAGAATAGTTTATTAAGCAAGCTTTCGGGTTCAAAAACCCTTCATCAGGCTAAGGAAGCTTCAGCAGTTGGTGTGTGCTCTTCCTGGATGGAATGAAAAGTAAAGAAGCCAGGGGCTGGGCTGGGCTGGGCTGGGGAGTCAGTTGCCAGGCAGATTGTAATGTATCAAAAATCCAATGTCTATGTTTAGTCCCTGATCTCTAGTATCCAGCAGGTTGATGAAATGGAGCTCATAGGCTTGTCTCTTTATAGGAGGACAAATTTGTAGGTCTATGTTTTGACTGATTGTTGCCCAATGGGGAGGGAGGATACATTTAGCCATCCCACCTGATGAATGTCTCATGTGAGACCAGTCACAACTAGGTCCCCGCAGCAGGAAAAGTTAAGGATCTGTTCCTTCTTTTTCCCATGAGGCATACACATCATCCATTCCAAAAGAGGTTGGGAGAAAAGGCAAAATCAAAGGAGCTCTCTTAGTATCCAAGATATTTGTCATCTTGGTATCTAAGAACCTAACGGTATTTAAAAAGCAAACAAAAACATTAAGTTGTTTCCCTACTGCTGTCATGGCGAGTGTGTCCTTATTTATATGTAGAAGCTTTAAGAGTGGATCCTGTATACACATACAAAAGCTCTATAAAGTGATTACTTAAATCCTCTACTGAATTGTGGCCACTTTTACTACATGCCGGTTATTTAATGGTTCATAGCTACACTACATAGCAATGTAAAACATGATTATCCCAAGAAAATGTGTGTTCCTACTAGGAGTATAAATACCATTTAAAAAAATTATCCATTTAACCTCCTAATTATAGCACTTAAACAGTTAACTGATAGCACATGCCTATTTTAGTGACCTATGGCTGGAATAGCCCAGCCCCTTCTTCACTGTACACCCAGTGCTGCACGGGCCCTAGGCCACTGGTGGGGAGCCATGGGCAGAGGATGGCGGGAGTAGCAAAGCCACTGGGGGCACTACCCTGCTGTGGGGGCAAGGGGTAGCCCTGACTCAATGGGCAGGGGCTGCAGATGTAGCCAAGGCTGCATACCTCTCTTGTGCCTGGAACCTACTGCCATGGGGAGGGAGGGAAGTGCCAGGCCCCCCCACAGGGGTTGGGCAGGGCCTTCCCCACCACAGCAGTGAGACTTTTAGCCCCACAGTGGGTCTGTCCTGTGTCATCGTCTCCCCCCCCCGCCCCCCAGTGGCAGGGCAACAGGCTCCCTGCACCTCCTGCCATGTTTGTGCTGCAACAGCCCAGACCTGGAAGGCTTCTCCATGCTCTCAGGCTGGGTCCTTCTTAGCTTGCCTTATGGGAAGGGGAGGGTCCAGTCCCACTAAGACAGCCTCTGCTAGGCACACTATGTCTTTCTTCTTCCTGCCCATGGCGCTGGGGCTGTGCACAGCTTGATCCAGCCCTGAGGTGGGGCTGAGCGCATGGCTGGCTCAGCCCAAAAAGGCACCATGACAGCTAGAGCAGGTGCCACCGGGTCTGAGACTGCTGTTGGCCCCTCGCTGTGGGATCACGTTCACTGTGCATTCCTGAGGAGCGGTAATGCAGCAAGGTGGCCCAGCAGAGATCCTGCGGGGGGAGTGAAAGGGCTGCAACAACCATTTCCCAGGTTGCAGCTGCTGTGCTGCTGGCCCTCAGGAACACCCTGGAGCTGTGCTCACCACAGGAGGGGCCAGCAGCAACCCCTCAGTCCCAGTGTTGCCTGTTCCAGCTGTTGCGGCGCCTTCTTGGGCTGGTGGGGGAAGGATGCAATGTGCTCAGCAGAGGCTGCCCCGCTGGGACCGGGCCTCCCCTTCCACCAGGGTGAGCTGGGGAGGGCCTGGCCCAGCAGTGCAAAGAGGCCTTCCAGGTCCAGGCCATGGTGGCACAAGCGCACTGGGAAGCTCAGGGAGGCTGTCACACTGCCTAGGCCCCATCACTGCAGGGGAGCTGGGCAGACTCACTGCAGAGCCAGGAGTCTTGCTGCTGTGGCCGGAAGGCACCGCCTGACTTCTGCGGGGGACCTGGTACCTCCTTCCCTCCCTCCCCATGGTGATGGGATCTGGGTGCAGGAGAGGTCTGCAGCCCTGGCTCTGTCCACAGTCCGAGCCCTTGTCTGTGGGAGCTCAAAGTCAGACAGTCCCCAACTAGATCATCTGTCTAGCTGGGTTTTGAAAACCTCTATGGATGGGGCTTCCACCACCTCTCTGGGTAACCTGTTCCAGTGCTTTACTACCCTCATAGTGAGAAAATTCTTCCTAATATCTAACCTAAACTTCCCCTGCTGCAACTTTAGACCATTGCTCCTTGTTCTGTCATCTGCCACCACTGAGAACAGTCTAGCTCAGGGGCAGGCAATTATTTTAAGCAGAGGGCCGCTTACTGAGTTTTGGCAAGTCATCGAGGGCCATGTGACAGGCAGCCCAGGGCAGATTAATATTAATTTATTTTTGGGGCCCTGTGGGCGGGATAGAATGGCCTGGCAGGCTGCATCTGGCCCCTGGGCCACATTTTGCCCACCCCTGGTCTAACTCCATCCTCTTTCAAACCCCACTTCAGGTAGTTGAAGGCTGGTATTAAATCCCCCTAAGTCTTGTCTTCTCTTCTCTATACTAAATAAGCCCAGTTCCCTTAGTCTTTCCTCATAAGGTCATGTCCCTCAGCCCCCTCATCATTTTTGTTGCTCTCCGCTAGATTCTCCAGCTTGTCCACATCCTTTCTGTGGTGGGATGCTCAAAACTGGACACAGTACTCTAGATGTGGCCTTGCCAGTGCTGAATAGAGGGGAATAATTGCTTCCCTTGACCTACCGGCAACACGCCTACCAACGCAGCCCAGTATGTCATCAGCTTTCTAGGCAACAAGGGCACACTGCTGGCTCATATTCAGCTTATTGATCACTGTACCTCCCCAGGTCCTTTTCTACAGAGCTGCTGCCCAGCCAGTCCACCCCCAACCTGTTCTGGTGCATGGGATTGGTCTGTCCTAAGCACAGGACTTTGCACTTGTCCTTGTTGAACCTCATGAGATTCCTTTTGGCCCAATCCTCCAATTTGTTCAGGTTACACTGAATCTTAACCCTATCCTCCAGCATATCTACTACTCCCCCCCACTTGGTGTCATCTGCAGACTTGCTGAGGATGCACTCTATGCCATCTTCCAGGTCATTGATGAAGACATTTAACAAAACCAGCCCCAGAACTACCCTGGGGCACTCCACTTGATACCAGCTGCCAACTAGACATTGAGCCATTGATTTCTACCCTCTGAGCCTGATGATCCAGCCAGTTTTGTATCAGAGAGAGAAATAAGGAGAATTGGAGCTATAAAATACATAAACAGAATTCAGCAAGGAACCTTAACTGCTCAGACATGTACTTTTCAGTGGACTTTTATGAAGTTGTTAAACTTTCTATAACATGAAAATATCACACGTCAACATCTGTAGCAGCCTCTTGCAGAAATTGATAGATAGTTACAGATTGTAGTCCCCTTGAAACTGGAAAATCTATAAAATCTAATTAAGTATACAAATGCCTTGACAGCTAAAGAACTGAATTGTTTTTTCCCTCATCTGGAGACCTTCAAGCTTATCCATCTTCCTTATGTTTGACATTAGCGAGAGAAGACAGAGGGTAAATTGGCAATATACACAGAAAGCTGAAGCAATACTGGGAAATGATGATTTATTTTTAAATCGGCAAAATACAGAAAGAATGAAGATCCATCCAGCTTGCATTATAGAACTTAAATTGCTGAGATCTGAAACATGGACATTTTTCTTTAGAAAAGTGCAGAATTACGCTTTACTTCATGGGATGATTGCTATAAATATACAATATATCATGCTTCAGTTTCCTTCCCCTGTTTCTTTCTTAGCCTGTTTTTAAATTTAATACAGTTCTGGGATGAGCAGTGATGAAACAGAGAGCTTTTTCACCAAGACATGAGGAAAGCTCTAAAATATTTGACCAAATTTTGTTTATCCTGTTTCTATTCTGTTTTCCTATGAAACTAAGACTGGAGGTTTTTTTCTGAGCAAAACAACTTTAGCAGTGTTAAATATTCTAGAAAATAAATGGAATCCCTTATGCTCTCTCATCAGGTTCATGCAAATGTTGAAAATTCTTGGAATGAGGAAGAAGTGTGGCGAATCGAAATGTATATCTCCTTTGGAATAATGAGCCTTGGGTTGCTTTCTTTGCTGGCAGTAACATCCATCCCTTCAGTGAACAGTGCCTTAAACTGGAGGGAATTCAGTTTTATTCAGGTGTGTTATTGTGTTCAAAAAAGAATTTAATTGTCAATAAGAATATATTTTAATATTTGTTTCAAACCACAGTTTGCTGTACATTGAACAGTGTGTTTTCCCTGTGAAAATAACTAAAAATGGCACCTTCTTAATAGGCACACATTATTGAATATGATAGGACACTTATATTTGCCCTTACCTCTGTGACAAAAATAAGTATTTCAAGGGTATAGGTTGTAGCCGTGTTGGTCTAAGGACATAGGCAGACAAGGTTATTTGGATAAATCTGATATCTTTTATTAGACTAACTCAAATAGTTGGAAAAATTCTTCCTTGCAAGCTTTTGAATACAAATACCCTTTGTCAGGCTAAGGAAATGTCTGCAGTTGCTTCCTCAGCCTAACAAAGGGTATTTGTACCCAAAAGCTTGCAAGGAAGAATTTTTCCAACTATTTGAGTTGTTCTAATAAAAGATACCAGATTTACCCAAAGAACCTTGGCTGCCAAATAAGTATTCAGCACTTTTCACTCCTGTTTGCATGAGAGAGCCAATACAGCTCAGACTGGATGTGCTTTTGATTGTTTCAAGAAGAGCCATTTGAACCTTTCTTCTGCCTTGACACATTTCCCTTCTCCTTCCTTGAACAGAGGTGCATCTGCAGGGAGACCTAACCAGCATGAGACAGTAAGGCATACACAAGACACGTAACCTCCATTAAATTCCTGAAAGGTGTCACCATTAATGAAATTATTTGTGTTTTTACTTCTGGTCATTCATCGCTGTGGTCATTGATATGAAGTATTAGGCTTAAGGCAGACAAGGTTATTTGGGTAAATATGATAACTTTTATTAGACAAACTGAATAGTTGGGAAAATTGTTCTTTACAAGCTTTCAGGCGCAAGCACCCTTCTTCAGGCATAGGGAGAGTCTGCTAGTTTTTGTCTGCTCTTGCTTGTCAGACATGTCTTTTCTGGGAGACATCCTGAAAAAGTGTGTATTTTATTAAGGTTTTGTGCCCAGTAGAAGTCTTGTCTGATTAAGATCTCCTGGATAGACCCATTATAGTTATATTGCCTTTTTCTTAGTCCTGTCACTATTGGCTGATTCCTACCCACATAATATACTGCTTTAATATTTGCTTTACAAACTAGAGACATTTTAAGGGGAGGAACACTTCACTGAATGCAGGTATTCTGCCTGTAGGGGAACACCTCCCACTCTCTCCTTTTATATTTTGACCATTTGGGGATTGCAAATAAAACCTATTAGGAAAGATTGCTGAAAGAAAGTATCAAAGTAGTGTTTCTCATGACTGACCTGGCTGTTCCTCTCCCAGAAAAATGGTATTCGCTTTTTGACCCTGACTGAGGAAGGGATTATATGGTTATTTCATATTGCTGTGACTGCCCTCTTAGATTTTCTTCTTCAGGAGCTCTCTGTCTGGAACAGTTCTAGAGCTGTCATCCCATATGTAGGTATGAATTCCATTAGTAAACTATGCAGTTTATATATTCTTTTTTTCCCTGTACCCAAATTTCCAAATTTGGACCTCAAGTCACAGGATAGAAAAGTACATGCAGACAAATAATTACATAATTGTTCTGTGGTTTTATAGCATGGCATACTATACTATAGTTATTTCCACTGTAATAAAAATCCAACCTTCACATACACAGCTCTGATTGATGGGTGAAGCAAGCATTCATAGAATAGTTGTGTGCCCCTTGAAATTGTATCACATACTAAAGAGGATTTAGACCATTCTGTTTTTTAATGATCATTTTTATCACCATTGTTTAGCCTGTAATGACAATAGTGATTTAAACATGGGGACATTTCTTTGGGATTAATAACCAACTACATTTTAAGGATCTAAGCTACTACTTAGGACTTTAGATGCTTCCCAAATAGCCAGACCAACACAGTTACAACCAACCTCCACACTATCCATTAATTCTTAAGAAAAGCCCCGTGCTTCAATCTTTATTTCATAATAACTGATTTTATAAGGATCAATTTGCCAAAAAAATGGAGTTTTCCTTTCAAAACCAGTTGGATAATGATTTAAATTCCAGTATCATACAGAGTGCATAAGCACTCTTTTTTTAAAAAAAAGCAGTGCCTAGTAGAGCTCTTCTTTACCACTGTAGTACAGTACTATAAAGAAAATTATGTTAATCCTGGCTGAAGTCCGAGGCATGAGCAAGAACCAGTTATCTAAATGTGGCTTTTCTCAGAGGTGATGGTTGAGCAGCATGGCAGTAATTTTACTCCTGGAGCTTTCCAAAGCAAAGACTGCTGAATACCTCCCCTCCATGTTATGGATAACCATTATTACAATAGGCATAGCCAGTCTCTGACCTCAGTGTTCCCCATCCTGGGAGCCATACACCAGGGAAGACACCATTACTTACTAGTTATACTGAGTGTGGCTTTCTTCTAGTTGAGGCATAGTCTACACTGCAATATTGTACCAGTAAAACATGCCTTATGTCAACTTCCTTTGCATGGATTCAGAATCATTCTGTAAAAGCCTTAACTTACCTTGGTCAAATTAAGCTGCATCCGTGAATAACAAATTCTGTAATATTACTGTTCTTCCACTACAGTAATGATGAGCCTAAACTGTCTTATACGTACCAGTGCAAAAAGTCCTTCAGCCTAAATCCCATAAAGACAATTCTGGTCCCAGTTGTGAACTCTGCTTCCCAGGGGTCACTGTGTGGAATTTTAAAATTCCTAGTATGCTTCGTAAGTATCTTACTTCTGGTTGACCCACTATTGTGAACACACCTTTGCTATCATAGCACACAGCTATGGCACCAGATAAAGCTGTGATGCAAAAAAGTTCAGGCAAGTCTCATGCTGTAGCCCAGTCTAGGAAGTAAGTCTTGTATTTCCTTTCCAAATAAGGAGGAGCAGTGCAAAGCAGGCTGTAGAGTGGCCTTAGGAATTGAGGTGCTTAGGTCAACATGGCAAGAGACATGCAAAAGCTGGGTGTGCAACAGTGAAGGGCAAAGGTGAAGGATCTGCAGCAATTGTACCAAAGGGCAAAAAGGCCAACAGATAACTTGGAGCTGCTCAGCATTCTAGCTCCTGCTCAGCAGTGCTGGATAACATACTGAGCAGGGACCCTACTACTGCACTGTGAATGGCAGCTGGCAGATCAGTGTCCAGGGAAAGGAACCCCAGAACTGCACACAGGAGAGAAGATGAAGACTGTGTGGAGAACCAGAAACTTGGAAAGA
>NW_005842324.1:34218-39967 GCF_000455745.1 Alligator sinensis
CTGAACCAGACTCAGGCTGAGAGAAATGGAAATCAGGTAGGTGTATTAACACTTTTTCTTTTACTTCATTAATTTGGTCCAAAACTTCCCCTGATTACCATTCATTCACTTCTGAAAATGGGGGTTGGATGCACATGGGCTAGGCATTGCCTTTTGAAGTTGCTGGTTGTATTTCAAGAACATGAATTGGCAGTAATAAACAAAATAATTGAGAGAGAAACTACTTGAATCACCCCTAAACATTTTGAAATGTTTCCTTTTGCAAGGGCAGGCAGAATTTCTAGCAACCTAAATTAATGCATTGCAAACAGGAAAAGAAATCCACTGAAACCAATATTTGATCACACAAAGTATGTCAAAAATTTAAAATAATGGTTGCAAGCAGTCCAGTAGCTGTTTGCTTTGGCAAGGTGATGGAACTGTATAGTGAATATATCATATGAACATAAAAAAACCACTGTGCTTTCTTTTTTCCAGTTTGAGTCTAAGTTCCAGTGGCATTACTTGCATGTTGTGTTCAGATTCTAGGAGTAGGAATAGGTAGCTATTAGGGCTGTGCGATATGGAAGCGTTCCGTTTCAACTTTTGTTTCGAATCGAAACGGCTGTTCCATTCCGTTCCATCGAAACGTTTTGTTGTTTTGACCCTGTTTCAGTGTTTCACCCATAGGATAGAATGAGGAAGGTCAAAGCAGGCTATAACTTCATCATTTCTGGCCTGATTTGGATGAAACTTGCAGGAATGGTAGCCCCTTCTGAGGGCATGAAGCGTGCCAAGTTTCAAGAAGATAAGTGCAGGGGTGTAATCTTCCATGTCTTTCTCTGGTACGTCTTGTATGGGGATTCCTCTCTAACCTCACCATTATTCTTAGGGATGAACAGCTTGATTACGGGAACGACTTCAGGTCGGTTCACCAAGGGGCCTTTCCTGCCACGTCTTTGATAATGATTGCTTTCAGATTGGGAGTACGATGCTTTGGTCCCATCTCCCCTTAGCGTTCCCCCTTCGTCGTTCCTGTTGCTCTGCCTTTGTGGGGCTCCAACCTCCCCTACACACTGCCTAACGCCAACCTTGATGTCGTCATCTGCGTTGGCATAGGACATCAGCCTCAACGTCTTTGATGCTCAGGTTCCTGGAATATGATAGCTGCCGGGTGTAAAAGATGTTGTTATCCCAAGTGCTTCCCCCGGCCTTCCTCCTTCCCAATTGCGTGTGGTCCGACTTCAGTACCGGTCCGTCCCCCACTGCATTGCCTCTGCCCCAGGTTCGGTACTTGCCATCCATCCGACTTGCCTGTGTCCCAGCTCTGCCGAGTTCTGCCGGACTCCAGTCTGTGGACCACTTCTTGGGCCCCTTCTGGCCCTACGCTGTCATGGAGACCCCTTCTCAGGGTATCCACCAGATCCCCTCACTGGGACAGCTTATGTTCTCTGGCCCCTCCAGGCTGGCTGGGGATGCCACTTCCAGTCCCCCCAACTTGTCTTCCACCGGGCTTTTTATCCTTGATCTGGAGGTCTGTCTGCCCAATCGGTCCCGGCATGCTGTTACAAAGTGTGCCCACACCAATGGGGTTGCCGATCCCAGCTCTCTTGGGCTTGGCCGTTTTTGTTTTTTTTTTCCTTTTTCAATTTTCCCACAGTGGCTCCGCCTGTTGCGGTTTCACTTTCGCCACTTTCGTCTTCCCGCGCAGCGTCCTGCTGCCTTCTCTGCCTCTCAGGTAAGTCTTTTCCACAAGGGGGTTCAGAGAAACTGCACCCCAAAATCCTGAATGCAAAGCTCATGTCACATGTATGTGCTAAGTCACACCGGGGTCAAAACTGCAGGCGTGCTAGCCCCTGCTGCAGCCACAAAGCCTGCCAAGTTTCAAGGAGATAGGTGGAGGGGTTTGGGGAAACTGCACCTGAAGCTGTGGACAAGCAAAACTCATGACGTGGGTGACACTGTTTGTGTTAAGACGCAGCAGGATGAAAGCTGCAGGCCTGCTAGCCCCTGCTGAGGCCACGAAGCCTGCCAGCTGTCAAGGAGATAGAGGTGCAGAGTCCCAGAACCCCTGCACCTAACTGCTGACAGGTAAAACTCGTTTCATGGGTGCTTGTGCAACTGCTGCCTCTCGTCAGGCAGCAGGACTGAAACTAGGAGTAATGGTCACAATCTCCTGAAAGATCGTTTCAGGCTCAGCATTAGGAAAAACTGCTTCACAACTAGGGTGTCCAGACTGTGACCATTACTCCTAGTTTTCCCCAAGGGTGCCCTGCTAAACAGTTGTTCACCGAGCCCTAGATGTACGCTTCTGATGTAGCGGTAAGCTGCTACCAAGTCCCCTCTCAGCCTTCTCTCTTTCACGCTGAAGAGTCCCAGGTCCTTCAGCCTTTCCTCATATGGCTTGTCGTGCAAGTCTCTGATCATATGGGTAGCCCTTCTCTGGACTCTCTCAAGCTTTACCATGTCCTTGTTAAGGTGCGGAGCCCAGAACTGGATGCAGTACTCCAGCCGCAGTCTCACCAGTGCTGAGTAGAGCAGGAGAATCACTTCTTTGCAATGGTTTTACTGGAGATGCATCAATTGATGCATGCCAGCATATTGTTGGCCCTGCTGACTACAGCATCGCACTGCCAGCTCATGTTCATACTGTGGTTAATTATTACCTCCAGGTCTGTGGTGGCAAGTGATGGGGGATCTTCAGTCCTGCTGCCTGATGAGGCAGCAGTTGCACAAGCACCCATGTCACAAGTTTTGCTGTCAGCAGCCAGAGGTGCAGGGCTCCAGAACCCCTGCACCTATCTCCTTGATAGCTAGCAGGCTTCGTGGCCTCAACAGGGGCTAGCAGGCCTGCAGCTTTCACCCTGCTGCGCCTTAACACAAACAGTGTCACCCATGTCACAAGTTTTGCTTGTCCGCAGCTTGAGGTGCAGTTTCCCCGAACTCCCTGCACCTATCTCCTTGAAGCTTAGCAGGCTTTGTGGCCTCCGCAGGAGCTAGCATACCTGCAGTTTTGATCCCACTGTGGCTTAACACATACATGTGACACAAGTTTGGCGCTCAAGATTTTGGGGTGCAGGTTCTCCAGCACCCCTGTGCCTATCTTTTTGAAACATGGCACAATTCATGTCCTCAGAAGCGGCTACCATTCCTGCAAGTTTCATCCAAATCTGGCCAGAAATGACAAAGTTATAGGCTGTTTCTACCTGCCCCATTATAGCCTATGGGCGAAACGTCGTAACAGCGTTGAAACAGCGAAAAGTTTCGACTTGCCTTGTTTTGTTTCAAGGCTGTTTCGACCATATCTGTTCTATTTCGACCTCGAAACAGTGTCAAAACAAAGTTGGTGGCAAAATTTCACACAGCCCTAGTAGATATGTTTTGTTCCTGGTCTGGGGACTTGGTTTTTAATTTGCTCACAGCCTGAGGCAATGGGGGTGTTTTTTCTTATCTGCTAAGCCTTAAATCTAACTGTATATGTTTGGAATGTTATTTGTCAGTGACCATGGCTAGGCTGTCCAAGAGAAACACTCCATCCACACCAGTTGAAACAGCGACTAATTAAAAGGAAGAAGAAATGGACCAGGAAAGACATTGTCTTTGGGGTTGTTTTTTTCAAGAGCACCTTGTTTGGGGGGTACACAACAAAGGATGAAGAGAATGTGTGCTGGAGGAAAGGCAGAAAGAACAAGAGATACACTAAGAACCAAGACACCGTGCAACTCCTAAAACAGATATTGCAAAGCATGAAGCAGTGAAACAACCAGACTTGCATCCAGCAGCCATTGCATTGCATGGATAATTCTTTTTGGGACCTAAGGTATATTAACCCTTCCCACCAAGCAAATGGTATTCCTTCCACTCAATCCCAGTGGAACATAAGATGAATAGATGTGAATGTATGTACACTGATCTGTGATTCATGTACAAACAATCTGTGTGTGACACTTTGTTTCCATTTTAAGTATTTTAGAAGTATTCTGATGTATAGCACTGCTCAATAAAGTTTTACTTTTGTGACGTGTATGATTTCTTTACTTTGTCTTATAAACTTACCATGCAACTCACAAAACAGATTCACAAAATAGGTAAACAGTTCACCTATAACTTATGTACAAGTCAAATACAAAACATGCACAGAGGTGCACAAATTAATGTAAAGTTAGTACACCGCCTGACTCGACAGCACAATGTCCAAGGCTGCCTTTAAGGCCTCCTTCAGCTGTACAGTACCTCAGTGTGTTCTTACGTTTTCCTACATCTGGCAAACGGTCTTTCTACTTTCCTCTCTATCTTGTTAGTAAATTTCCCCTTTGGCTTTATAAATGTTGTAGGAAATGCAACATGGAGCATAAGAATAAGGATACTGGCTTATTGAGATGCAGCCTAGTCATGTGGCATCCTCTAGCATCCTTTCAGTCTACCAAATACATACTCCACGATTCAGCCTTTCCTTGCTGCTGTATCTGGATGACAGCTATTCCACCTTAAAGACTTTTCAGCATTAAACTGGTTATTTGCTTATTAATAGCAATCCAAGGTTTACAAGTTTCCATAATATAATTGCCACCTTTTTTTTCCACTGGCAAAACAGCCCTCATTTTGGAATGAGCTTAATACACAATTCTGGGAAAATGGATTTCCACCTTTCAACATCTGCAACTGTTGTGAAACTATTGATGATCATCTTAAATTTGCTTTGTTATCCAGTCAAATTACTCAGTGCTTCTTTCAGAGGACTGGAAGTACTTCTTCTCTCTGTGTAGTGGGTCAGCTGCTATCTGCTGCATCAGTTCATTCATACTCTTCAGTTTTCCTATTTTCACTGCTGCACAACCAGTCATTATGAAGTTGTTTAAGGTCTGCAAGAGAATCAGCTATCTTATCTCTGTATCAGACATAAGAACCCTTCTTCTGTTCATATCCACGTTTCTATCAGCAAGATGGCACTGAGTCTGAAAACTGGTACAAAGTACCTATGAGAATTCTGAAATGCCTCTACACTAATGCCCGTAGCATGGGGAATAAGCAGGAGGAACTCGCCCTCCTGCTGGCTGACACCAACCCGGACATTGTGGGGATTACAGAAACATGGTGGGACTCCAAGCATGATTGGGCAGTGAATGTCAAGGGCTATAGGCTGTACAGGAGGGACAGGATAGGAAAGAGAGGGGGGGGAGTGGCACTCTATATCAAGGAGGAATACACATCCTCGCTAATTTGTAAAGAGTCAGGGGAGAAGCACTCTGAAGTGCTTTGGGTTAGAGTTCAAGGCAAAAGAGGGGAAAGGGACCTAAGGGTGGGAGTTTACTATAGACCACCCAACCAAGGAGAGGAGCTTGACCAGGAATTCTTGGGTCAGCTCACCAAGGTAGCGAAGGCTAAGGATGTGGTAGTCATGGGGGACCTGAACTTCCCAGACATCTGCTGGGAGAAGCAATCAGCCAGGTCTGAGTGCTCCCGTAGGTTCTTAGACAGAGTCCAGGACCTTCATCTAACCCAGGAGGTGCACAACCCCACCAGGGGGGATGCCTTGTTGGACTTGGTGTTGGCCAAGTCCTGGTGAGGGGGTTGCGGGTGCTTGACCCCCTGGGCGACAGTGACCACTGCCTGCTGGAATTCACCATTCAGCGCAAGGTGGCAAAGGCAAGCAGTCAGGCTGTGGCCCTAGATTTTAGGAGGGCAAACTTCAACGAGCTAAGGAGGATAGTTGGAGAAGCGCTGAAGTCTCAGAGGGGAGGAGAGCCGGGTGTTCAAGGGGAGTGGTCGC
>NW_005842324.1:41667-59181 GCF_000455745.1 Alligator sinensis
GCGCCGCCAGGAGTGACCAGGAATAACGGTCACAAGCTGGCGGAGGGAAGGTTTAAGTTGGACATCAGGAGGCGCTACTTCACGGTCAGGGCGGCTAGGGTCTGGAACCAGCTTCCAAGTGAGGTGGTGCAGGCTCCCACCCTGGGGGTTTTTAAGAGGAGGTTAGATGACCATCTTGCTGGGGTCGTTTGACCCCCAGTACTCTTTCCTGCCATGGCAGGGAGTCGGACTAGATGATCTACCCAGGTCCCTTCCGACTCTAGAAACTATGAAACTATGAAAAACAACAGAAGATTTTTTGCATGGAATGGAGGGAACTGAACTGAACTCCAAGTTTCTGCAATTCAGTGAGAAGTGCTAGTATCCCACATACTGCTGCAAAATCATGCCAAAGGGTTGCATAGGGGACAATATATATCTTTGCTGATGCAAGGCATTCTAGTGAAATTACAGTGTCAGCAGCTGTATGCCAGCATAAACATTACTGGTAAAATTTCCTTTAAAGTGTGGGCATGGACCGACACTGTATGGAGAGCTTCCCTCTCCCCCCTCCCCCACCTTAGCTAAGCAGGTAACTAGTGTAGAAAGTGCAATCCAGAGGAAATGAACCTCAGAAAAGAAAATAACTTGATCTGACAAAAACATATACTCTGTCCCTATTATGATTTGGAGTTTAATTGTTAGACTTTTAGATATAATAGTAACACAACTGTTCTGCCAAAATCTTAGTCCTCTATAATGTTTTTCAAACTACAGTGTTATTTAAAGCTGGAAAAAGTCTGTAAAGCATTTCATCATTGCTGACTTTCTTCAGTAATTATTATATCGCCTACAGTTGAGTCTGCTAAAGAAATCAGAGGTCTGATTCACTACTCTGCATGGTATTCTGTATTTATTGTATTGATTTGGAGTGGAGTCTCACCAGCATGAAACTGATGTAATGCAATAGTGAGCCAGGCCAAATTTCTTTTCAGAATATATGGCTACCCTCTGTGCACCTAGATATACCAACAGGCATAATTGTGTGGTTCTATGCTCCAAGGGGCAGCAAAACATGGAGTGGAAGCTGCAGGTGTGCTGGCAGCAGCCCTGGCAGCAGCTGGAGCAGCAGTACGTGGTCTGATTTCTGCTCCCCCTACCCAAAACTTGGTGCCCAAGGCTGATGCCCCAGTTGACTCCCCTCCCCAGTTGCTGGAGGAACTGGCCCATTTTGTCTAGTTTCTTTGGGTCTTTTTTATTTTGTTTTCTTTAAATAAATGATTTAGCACATCTAAAATGTTGATGTATCCCTGGAAGTTGTTTTGTATGGAATCATGCATAGAAAATGGCAGCTTGCAAACACTGAAAAATCTGGTCCCACCCTGTTCCTCTTACGTCACTGAATCTTTCTCTCTCATAAGTTTAGCCTCCTTCATGTAATTACATGAACCTTAGGTGGACTAAAATTAAATGTGTTTAAGTTATTTAGTTCCTCAGGTTGTTCTTTTCTTTAATGAAGAAGAGAGAGGTTAGGTCTCTGCCTCTTTGTTTTCACTGGAGTTAAAATAACCTTGGTAGCCAGTTACTTTTGGACTAGGGACAGAAGTTACACACAAACCTGTGTAAGTGATCAGAAACTGCTTTAAACCTGTAACAGAACAGAAGTTCAGTGCACATAAACCAGTTTCAAAATGACTGAAACCAATTTGAGATAAACCTGGTTGAATGTAATATCACACCTAACTAATTGAGGTCAAACCGGTTTGTGGAACTTCTGTCCCAGACCCCTTTCTGGTTCAAGTTAAATCAGCATCTCAGCGTGCTCTGCAGCCCTTGGCTGGGTTGGGCTATCTGTTCCAGCTAAGCAGGGTTGGACCTCCCCGCCCCTCTTCTTCCTAGCCAGAGCGCTGTCACTGCTCCGGCTAGCTGAGAAGCGGGTGGGGGTGTGAAACCCTGCTCTGGAGTGCAGCTACGTCTGCCTGGCAGAGGGGCAGCAGACTTTGCCAGGTGTACCCAGCCCCGCCCCCCCACCCCCTCACTGCTCCAGGGCAGGAGTTGGGGTGTGGCCAGATGCTGGTAACCTGCGGGGAAGAGGGGTTTAATCCCCCCACTGCAGGCAGCAGTGGTGTGGGTACCGACACAGCGCTGGCTCTGTTCCATGCTGAAGATCCCCTCAGGCAGGGCCCACACCACAGTGCCTGAGCCAAGTCCCTCAGAGGAGCGGTGAGCAGTGCCCGAAGCCAATGCGTGTCCAGCCATGGGGAGGGGACAAGGAAGGAGGGACGCAACTCAGCTGCAGGTGTGAAGTGGGGGTGGATAATGGAGGGCAAATTATGGAGCCTGACTCACTGCTGCCTCCCACTGTGGCAGTGCAGCCCTAGGGAGTGGGGGTTAGCACCACCACCTCCAGCCCCACACGGGGGCTGCAGTTTGCAGGCAAACTGAATCTGGAGCATGGCTCCACACCCCTTTCCCTCTCCTGGCAGCAGCGGTGGAGCAAAACATTTCAGTGGGCGCAAGTGAAGCACCTGTCACCCACTGATTGATCAAGGCAGCACCGGGCACTGCTTCCCCCTCTCCCTCCAGGCACACCCTGTCTGGGGCCTATGCAAGCCGGAGTGAGCGTTTAAAACCCTCCCCAATCTTACTCAGGCCTGCTGGGGCCTGGCTATATCTCCCCCTCAGCTTAGTATCCCTCCAGCCAAGGGCTCGCTCTAGCGCCCCCAGCTTCTGGCCTGAACCACTGCAGGCATGTGGCTGCATTTCCAGATTCAAAAGTGAATGCCTGTTCACTCGCAAATTGGTTCAATCTACGCAGCTTAGACTAACCTGCAAAGATTGAATCAATTCAGGATTGGGCTTTTTGAATGTCTGTATCTAGACTTCATGTGCTCCATCCTAAATGAATGATGATTCTATTCATTTTTTTCCTAATGGAGTTAGACATGCCATCAGTTTTGGTGATGAAAAGTTTCTCTTCATATAATAAACTTCATGGTTAAAAGGACCACAGTCATTTCTAAGATAGTTTGGAAAGCTTAGAATGTGGGAAAATGCATTTAGACTGGAGTCTACAGAATTCATGATGGATTGATTGAACTCTAGTGTTTCATGGCCTCTCAGAATATGAGTCTGGATCAGGTAGGGAGCACCACCCCTACACTCCACATTAGCCTGTGGGCAGGAAAGGCATGGAGAGAGGTGAGTAGTGGTCTCCACTTTGACTGAGCCTTCTATTTACCTGTTGAGCTGACAGTTATTAACGCAAGATGCACCCTTAAGGTTGTCATAGTTAACTCACCCCTTTCTCTCCAGAGAATGAGGATTAAGAGGAGTCGTCAGTTCTCACCGCTGCACTGCTTGGTACTTGGGACTAAATAGAGCAATCTAGTCCTATGTTCTGTTTAAAAAAAAAAATCAGAACTCAGATCTGATATTGCAGCACACGTCTTATACTGATATTGTTCCATTAAATTCACAGGTATTACCCCTTGTTTACAACCATATGATTCAATTGACTTCTGTTAAATGAGGAGAATTTGGTCACTTCTTATCTTCAAATATTAGATACAAAGTACAGTCAAAAGTCAGGGGTGGCTTAGTTTTCAGCACATTTGAACCCAAGACCAGCCATATCACAACTTTTAAATAATGTTATAAGATTTTTGGTTTTTAAAAAAAGTTGAGCCTGGAAGAAATTTCAAAGTGGTATGCTCTAGTTTTCTAATAATGGATCAGATTTTAATTTCTGTTTCTTTTTCCTGTCTTTTTTCCTCCCAAAAGTCTACACTTGGATATGTCGCTCTGCTCATAAGTACTTTCCACGTATTAATTTATGGGTGGAAAAGAGCCTTTGAAGAGGAATACTACAGGTTTTATACACCACCAAACTTTGTTCTTGCCCTTGTTTTGCCTTGCATTGTAATTCTAGGTAAGATCATTTTACTCCTCCCATGTATAAGCAGGAAACTGAGAAGAATTAGAAGAGGATGGGAAAAAAGCCAGGTTATAGAACAAACAAGTGGGACTGTTCCACATGTCTCACCAGAAAGGGTAACAGTGATGTGATGACAACATAGAACTTATTAATACTATTATAGATGTTGCTGTTTCTGTTTTAAAACTTGTATTTTCAGGACTTTGTATAACTGAAGTGTAAAACTTGCTATAGCTGGCATATGATGAAAACCGTTAAGTATGGTATGAACAATTTATTTTTCCTCAGAAAAATAAAAATATTTTAGTTTTAAATTGCAAGAGGGCAAATGATATGAAGTCAGGATTTTTTAATGCTGTTTTGCACATTACAAACAAAAAAGTTTATTTTTTATTAAAACCTTGTTTTCCAGACAGCATTTCTTTAACTAAGAGTGTTATGTTCCAGACAGTGTTTTTTTTAATAGCATATTTCCCAGACAGAGCTTCTTTTATTAAAACTGCACTTTTAGTTAGTGAATCCAGAATGTAGACTAATAGATTTCATTAATTTAGAAAACAAACATGATATGAAATAATGCAGATTAATTTATAAAGTGTTATTGGACATGTACAGTACATTTATTTGTGTAGCTTGACAAGGATTTTTCATCTTTACATTACTTGAATATGTAATTTTAAAAAATGAAATTATGTTCTAATGATGCATATTGTAACTAAATGGAATAGCACATATATATAGGATTTTAGACATTTAACTGCAGGTGACTTTAACCTAAAGCATCTAATGAAAATTCAATACAATACTTAGAAAGTGTTGAGTTACCTGTGTAAGAGTCAGCTAATGGTCATTGAAAAAAAGGAATTTCAAATGCCAAAAATTATTTAAAAAATAGAGTTCTGAGAAATCTGCCACAACAAAAAAAATTCCAATCTCCTTGGTAACATTTTCAATATCTAACCAAGTATGGAACCAACATAACATTGCTGTGATTTCGGTTTCTCTGTTGGAGTTTTACTTCACATGAATTTTCCTGACTACATCTAATAACCTTAATATCTTTTAAAATTTCTTTTAGCAAAAATAATCTTCAATTTCTATATAAAATGTTCATTTTTACAGCCAGCATTTATGGAGCATGTGCTTATGTGACTTTTTAAAAAAATGCAATCAAAAAGTCCTATATATCAAAACTTTAACATAACTTGATGAACCTATTAAAAAAATGTTTTCCCTTTAATCCTTGGTTGTCCAGGGAATTCTAAGGAACATTTGGAATGATTTAACCATTGCTATCATATCATGTTTTATTCTTCTCTAAACAATTGTCCAAACTCTTCCCCCTTGCACTTCTGCTACTCATACTGAAGTAAGTAGAAGTTCTTAATGCATTCAAGTCTAAATTTGGTCCTGGTTTTATGTAAATTGTTCTTTTTTCTATGCTTTAGCCTTATCTAGCATTTTCTCTTAGCTGTACTATTTTCAATTACTTGTCTTCATTTATACTGTCTGTTATATAACTATGATCTAGGACAGCATAGTATGTATGTTTAACTTTCAAATGCAAGTAGTCTCACAGGTTTTATTAGTCTTTGTTTGCAGTGAAATCAGCAGCCCCACAAAATGTATGTATCTGGGGCCAGATTTTGCTCCCAGTTACATCAATGTAAATGTGAAATAACAATTAAATGTAAATTATGTTTAGTTTCTTTACAAAGAGAAGAACCCAAAAACCAGATTTATCAATATTCAGTGTAATTTCTAAACTTGTCAAACAAAAGAAGGTTAGAATCATAGGATCGTAGAGTTTCTTTAGGATTTATCAGAATCCTGAAAAATCTATTTCAGTTGTGGACCACTTTCACATGTTTTGTTTGGTCAAAACACAAACTCAAACACAAAATGAAACTCAGAGTAGAGACGCATGGATGCTGGGTAAACTGTTTGCATTACTCTACTCCAGGGGCTGGCAACCTTTATAAACTGTGGGCCAGAACAATCCGGCTCAGCACAGGCAGGCTGGCTTCAGTGGAGAGAGTGTGTGTGGAGGTCGGGGTGGGCAGGATGCCTGTACCTGTGCCAAGGCAATGCAGCTGGGAGCTGCGCCCATGCCATTGCCACTTTTCCCTGCCCCCCACTCCCTGGCTGTAGTGCAGGCACAGCGTCCAGCTAATTGGGAACTGAGCTAGGGCTGGGCAGCTATAAGCTATATCCATGCTGCTGCCACTTCTTTCTTCTCTTCCTCTCCCCGCCTTACACCCTCCTTGTGCTGCAGCTAGAAGCTGTGCAGCTCCAGCTCATTTCCCCTCTGCACAGCATCCAAGGAGTCAGGGGCCAGAGACAAGTGGCAGTTTTGCAAGTACAGCTTCCAGATGCCCAGCCCTAGTGCAGCTCCTCACTGCTCAGCGCTAGCAAAGGCATAGGTGGAGGCAAAATCTTCTGGCTCCACAAGCCAGATCCAGCTGCTCCACAGGCCATATATGCCAGCCCCTGCTCTACTCTGTTAAACTAGTTTTGAACATCTTTAGTCATCTTTCTTATCCAGTGAGAGCCCAATTAGAGTTTTTCACGGAAAAATATGGTTTTGTCATTTTTTTCCTGTTAATTTCTTTTCAACTTTTTTCAAAAAAACAAAAATGAAAAAGGGGAGGAGGGGGTACATTTTTCCAAAATATTCAAAAATGTTAATTTTGGGAATTCCTGGGGTTTTTTTCTGATTTTCATCATCATCCTTTTTCTTCACCAGAAAAGAAAGAAATAGAAAAGTAAGAACAATGCAGAAAACCCACTTTCTATCATTTTTTTTATTTCCCTACCTTTCATGTCATGAAGCTGACTTAGAACTTCCACCGGAAAAATTCAAAAGGAGAGGAAGCAGTTTTTCTGATTTGCTAAAAAATTCCTCCTCATTTTCACTTGAGAAAAAGGGAGGAAGTAAAAAAAAGTAAAAGACAAAAATTTTAAAATATATTCTCAATTGAATTTTTCATTTTGTTTATAAAAAATGTATCTTGAGTTTATTAAAAATTGAAATTAAAACTATTATATGACTTAAAAATCATTCATGTATTTTAATTTTTTTAACTGGATCATCTAATCCTTTTTTCATGGGTAGTCAGGAAGTTCATGGTGGTGTTATTTCTAATAAAGACAGAAATGAAGTTTCTAAATTGCATAAGTTTCATTTAAAATGGCCTAGTTTTCCTTTATAGGCGATGAAAGTTATTGCTGTGCAGAGGGCCAGCACAAGGCAGGTATTTAGGTTCCAATCTTAACTTTTGCATATATATGAAGATCTTTAGATATAAAAATAGTTCAGCTGCTTAGAGCTATTCACTTGCTTAGATTTGCTCATGTACATTGGTGTTTGCAATGGGTCCCATAAACCTTTTTTTTCTGATTCTGTGTGATGCATAGGTCTTGTACTTTCTCCCTGCATGGTAGTGGGTTTCTTCCAGCATGCAGATGGGTGAGGAGCCACTCTGCTAAGCTGGGAAGAGGACTGTGCTTACTTGCCTGTAAGATGGTGAAGAAAGATTTTGTCACCGTTATTCCATTGAATTCCATACAGGAAGCTAGTGTGAAAAGATAGGAATGTTTACCCTAAGTAAATTACAATAAATTCTAACTTATATTAGAATGTATGCTTCTAGCTACACATAGGCAACTCTTTTGAAATCAAGACTGTTAGCAGTGTAGCTCAGAACATGGCCATATATCTCCAAATAATTGTAGAACTAAAACTACTAGGTCAATATTTAATACACACAAATTATTTCATAGTAATTCCACTACTAATAAGCCACTAATTTCCATATCTTGTTCAATGCAAATGTGATGATGCTGGAGCAACAATTATGCATTACTACCATAGTTTCTTTAGTCTGTGGTAGGCCATCCATCCACTTGCAGTACATTTAGAAATATATTTGAAATAATTCCTATGCAAAAGGAATATTTAATTCTTAAAGAAAAATACCATGCCATGCAGCTCAAATTTAACATATTTAAGAAGTAATTAAACTATCTCATAATTGTGTTCTCTCAAGAATATTTAAACTCATTAATTTTGGATCACAAGATGCTTCTTAAAGAAAATGTCATTTTTTGCTATATGTTTTTACCATATGTACAGGAGATCCAAATATGTTTCAACTATTTGAAAATTTAAATACTGAAGCATGAATAAGTAGATTATATTTTTAGTCAAATAAATGAAGACATTTCATTTGAAATGTGAAATAGTTGTATAACATATGGAAAAACATATGAAATTGAAATAAGTAGGCTTGCTCTTAAATATTTTGTAGTGTACTCTATTTTGAAGACTGAATCTATTCAGCAAAAGAAGCTATACATTAATTCTAAGAGTAAAGTGACAGACTTTTACCACCAGCAGCAGTACCTTAATTTACCACACATTATGGATCACAGCATACAAACTTTTACTCATATAAAAAATCCTTATTTCACATCAACCCTTAATCGTGTTGATTTCTTTAAATGATTTAGATAAGTACTTCTCAGATGAGTCAGGATTTGAAGATCAGGTCCTAAAATCAAAATGTTCACTATGAGTTGCCCTTAATTACATAGCTAAATCCATTTTTAGATATCTCAACTATTTAGGTGCTAGATCTGTGTTTGGATGCCTTTACAACCATCTGTGGGAATCATCTATTTTTATGCAGCATTATGTTAACTGTTTCTTGGTTGTAGAGCGATGCTATATACGTAATAAGAAAATAATTTTGACTTCTCTTCATTAGAGCCTGACACTATAACAAAATACTGATTAATATACAATGCAATACCATTCACATTTTATTAGAAAATGCACATTTCTATGCAATAAATCACTGGAAAGGCATTTGACAATTTGTTCTTTGTTGTTTGTGAATATTAAGGTATATTTTCTTATCCACAGTGTGTAAAATATAGTCTCATAAATATATTTCATATTTGTTCTGAATTTCACAGTGTAATTCTATAATGTACAAATTCTGATTAAATCACCTTGGCAAACTTGAATTTTAATAGCTAAATGATTATGAGATTCTTTTGTATTTTGTTGTAAATTCATTGCCTACTTAGTGGGTGAAAATGTTGTATTTACTTGTATACTGGTGCCATGTCTGAATTTTTGTTCTAAAATTGTACAGTATGTGATGTGACGACTTGAGAATGTACGTTTACCTTTATTGATAAATGGGTTATAAAATATCTTGTACATGTTCAGTGTGTAATTAGCTATAAATGCTGCCCTAATAGCATTAATAAAAACAAATAAGGAAGATTTTTTTGTTCCCACATTTCACAAATATTAATATAGGTAGGAACCTGAGTTCTTCTAAATCTGATAAAATCAAAGGTCAGAAATTGTCAAGCACTTAAGGATTAGATACTTGAGTATGATATTTTCAGCAGTTCACATGAATATGCTCAGTGGTAGTAGATGCATATGCATAGTTCTTTGCAAACAATGCATCTCTGAATAGAGAAGTTTTGCCATTATTGGGTGTTTATCCTAGATTTTATAGTATTTCCAATAAATGTATTAAGTCATTTGCAGTTCTGATATTGTACCACTGTGTACTGCTTGAATTAACTAGATTGCAACCTTTAAAATGGGTAACAAATTGAACTTAAGTACAGGGTGACCTCCAAAACCTTTGCAAATTATTTATCATGCCTAGCTGACGATGTCTTACAGTGGAAAAAATAAGTCTCCTCTGTGCAGCTTAGTAGTTCTTTCTATCTGTAGTTGTGTATTCACTCAGACTTTGTTGATGTGTTTGTGTTATCTGTCCAAACAGGGCTATTATAAATTACTGGTAGTGCTTTTGCATATTTTTCCATAGAAATCTGTTTTACACAAAGATGAATAAAAAGTTAATGTTGAATATTTGGCTTTCTTCTGCATGTAACATAAGTCCTTATTTTTATTTTCTTTAAAATAAATTTGTTCTCTGGTTAATGTGTCCTTTGATGGGAATTGACTCTGAAGGCACAAAGTACTTCTGAAGAGACCGTTTTTCTTTAGGATGAGCTCAATGACAAGCGTTAAACAAATACAGTTGGGAAAAATTCCCTGTATCATACTAAAGGATTCAGTTCCTTTCTTTTCAGAGAGCACAAAAATGAATGTTGCAGTGCTCTCAATACACATTCAGTTCACTTTCCAGGATCAATGCACCTAAATCTGAGGTAGAGAGAGACTGCTTAGTATAAGTTTGTTTGCCAAGCTGTGTTTTTCTTCCTGTTTGGTTGCAGGTGTAAGAAAGAAGTAGTGCTTATATAGGAAAACAAATTAATAGCTTCTCAACTCCCACACTCCTTCTCTCTGAAAGTGTTATATATCCTTCATTTAGAGAGCCTTACTCCAGAATATGGGAAGAAATAAATATACATTTAAAGAGAAATCCCTCCCCTGTGAATACAGTAAAATGACTCCCACCAGGGTTATTGGAGCTAGGAGTTGATCAGTGCACAAACTAGTAAACTTGCCAGGTTTCACACTAACTGATGTAGCCTTCCCATACTGCTTCTCTCTGCAAGAGTATAGACCAGTAAAACAAAACCATCTCTTACAAACAATGGAACCCCGCTGTCTGATAATTTCCATATCCAAAATAAAGTTCTCTTCTTGGGTCTTGACTGTCATACTCAAGACAGTTTCTTCCTTGATGTCTGTCTTTTCCCAGTTGTTTCTTTTAATTTGCACATCATTTCCCTGTACATGATGGAGTTTGCTATTATGATTTTCTTCCCAATAGCATCCAGACATGGGCGACTGGTGCCTCCTGAATCTGGTGGAGCACCTGATTGCTTAATAGGGGGGTCCCTCAGTGGCCAATCGCAGGGAGGAGTGGGCCCACAATGGCTGATCACCAAGCCCGGAAACACCAGCGGACGTGCGGCCGGAGGACCAACCCTCCACCCCCAACATGGGTATGTCACTGCAGGGCAGGGGCACGTCAAGCACCAGCTGACATTGCCAGTGGGGCAGCGGGGACAGCCCTGTCAGGGGGGCACATGCCTCCCCATGCCTCAGCTATGCATCACCTATGCATTCACATGTCCCAACTGATATTAGTACCCTTTGTACTAGGTGCTGCAAAAGTACATCATGTAAAACAGTCCCGCCCTGAAGATCTTATCAGCTAAGTACAAACCAAGAGTTGGAAAGAAAATAAAGGCAGAGAATAAATCACTTGCTTAGCAAAGTCAACAGCTGATTAGTGGCGGAGTAGGAAGTATGAATCCAAGTGTCATGACCTACCCATTAGATAATCTTTTCATTCCCATTGGGGTTTTTTGTAATTTAATTTAATGAAATTTAACTCAGGCACATATCTTCACACACAAAAGAGAATTTGTGTACAACCACAACGCAAACACTCATCAGTTAATATTTGTGAAGTGCATTAATATTTTCAAATGCAGTGCACTATAGAAAGTATAATTACTATTTGTTAATTGAGAAAGGTGGGTGTGCAATACAAAACAAGTTGGTTATTTGGAGTAGTAAATCGTTCCTTAAATATTTGTGTGGTTGACTACTGGCTTCTTGGGATGGACGTTTTCCAGTTTTCCTAAGGCAGCAGAGCTTCTGGAGGTAGGTTGTACAATGTTGCTTTCATCCCACTTAAAAAAAAGCTTGGTTCATGAAGGAAGTACAGTGTGAGCAAAAGAACCCTTGCAATATGATCTTTGGAACACACAGCCAACAATTGTCCCATGACCTAAGCTTATAATTTACAGGATGTATTGCCCCCAACGGTCATTATACGTTTGTCAGTAAAGTGTACACTGTTAAAGCTATAATATACTGGCATTTTGGGGGGTTATTTCTTAAGCTCAGAAAGTTTACAGAAACATACACAAGACATGAGTAAATACCTGGGCAACAGCCCAAAAAGTGTCTATATAATCTGATTCATTCAAGGTTAAATTGGTTGCATTTCTATAAACACTGTTAAAATAATCTATATTGGGAAGACATGGGCAACTGGTGCCTCCTGAATCTGGGGGGGCACCAGCGGGGCACGACCAGGAGGCAGGGAGGTTCCCCCAGCAGCTGGTTGCCAAGCACTCCGGTGGCACGGCAGCAACAGCGGCAGAAGTGCCAGCATTTCCGCCACCAACGTGCCGCTGGTGGAGCCAGTTTTAGGGGGGCACAAGCGCTCTCTGTGTCCCTCTACCAGCTGGAGCTCTCACTGTCTGGCCACCAGCACTCTCAGGAGGGGCACATGCCCCACCCATGTCCCCCCTACACATTGCCTATGGAAGACATAGTTTAAAAGAAATGTCCATATTCAATAACTAAGCATCACTTGAATTTTAGACTGTACATCAAAGTGTGGTTATCCATTTTCAAAAAGATAAATTCAGACTTCCACAGGTGCAAGGAAAGGTTACAAGGATTGTTCAGGAAATGGAGAGCCTGTTTTATGAGAGAAGACCAAAGGACTCTAGCTTGTTTAGTCTAGCAAAATGAAGGCTGAAAGGAAGCCTGGTTGTTCTTTATAAGTATATTACTGAGTAAAATTCAGGGAGGAAAAAAAATGCTATTTAAGCTGAAGGGCAACATTACCATTGGGACAAATAGAAATTGATTGGCCCTCAATAAATTTAGCTTGATCATTAAAAGACAGTTTGTAACCATCAGAGGAACAAGTTTTGTATCAACTGTATGATAAGAGGACAAAAATTATTTTGAGATGGGTTTGAAATATTTATGAATAATATATGACATAGTTGTCTACAATAGCAAGGGACTGAATTCGATGGCCCAGTCACATGTTCCTGTGAATGCACAGTGCATCTCAGAAGGTAAAGGGTGCTAAATTGTCTTTTGTGTTCCACAAACCAGAGTCCATTTGATGCCAGGCTATACCCCCAGAATATTGTAGTCATCAGGCCTATTCAGTCTTGGCATGTCTGCTAAGAATGCCAGCAAGGGGTGTTCATTATGGTGATTATTTTTGTGATGTGGAATCAGTGTTCTCTAGGACACCATTTTTCCATCCAGGCAAAATGATGGTAACATAATTTTAACAGCTGCTGAACTGAGCATGATACTAATGCAGTTCTCACTGTATAATCTTTAATAATTCATACCTTAATTCAGAGGCCCTCTCTTACAGAACATGATGTGCAACTTAGTCATGCCACAGTTTATCATTCAATAGCTGGGTTTATCGAGTAGCTAAAAACCTATGTGGTTGTAACAGTGAATTCATCCTTCTGGTGACATTGTAAAAAAGTCTGAGAACTAAACAAATCCCAACTCTACATCTTTAAGAGATTACAGAAATAGAGTAAAAACAGCTTCACAATATATGACAGCTGCTTCCATTGATTCAGTTGTAATGTAAATGAACAACCACAGTTAGTTGCATTCAGTGAGATTGCACTAGGTGCAGCCAGTATAGAATTTGGCCCTGTGTATTCTTCTGCCCATTACTAGAATAATAGTGGCAGCTCAAGGAGGAAAAAAGATGCTTCCCGTCTTGATTTTGGCAACATCTCTGTATGCCTACTCATGCCAAGACAGCTACTGAAACTGGGAACTAAGTTGGTAGAGAGCGTGTTTGTGGAGGAGTTGAGCATATGTTTGTGAGAGAAAAGTCAGGAGGAAGTGGCAGAGAGCATGTGTTTATGTGGAGAGTTGTGTGAATATCTGGCGTGGGTTGGAAAATATGTACAAAGTATAGAGTGGTACATACAGTCTGGCATATATTTTGTGCATAGAGATAGAATGTGTGAAGCATATGCTTTCTGTGAGATGTGTGGAGGATGTCTGAACATATGAAAAAAGTAAGATATAGGTGTTCTATGGGGAGTGTACAGGATGTATATGAATGAGACAGGGAAATGTGTACAGAAAAGGGGTCAAGACTGTTCTAGTGATGGGTGAAGCTGGGCAGTGTTCCAGCTACCTTAGTGATTGTGGATTCTCCCGCTGCTGGAAACTGTTTGAAGACCCAGGTAGTTACTACTATATCAGTTACATTCAGTTCATATTTTCAGATTTTTTCTTTGCAACCATAAGCAACAATATTTCTAATGAGTGCTGAAACCAATATCTTTGTGTGATTCTGAAAACTTAGGCCAGATGGGTGTGTCTACACATTCAATTAATGTGCTTTAGGTAATGTGCATTAAATCTAGTGCCTCCATTGTGAAGTACTAGAAAAATGCGCGTTAGCTAAAGAGCATGGGTTTTTGGGGATGCTTTACTGTGCATTAAAATTGACTAATGTGCATTAAAGCACACATGTAGATGCACCCTATGGGGTTCATCTATCTCTCTGACCAGGTGTGGGTTGGAAGATGTGTACAAAACGTAGTATGGCATGTGCAGTCTGATATATATTTTGGGCACAGGGATAGGATGTCTTATTCTGATCCCTGCCCAAGAGTATATCCAAATCCCACTGAGGGATTACTAAATCTGAGGAGCCCAACAGACTACATGCAACTGCATTTTGAAGAGCTCCATAATCTGCTGTGAGTAGTGTCTTGTGCTGGCAGACATGGAACTTAGGTTGAAGGCAAAAGATAGAAGAGCATACAGGTCAGGTTGATGCAACCCCAAAAAGGGATGCAATTCATATTCTATACTGTCTTGAGGAAGATAGGGGAGTAAGCAGTATAACTGTAGATAATATCAAGGATAAGTCAGCACATCTAGAGTTTCAGTCAAACAGCATGAACAGTAATGAGCAGCTGAGCAAGGACAAAATATAAGTGCTTCTACACAAATGTCAGAGGCCTAAAAAAGACGGGTGAACTAGAATGTCTGATATTAAATGGTGACTATGACATAATTGGAATCTCAGAGACTTGGTAGAAGGAAGTAATCAATAGGATAGTGTTATAACAGGTTACAAATTATATAGGAATGAGAGTTGGGCATGCAAGTAGAGAAGTGACACTATGTTAAGGATAGTATAGACAGTAACAGCATAAAAATCTTACCTGAAAGGAAAACTACCGTAGAATCCCTGCAGGTAGAGATGCCATACTCAGATAAAAGGAACACAGAATTAGGATTGTACTAGCAGCCACCTGCTTGGTACTATTTGAAGTATCAATGAAGGCTACTATGAAATGCACAGGGGGTTAGAGAAGCTGCTAAAATGGGTCAAGCAATAATTATGGGAGATACCCTCACATAGGCTACGTAAACACCTCATCAGGGCAAGATATGGAGATAAAATTTCTGGATGTGATAAATGACTGCTTTCTAGAACAAGTTATCTTAGAACCCACAAGAGAAGACCTGATCCTGAGTAACACACTTCACACTGGCCACTTCAGGAGAAAAATGACTGGGAAACAACCAGGGTTAAATCACTCCTGGGAGAGTCTGTCCTGGGAGAGCAAATGTCTGTACATGCTGCAGCTTATCTCAAAAGAGAACATAGTCCCCCAGCATTTCCTCCTCCATCCCATGGAGATGATAGCCCTTCCTGGATTCTGTAGCTCCAGCAGGAAGCAGAACACCCAATGCCCCCCCCCACCCCAACCTGCCCCCTTCACAATCCCCACATTGTGCTGCAGGGAGACAGGGGCTAACCATGGGGGAAGTCTGGGTCAGCCAATCAGGACTGTTGCCAGACAGACTGAGGAAGCCTGCATGGCACGCTGAGATGCCCCTACCCCTGGCTGTACAGTGGCAGCACTGCAAGCTGTCTGATTTTCAGGGATCAGCACTTGAATGCTTGTACATGTGGCTCTGGGTAGTTTTCTTTACCAGGAGAACAAACCTGGGAGAATTCTCCCAGATTATTTGAATATGTGTATGCAGCCTGAGTAGGCAAAAAAATGGCAGCTGAACTTCAGTGTTGACAAGTGCAAGGTAATGCACATCAGGAAATATAACTTCAACTCTAGGTACACAATGCTGAGGTCTGAATTCACTGTTACAACTCAGAAAAGAGAGCTTAGAGTCATTGTAGCTAGTTCTCTAAACACATCTGTTTAAGAACTGCTGGGGAGAGTACCGTTGTATGGGGGCAGAAGAATGTAAGGGGGTGTTTAATAATTTATGTGGTGGGAAATTATATGTAAATTTGGAGGTGTGAAGGAGTGCTGTGGTGAGGGAGGATACATCCTGTGTAAGGGGACATGTGCAGAGCTGGTTGAAAGCTACGAAGATGCAGTTCAGTTTCACTATATTTGGCTTAATACAGTGCACAATACTGAACTCAAATGGATTCGTTCACACTAATATTTAGAGAATGACTACTCTCCATACAAATACTACCATTTGCATGGAAATAAGGTATTCAAAATTTCCTATATGGGCTTCTGGTGCAGTCAGCCAGTCAGGGACTGAATCAAGCAACTGCAAGGAACTAGGCATATGGTTAGCAGTAGAAGTGAGCAGATGGCAGGTATTTAATAGACTGAAGATTGCCCAAATTGTTTGCCAAATATTAGGAAGAGGGGAGAGATAAACATTTGGATTGAAGAGTGAAATAGTAATGCACTGAAAAGAGACCTGTGTTCTTTGGATAGTTGATTTGCAACAAATAAGGCTACTGGTTCTGTCTGCATAGACAGCAAGGAGGAAGATGTGTCAGGTGAGTTGCAGGAGATCTATCAAAGTGAAGTTACACCATATACTTAGATCACACTAAATCTGCAGGCCACATATGGTTCTTGAATGACTCACTAATTTGGACTTGATTTGGCTCATGTGACTTGGGACACAAAAGTTTTCCTTAACAAAAATTAAATAAAAAATGAAGTGGCATTAAAGTTAGAACATGCTGCCAGCAGTCTTGCTATGGGTTAATTGTTATGGGTTAATTCTGTTTTTTGCCTACACAGCTCTGATTTGCCACTAGAGGGCTGAGGAGCAGAGGTGTGGCTATGCTTGGAGGGGGCAGGGGTGATGCATCCTGGGCTGCTGGAGGACTCATGTCTGTGGAACCGACTGAATTTTCCTTAACGGGAGCCAAGTGGCATGGGCCAGAGTTTGCAACCTCACCTGAAGTGGCCTAACTTTGAGATGCTCAGAGGTCACTGTGCACAAATTAATGAGCTTGAACATGCAGAAGCTCACATTTTAAGTGACTTTAGTGCAGTCTAAGTGTAACTTCACTCCCAAGACTCCCGGACGCAGCAAGAAAAAGTTGGGTAGTGGTGAGGCCTTGAGAGAAGACTAACTTTGGTGGCAGGTGTTGTCCATCTTTATTAGGTCAAATGAGGGGGGAGCCTTGGGAGGGAACCTAGGAATAGACAGGTTCATGGGGTGGCTTTTAACTAAGTGTGTGCTATGGATGTATGCACGCACACACACGAGAGATCCTTCAGGGCCAAACCCTGGCCCAGCTCTGAGGAAGCCGGTGCCCAGGGGCAGCTGCTACAGAAGAAGAGCGGGCTTCATCACCCCCTTACCTGAATGCGCGGTCAAGGGCGCCGGGCCGGGCGTGCTCGCGCTTTACGGGGCGCCCTTTCCTCCGCCCGGGAATGCGCGTTTCTCGCCGGGGCAGCGGCTCTTCCGGGCTTCCGTAGGCGGCTTTCCCCGCTGCCATGGCGACGGCGCCCGGCTTGTGTTGGTGCCGCTGGGGCTCCCTCGC
>NW_005842324.1:59457-64950 GCF_000455745.1 Alligator sinensis
CAGGGAGAGCCGCGGGGGGCCCGGCAAAACTGGAGGGGGAAGACGTGGAGGGTGGGAGGGATGGAGAAGGAAGTGCGGGGGGAGGGGAGATTTAAATAGAAAAGGACTACAATCGTCCCTGTGTCTCAGTGAACTGGGATTGGGTAGGAGCAGGAGTGGGGTTGGGGGCAGCAGGGGTCGTGCTGCCTGGGACAGGGGAGCCGTACTGGCCCAGGTGGGGAGACCCTGGGGCTGGACAAGCTCCAGGTCCTGCAGCTGCGTGGGGGAGCCTGCTTCTCTGGGGCTCCGAGCTCAGGCTGCAACAGATGAGGGCGCTCCACGCTTTGAGCAGAGGGGCAGGACAGAGCCCCCCAGAAGCAGCCTCCCTGGGGCTATGTTCTGGGGCTGAACTTGTGCTTCTCACAGCCAGACCATGTGGCTGGGGAGGAAGGCTTCCTGGGCTCCATGGTCTGTCTCTGCAATTAAGCTAAGAGCTCTCAGCAGTTGGGGAGGGGGAGGAACCACTAGTTTTGGAGGGTAGCAGGCACAGAGTAGTGGGAGGCTGTGCATCCTGGGATGCTGGAGGAATGAAAGTAAAGCATTTTATCTCCCCTGACCATTCAAACAATACTCTGAAAAGACATGGGTAAAATGTTTCCAAAATAACCCTCCTTTTGAGTGGCTTATATTTAAAAATATTTATGGCAGGAATAACCACTTCACACATTTCCCTCCCCTTTCCCCCTCGCCTCTTATCTTTACCCATTTTGTCTTCCTAACTTCCATTAATTTGCATTTTCACAGACTTGTTGTAATTTAGCTTCTTTTCTACCTTGGAGAACACATAAGAGCAATAGAATCTCCCAATGCCTGAAGAAGGGTGTTTGTGCCTAAAAGCTTGCAAAGAACTTTTTTCCAACTATTTAATTGGTCTAATAAAAGATATCACATCTCCCCAAAGAGCCTTGCTTGCCTGTGGCAGTTTAACACCCCTTAACTAATGAGTGATCTTGTTCTGAATGCATTTATAACATTTTTAAAGTAACTTGTGCCTAGGCCCAGAGTGGCCTTTTTCTCTTTTGTTGTTGCTTTTAAAAGTGACTGGTCCACAGGATTGCAAAGAGTGTCTGGATTTTTGAAGCAAGGGCAAAAGGCTTCACAACTCCCTTTCTTCGTAAAATCTAGTCGGTTATGGCTCCCTGCAGAAGCTGACAGCAGTGAGCCTGCCAGACACACAGCTGCTGGGGGAAGCCCTGGCCTTTATAAAGAGGCAGGCTGTAGGGCTGATCAGAAGGAAGAGGGAACACTACAGAAACGGGGAATGGTAGAAGTGGTGAATCTCCCTTGTAGCAGCCAACAGCGGGGATAAAACATGGTATAGTAGATTTCCCTGCTCTTCATATGGATCAGAAAGCTTTTGAGGGGGAACAGGAGAGAGAGTAAGCCCTTTCTTTCAGGAACTGAAGGGAGGATGCTTCAGACATGCAAAGGCAGGATTTTATGCAAAAAAACAACCCTAGCACCGGGACCTCTACAGCTCCAAAAATGGATGAAGTAGTAAAGGGCTGCAGCCACCAAGGTCTTAGTCTACACTTGTAACACTGATCTAAAGTTGAAACCCACCACTTTTCCTATGAATTTATTTTCCCTAAGTCTCTAACATATCTAATACAGTGGTTCTGAATGTTTTTTATACCAGGACCCATTTGTAAACATTGAAGGCCAGTCCCGACCCAGTGCCCCTCACTCCCGACCCACTGCCCCAGCCCCCCAGTGTGCGGGGTAGGGGGTGGGTGGGTGACGCATGGGTGGCCCCAAGCAGCCCCTTGCAGGCTCGAACTCTGATAGCCTGCAGGAGAAAAGCCATGGTTTCCCATGTTTTTCTCCATTTTTAAAGTTTGTTTGCAACCATTTCATATATTCTCACAACCCATGGGTTGAGAAACACTGATTTAATATAAAGTCAGTGTCTTGTGATCGGAAGTCTCAACAGCAGCCAAAAATAGAAAACCCACAAGTTCCAAAAACATTCAACGGTAGAAGCATGAGAGATTTCTCTTGTAATCTGAACTTTATAAAGGAAATGACTTCTCAGCTCAGCTGTAATTAGTGCAGTGCTTCCATTGGCCTTTAGAAGTGCCACCATCCCAGTCTTCATTTTTAGTTGCTAAAGTCTGAAATGGCTGAAGATGTACTGTAGAAAACTTAAAATGTCTACACTAATTACAGATATTCTCACCAAGGAATTAATTCAAAGGCCAGTAAAATCCATGGGAAGATTCCATTAATTTCAGGAAACATGAATCAAGTTGTGAAGCCATAAAACCAATTATCTAGGGGATGTTGATGAAGGCTACAAATGAATAACAGAGAAAAGTGTAGCTTTTCTAGATAAGCTGGGGAAGTGGTAAATTAGGGGATGTATAGATCTGGACCTCCATCTAAATCATGTTAGAGAAAAGCCCTATTTTTGCATAATAAGACTATGATTCTACAAGACCCCTAAAGACTTGGGGTTAGAGCCACAAAGGGACTTTGTTGTGACATTTAAAATCATGCAGTTCCAGGAATAGATTATGCAGCCCTGCGATGGGCACTTCAGAATAGCGTTCACAACAGCCAACATGCTGTCCTCTCCTAGGACTCTACATTGTACAAAATATAGAAACAGTCCTTACAGGAAGTACTGGAATCCAGTATTCTCTTCCGGAGTGTGACTAATCATTAAACTAGATGATCATTCTCCTTCTCTTTAGCCTAAAGAATCTTGAATTTTTTGCTGCACATTGGCATAGCTTCAGCAGGGGGAATAGGACAGAGTGCCCTCATCTATAGGCCTAGTAGGTGGGAAGTGGATTTTGAAGGTGGCAAAAAACAAAGGAGCACAAAGAAACCCATCTGCTGAACTATTTTAGCTATCACTGAAGTACTGTAGCTAGTTACTGAACTCTTGTGTAAAAAAGGTTTATCATCATAAGCTCTTCCTCCTGCAGGTGTGTTTAAAAGAGGTGACCAGAGCCAATGTGTTTTCCATGTAAATCAGCTCTCACTCTTCAGAGTATACCTATTCCACCTCTCAAGGAACATAGGCAAAGGAATGCCTATTTAAGGATTCCAACCAAGTATAGGCATGAGGTTAGGGCACCTATACATGTGCAGAGAGGCTGCTCTGAGTAGACTCGATTAATCATGTCTTCTGAAGCGTGGTAATTATCATGCTTCAGCAGACTCCAGCATCATGTGTATCAGCATCTACAAGCTGAAAAATGGCAGGGGTGCTTGAACTAAAGCTTGTCAAATGAGCTTTAGTTAAAGCGCCCCCACTACCATTTTTCAGTGCAGGGGCACTGATTCACATGATGCTCTGGGCACTTTAATTAGAGTGGATCTCAGAGCCTCTCTAATTAAAGCATCCCCCATCCCCAGTCCCTGGAACATGTCTATAAACACCCTACATACCAACATAGAGGTACTTCAAGGTATGCACAGAAACAGACCTTTAGAATAATAGAATCATAGAAAAGTAGGACTGGGGGGGACCTCTGGAAGTCTTCTAGTCCAGCCACCTGCCTGAACCAGGATCAACCCTATCCAAACCATCCTACACACATCTTTTTCTAACCTGCTAGCAAAGCTACACAGTCAGCCCTGTTTTTGTTTGTTTGTTTGAATTTTCCATATTCCAAGCCAAAATGGCCAAAACAATTCCAAATCCATGAGTTAGTAGAGCCACTTATGGTTCTGGACTACCGGCAAGCATCCTCCACCCCCACCTGGGGCAACAGGTATTCCCAAATCCTTTGGCGGGCATACTACTTGCAGGCCTAAGCCTTGAGGATTGGGGTTCGGATGCCCCTGAGTTTCGCTTGCCCTTAGCCCCAAGGCCCCAGGAGTAAGCTAGGGAGGAGTTTCCCATTTCTTTAAAGTAAGCATAAAGCCAAGGTTAACTATGCATTACCTACACTGGTACTAGTATTTCCCCTAAGTAAGCATAAACTATGCTTGATCTGAGCCTTCAAGCCCTGTTACACAACCACAAGGCATAGCACCCTAACCTGCTGCAGGTAAATCAGGGGGACAACAGTGGCCAATGTCCTTCTGTTATAGATGCCTTTTGGTAAGGTGCCTTCCTACTGAAAACATAGGTGCCTAAGGGGTCCACCAATGGGGCTTTTTCAGGATTGTAGTCTTGGATTTAGGCACCTGCTAACTCCCAATTCAGGTGCCTAAGCCCATTTCTGGATTTGGGCCTCAGTTACTATGTACAACATCAGTAGACATTTTCAGTGAGATTATAATTGCCCCTTCATGTTAAACATGTTTAATTTAAGATTTTAAAATGTATAATTACTAGAAGAAATTAAGAACTATCTGGTTTTTGTAGGATATTCAGCTGCAGTCTCTGGACCTTAATCGCATCATCAAGCTGCTTGAAGAGTCAAACTCAGTAAGTACGGCCTGGGGGAATATATTTATGATACATTTTTATTGTATTTGATAATTAATAAGGTTAAATAAAACACTTGCTGTGCTTCATTATACAGGCAAAAGTAAGCTAGTCAAACTTGAGCTTCAGTGATTAGGACTACAAGCTATGGAACTGGAAGAATTATCCTAGTAGAATTATAGAATAAGACTTTCTTTAAACATCTTTTTGCTGTAAGGAGGTAAATGTGCCCATAAGAATTTATGATTAAATACTATATCATAAATAGGTACCTTTCACAAAAAAATTACTGTAACTATACATTTATAAAGAATTGAGAAATGGCTATCCGGCTGGCTACTTGAAACCTACCACTAAGGAAGAATTACATCTAGAGTTGCGTAATGCATAACAGGAAAATTATAATTGCCCATATTAACTGCTAACAGTTCTCTAGGGTTTGAACTGAAGGAGAGAACGAAGCTCGGGAGTTGAAAACAAATACATTCAAATAAATGCACAGAAAAGCACCAGCAATTATGGCATGGACTCAATAGACTTTTACAGACTGTAAGGAAGTTGGACGTGTTTATGACTAGGTACAAGAGTAAAAAGTTGCAAAAACTGAATCATTTATAACTTTTAAGCAGGAGCTTAATGCATCAAAATACTAAGTTTTGGATTGATACTCAAAGGGAAACTACTCTCTTTTTCCCTTTTGATATACATCAAGAGTAAGCTATATATGATTTACATAAGATACCTTGAGTAAAATTGTGTGATGCACCTTTTAGAAGTGCAGCATGCCATGATGCAGGAGGAAGAAAGCCTGCAGAATTCTGACTTGCCAAACAGCCCTGATAGTGCAGCTCTCTAGGGCAATCTAAATTTTACACAAGCTTCACTAGGAGCCAGAGGTATCCAGAACAGTGAGAGGAGCATACTATAATTCTGCAACTGCTTTACCCTTAATCCAGGGGTGGGCAATAATTTTGGGGTCCTCTTGTGGACTGCATCTGCTCCCCTACCCGCGCCCCCGAGCTGTAGCATGCCCCGATTCTTTTTTCTCTCCCCCTCACCTCTTTCCC
>NW_005842324.1:64981-67762 GCF_000455745.1 Alligator sinensis
CCCCTCTCTTCCCCACTTGCCCCCCTCAAACTGTAGCATGCCTTCATCACCTCTCTCTTCCCCCCACTCCCCGGAGCTCTACCATGCCCCAATCCCATCACTCTCTCTCTCTCTCTCTCTCTCTGTCCCTCCCCGCCCCAACTCCCCACCCCCCAGCATAGCTGTAGCATGCCCCAATCTCCATCCCCACCCAGATCCTGTCAGCCCCATCTGCCCAATGCAGTAGACGCAGCCCAGGGTGGGCACCAGCATCAACTGTGGATGCACCCAGCAGGTTCAGGATGGGGATTGTGGCATCCACCTGGTTCCACAGCTGATGCCATGTGTTAGTGCTGGGAGGAAGCAGTCCTGCCCACCTGCCCTGCACAGCAGAAGCCATCTTGCCTAGAGCCAGAGCCGCTGACCACCTGCAGGCCAGATCCCATGAGTTGGTAGCTGTCCACCCACAGGCTGGATACAGTCAGTTGGCATGCTGAATTCAGCACATGGGCCAAGTTTTGTCTACCTCTGCCTTAATTCCTTACCCAGCACAACCCGTTTACTAGGATTTGTGAGGGGCTCTGCATAAGATAGCTACACAGATCATGTCCTAGGAAATTTCCAACAGCAAAAGGGGCTGGAAGGCTGTAGCAAAGAAGAAAATCTCTCCCAAAATGTTGACAGCTCTGAGGGAAACTTGCTCCTTGAAAAAAAACTTGTGAGGAAATTTGAGAATTAGGTGCCTTAGTGTGGGAGGAATAACTCCGTAGGATTACAGCTAATGGAAACTGCAATGGCAAATCAGAGGATGAGGCCATTCAACCCTCTATCCTCCCAGCAGAAATGGTTTAAGGCAGAGAAAGGTTAAAAATATTCCTGTTTAGTGGTTCATTTTTATATTAAACTAATTCCTTCTTGAACCATTCAGGCTGCTAGCCTGTTTCATGAGACATGAAATGTAATTACCTATATAGGACTTGATTCATCAAGCTACTTAAACACATCCTTAACTTTAAGTGGAAGCATAGTCAAATTGACAGGACGTAATTACTGTACATTGCAGAGCTACAGATATTGCTCATTATAAGGCTATTCAGTATTCTTAGTCCAGCTATATAATATCTCAATTATCTTTTGAGCTATTGAGTTCCATAACTTAACTCTGTGTCCTACAAAGCATTATTTCCAAACATTAAGGATATACCTAAATATTGAGACTTTGTGCATAACCTCCTTAATATTCAGTGGGTACATCTACACTTGCAATTAGTGCACACGAATAAACTCTAGAGCTTATTATTTTGGAGTTTTTTGCTCCCAGGTGCACCGTTTGAACGTGCGACCAGGAGCAATTAACTCCAGAGCAATCAACTCCACAGTTTATTTATATGCAGCATGTGGAGCCTGATCAGAGCAGCCGTGGCTGATAGTGGGCCCCAGGGGTCAGCCTAGGGCTGCTCTGACTGGGCTCAGTGTGCTACGGAGGGATTGGCTGGGACATGAGGCAGCTTCCCCCACTGAAGCATCCTCATGCTCTAGCCAGCCAGGTTAGCACCTATATGTGTGTTGCTGTGCACAGAAAACTCTAGAGCAGGGTAGTATTTACAAGTACTACCCTGCTGCAGAGTTTATTAGTTTTCTGAACCCTAATAGTGGTGCATATATTCATACTGAGACATTTACTGTGGAGCTAATTAGTCAGCTCTACAGTAAATGTCTCATGTAGACGCACCCAGTGTTTCCTATTCAGCTATTCATCTTGCGTCTTAATTATTACTAGGGCTGTGCAAAGCTTTGGGTGCTGATTTGATTCGGAGAAGATTCAGCACGATTCAGCGGCTGAATCTCCGAATCTGAATCAAATCGGAAGACCAGTAAAAAGGTCGTAATCGAATTGAAATTCTCTGGATCAATTCAGAAAAGATTCAGAGAGCTTTGGAGAGATTTGGAGATTTGGGCAGTCCCTGCCCGCCACCTCAGGGAGGACCTGGACTCTGTGCCGGTAAGTAGGTGGTTGGGGGGGAGGGGCTGCTGCAGCCCATTGACAGGGCTGGGAGAGTGGGCAGGTGTCGGGGGCCACTCGGGGGGGCTGGGGAGCAGGCAGGGGATGCGGCCTGGTGGGGGTCTCCCCATGGTCCCCTCCTCCAGCCCCCAGCCCTGTTCCCTACTTACCAGCATGGAGTCGGGGTTCAGCTCCCTGTGGCGGTGAGAGGGGACTGCCCGAATCTCTCCAAAGCTGTCCCAGCCCCATCGATAGCTGCCTGGCCTGACCCCAGCATCCCGGCTCTTTAAAAAAACAAACAAACAAACAAGCCCCGAACTCACTGGATGCTGCAGCAGCCATTGGGGCTTCTGGGGGCTCATGGCAGAGGCCCCCCCATGTAGCACGGGGTAGTGGGCTGCAGTGGGGATTGCCCCCTTGCTGGGCAACAGCTGGTGTGTGTGGGCCTTTTTCTTAAAGAGCTGGGACACTGCCTGTGCAGCAGCAGGTAAGGGGCACAACCCTGCGTCTCTGCCCCCCTGCTGCCATGTGGGCAGGAGATGCCTCACTAGGGCAGCGTGCAACTCACAGTATCAACAAGCTTCCCCACACAGCCCTGCTCTGCCCTGCCCTCCAACTGTGGAGGCCCTGAGGGAGGGCAGTAAGGCGGGGAGCCTGAGTCCGCAGCGGGCAGCTCGTCCCTGCCCCATGCACAGATCTGGGGGGCATGGGTCCCCCTTGCCCCCCTGGAGTGTGTGCAGGGGCAGGGAGCTGTCCCTACCCTGCCGGAGCCTGCAGCAGGCAACTGTTGTGGGGGGCCA
>NW_005842324.1:67792-74892 GCF_000455745.1 Alligator sinensis
CCAGCAGGGCTGGGGGGCTGCGGGGGGGAGTGAGGGACCTTTCATTTTAATCATGGATTTTGTAGATTTTATCAGAGCAGTTGCAATTTTTTTTTATCAGGGAAAACCAAGATCCCTGCTAATCAAACATAAGGTCATAGAATCACAAAAAAGTAAGCCTGGAAGGGATCTCAGAGATCTAGTCCAACCCCAGGATCATCCCTGTTTAAGCCATTCCACTCAAGTGTTTGTCTGATCTGTTCCTAAAAACTTACAAGAATGAAGATTACTCAGCATCCAATGCTTAGCTACCCTCTTAGTTGCTAGTTTTCATATTCAAGACCTTTCACAAACTATCTACACCTGGCTTATGTTACTGAAATGTTGAAAAGACATGAGACTCTTGCCTCTAATCAGCCAGTGATGCCAACATCCACGTCCCACAAGCTAAATGTTCAAACAAGCTTCATACTTACTGTCATGACCCAAAAGGCATGATTGTGTGTGCGCGCTTCGGCACCAGAATTATCCCCGTCAAGTTGCAGAGCATTGCACGGGAGAGTTTCCTGTAGCAAGAGGAAACCCCGGTGCAGGGACGAGTTTCCCGCCTTTTCTGCAGCTTCTTTTGCAGAGTACATTGCTCATGTTGCAAGAGGAATGCACGGTGCAAAAGAGTTCCCGCCACCGGTATGCAGATTCGTTCCCCGTGATTGGCTAGTGCTAAATTATTCACACGTGGCGGCTAGCGATTGGCCTTTTAGCCGTATAAAAGGCTTGAGCAGTTTCCACCCAAGCCGAAGAGGACTCCACATCCATCTCGTGGGGACTCTGGGTACACGGCAGGGTAATAGAAACCCTGTGTGAGATACAGAGAAGCGTGGCGGCCTGATCCACCGCCCACCTCTTCCCGTCTTCGAACGCAACTTTTATAAGACGTATTTACGATTCCTATTTTGGTGGCTCGTTCACCCAGAGCATCCGGAGCTCTGCACCGTGGAGCCTAGCAACCTCCACGAGACCGTCTGTGTTGTCTGTCTGTAACTGCAACTTAATCAAGCTTTCCAGCCTACACCACTGCCATCTCGGTGTAAGTAAACAATCTTTTAAACTACCGCTACGCATCCGTGCCTAATTCCAGCTCGAAGGCTTTCCCTCTCCGCCCCGGCGTGCCCGGGCTGCTGGCCACAGCCCGCGTGCAGCGCGAAAAGGGCTCGGGTCGCTCCCGGCCCGCACACTTACTTTCATGTTGTCTCTCCTTCTTGGGGTTAGTTGCCTGTAAACATTCAGAAAACTATCCCATTGTCCCTCTTCAAATCCTTCCTTAAATTCCCATTTGCTTTAGTGCTGATCCAAGACTTGTCAATATGCTTTTTATTGAAAGGTGCAGGGTTATATTGTAATATTACTAGCCTGTGATTGAAAAATTTTCAGTGAAGGTAGACAAGAAGCAACAAAGGGTCATGGCATAACATAGTTACAGTGACAGAAGGCATATTCAGAGCAATAACCTGCCAGAAATTAATGAGACTATGTCACATAGTTGCCTGCTGTACCAGGAGACTGAACTTGATGACTCAGGAGGGCCTGTCAGTCCTTCCTATGAAGTATAAAATTTCTGAATAAATCTTTGCTATATCAGTGCATCTTTAATTAATATAAAGATGACTAATTATAAAATTAAAATGCTATCCCATAATTTTATCCAGTCACTGTATTGATAATGCTGATGCTCTGCTTCACTCATCTGATAGTGTTGTTAACTAACAGTATTGTCCAAGGATTTAATACAGTGGGACCGACATGTTCAATAAACAAGTCTGCTAGGTTGAAGAAATGTTCATCTGAAAAATGTGGTTTGATCAGGAATCTGATCCTGCTGCAGAATACTTTTCGGATTTCATATCTAGTGACTGCTTTATCTTTTTCCACTTGCATTTCAATGCAGAAAAGAATACATAAGTTTATTTAAGGTTTAGAGGACCAATGCAATCATAGCTCCTTTTTCCCCCCCTCAGAATAATTTGGAAGAAAAACAGCTGCAAATTCTCCAGAAGGTAGTGACACACTTCGAGAATGGGCTTGTATCCTTTTTTCTACTCTTCGGAAAAATAAAGTTCAAATAGAATGTGGTGTTTTGTGCTTGTTAATATTTTAATTTTTCATCAAAGTGATTTAAGTTTGACTGTATTTCATGTAGAAAGTCTTCTCTAATAGCAGCTGTGTTCACCTCTGCTTTAATTATTGGCACAGAAAAGGCTTTCACATGGACACAGCATCCCTAAGGTTGTTTAGGGGGAAAAAAGATTCTTGGATGCTCAGAAGTACCTGCCACAAAGCTTCAAAATCTCAGTCAGCATAATGTAAAATATGATGACTGCACATCCAACTCAGAACAGACAGGTGGTCTAGTGCCAGAGTGATTAATGTTATGGAAGTGCAGATATCAGCAACAGTGACTGCTGGGCATAAGATGATATTTTAAAGAAAAACAAATCCAGAATAGCTAGCTGAGATACAGTGTGAAAATTAACAATGGCAATCACAAGTAACAGATTTCTAGGAATTGCAGGTGATACTGCAGTGCAAAGATTATTTGTGTTTGGGACCAAGTTTTCAAAGTTGGATGCTTAAAATTAGACAGTTCTAAATCTACCTTGTATATGCCTCCAAGTAAGTTTTGCAGTGCCTCAAATCTAGGAACCATGTTCAAACAGACTAAGGCATTTAGGATCCCTATAGAGTGAGCGGGGAAACCTAGGCACCTTCCAACCACAAACCAGCAGTAGGCACAGGGATGTGTCTGAACTCTACTCTTCCTTTGAACATAGATATCTGCCTCAAAGCTACATATTAAGTGCATATGTTGTTTCAGGATCCAACCCATCCCAAGTGGGAAGCTTACTTGAATCCATATGTCTAACAGACAGCAAGACTGACTACAGGATAAAACATAGCACCTTTCCTTCACTCGTGTTGCTTTGTAATGAGCTGCATGCATCGTATCAGCATCAAACACTTGCTTTGTGGCCATCTAACGAATCAGGGACTTAAGTATCCCTAGCACCAGTCTGGAGTACAACAGAAAGTAGGTGGAAATTGGATATGTAGGGGACAAATCTGGATTGTCTAAGGGGATGCTGACTGATTTGGATCACTTTTGAGAATTAGGTGCCTAAACCAGATTGGTTTTGGAAATTAGGTACTCAGAGGGCTAGAACAAATCAAGAATTTAGGCACCTAAAGCAAACTAAGCAGAATGTAGGTATCTGAGTCCAAAATTAGAATCCATCTCCCCCTTTTCTCCTTAGCTGTGAAATAAATCTGGAAGCATCTTAAGTCAGTGGGTGCTTCCATGTTTAATTATTATTTAAGTTCTATAGACTGCTAGGCCAAAATCCAACTCCATCTATAAAGTGGTAAGTACTATGCATGTGGCTAACTTTAGCTGTATAAGTAGCAGTTAGGTCTTTATACACAGATTTTAGATCTTACTCCCTCTGGGAGGATATGTAACTCCATGTGAATTGCAAAAGTGGAGGATGCGGACCCTCCTACCTTTTAGTCTAGGGGCTAGGACACTTGCCAGACGTAGGTTCTAGGCCCCTAACAGCCAGAGATGGTTTGAATCTGTATTTCCAACTTCCCAGCAAAGTGTCCTATCTACTAGGCCCTGAGCTAGACAGGGCCAAGAGTACCCTCTACCTCTTCTGTTGAAACTAACCCACTGAGTAATCAGGAGGAGAAGATATGTGGAGCTGGAAAGAGAGCCAGCCAGGGAGAACATTGTAGCTTTGTGCCCTAACCATTAAGGTACAGAATGGTGCTGCTTGTTCCCTTTCTCTGGCCCAATTAATCTTGAATTTGCTGAATACTTGGGCACCTAAGTCCTTTGTTGCATTTGGCCAATAAACCCCCATTCAGAAGTGGCCCAATCAGAGTTGTTCGGTGCTGACAACTCCAAGTGAATTGGTAAGAAATTTAAATCAGAACTATAAATGCTACATAGCTCTTAAAATCACTAGCTGCCTCAATAAGAATTTACATGCCTCATTTTAGCCATCTAACTCTGAAATGTGGGCCTGAGTTGTTTCTTTGTAATGCTGGAGAATGTTACAGGAAATATATTTCTATTTTTATTTCTAATGCTCCAGAGTTCAAACAATTTAATTTTCCTTAACTATTAAATATTAAAAGCCTCTTAAGGACTTAGCAGAGATATTTAAAATTCTTAACCTATGTGCAGAAAAAATTCAAGACCGGGAAGCTTTCATTGAGCCTACATGTGAAATTCTTAAAATATGTGGGTAAGTACCTCAACTTCCCTTTAATAAAGAGCACCAAAATTTTATATCGTATGTTACAGAAATAATTTAAAATGATTTACCCAGCATTCCTGAGATAAGCAAGCCCATCCCCCTGGTCCCCAATCTTTCCTTCTCATAAAATGATTTTTCCTGGGGTCTGATTTCTTTAGGTACAAAAAAACCAATTTTAGTAGCTCAGTAACTATGGAGCTCTGTACTGCAGCACTTTGCACTGTATTATAATTAACCCCTGGGTGCCAGGAAGGAGGGTTCCCACAAGCCTCTCATTGCCTGCAGTGGGTTAGTTTGGGACTATTGCCCACAAGAGATTAAACAATAAGTCTTGTTAAGGTGTGTTTTGTTGTTTCAAAAAGCTCCCCAGGTGACTTAAAAGCCTCAGATGAAGCAGAGGGATCTTAATAGCTTAGGTAAGCTTTATGAAATGACAAATCTTAGGTTGGTTTGTTACAGAGGGAAAATGCTGAAGCAGTTTGAGGTTTTTGTATTTAAAATCTACTTTAGACATCTGACTTTTAATTACAGAAGTTTTTTAACATCTGCAGTTTCACATAGTACTTCATATTGTATTGGCAGATCCAGAATTAAAGTGCCATTATTATTAAACTCCCAATTATTAAATTGCAGAGAAGAAGCAGAAGAAAGTACTGACAATTATGAAACAAGTGACATTTAAATCCTGATTTGTAAAAATCTTTCTGCATTTCAGCTGCTAAATGTAACAGTTATACAACATTGCAACTAAATTTCTTACTTATTCATGCATAATCAGTTGTGCTGTTTTGCTTTGCTGCCACACAGTGGTAAATGAAAGTACATCATAAAGTTTTAATTTCCTTCTGTGTATAGTAGCAACCTGAGAAAAAGTCACGAAAAGTTGCATAATACAGAAAAAGTAGTATTAATTCATGTGAGAAGAAAATGGTAATCTTTTATAACCCAGGCTTTGCTTTAATTTTTGTCTGTTTGAACTTTTCCCAGACTTCAGTGCTTCTTCTAGATAGGGAGATGAAATCCATAGCTAAAGGGAAAAGATATTGCTTGGAAATATCTTTGAGCAGCTGGTCCCATTACTGATAAACTTTTCTACTTTTTCACTACTGCCCTTATTTGTCTTCTGTCTTGTCCATGCTTCTTTCTTTTTCCCCTCTTCTGTCTCCCCATTTGTTCCATTATTTTTCTCTCCTTTCCTTCCTTTCCATTCCCAATCTTTCTCTAGAAAATCTTACAGCACAACTGTCTGCACCCTGATATGCAGAGAGTTTAGCATAATGTTAGAATATTTATCTGAGTATTATGGCAATTGTGAGCGTTTATGTATTTATGCAGCCTTCCAGCCCATGGAATCTTAGGGTATTTATAGACATTCTCTGGGAGGTGGGGGTAGGGAGAGGGGCACTTCCCTATGGTGGGGGTAGGGAGAGGGGCACTTTCCCCACGGTTTAGGTCTAAATAGCACAGATCCGAGAGCCATGCTAATTAAAAGTACCCAGAGCGTCACATGTATCAGCATCCCCGTGCTGGAAAACGATGGCAGGGCACTTTGAGCTAAATCTCATGGCACAAGGTTTAGTTTAAAGCGCCCCGCTTCCACTTTTCAGCATGGGGGTGCTGATACATGTGACGTTGGAGTCTGCCAGAGCACAGTGATTAGAGATTACCATGCTCCAGCAGACTCGATTAATTACAGCACGTCGGAGCAAACCTCCCTGCCCATGTATAGGAGCTTTTAATGTCACCTAAATGGTAATGCATTTGTTCTAACAATATCCTGTTTTAAAGAAAGGATAGTGTTTAAGTTAGGTGGAGTCAAATTAATGGTTCTAAGTTTCCATATTGCTGGAAGTCCTACTCAAATAAAGGTTCCTTTTTCTATCTCTAATGCACATGCTTGGCTCTAGCCTGGGACTTGTAGCAGGTAAGTTACAAGGTTTAGTAATCGCTTCCCTGTGGAAATTTTACATGCAAGTGAAATTGCTTTAGTGAGACTGTCACCCATAATGTCAAGTAGTACTGGAATAATTTATAATAAAGGCATGCAGTAGAGAGAAAGCAACTTCAAGTGAGATGTTTTTGAACTTTTTTTAGCAGTTTTGAAATAATATTGATTTATACAAGAAACACTGGTGTGTACCATGTCTATGGCTAAGTACAGACATTTGGTGAGGTTAAACTGGATTCAAAATGGCCACCTGATTCAAACTTAACTGATCTTGGTGCCAACCTTACTCTTACAGACCTGGTGTCAGTGACTGGCAATCAGTCTAAACCTGTAACTATATAGCAGTTCCATGCACACAAACCAGTCTAAAAATTGCAGAACCCAGTTTAAGATAAATTTGGATCTATGTAGTATCAGACTTATTCGGTTTAGGTCTAAGTGGTGCATGGAATTTCTGTATACTTGCCTTGTGCAGCCCCTGGGTTGGGAAAATCCAGCCACTGGCCCTAGCCCTGGGGCTGCTCTTTTCACCCCACCTCCCCACTAGGCTATTTTTTGCCCCCATGGCCCTTTGCTTCCCCCTAGCCAGCCCTCTCAATCCCCATCCCACAAGCTGCTCTAGGTGGAGCTTCTTTTATCAGTGTTTCCTGTCAGAGCTGAGCACATAAGTCCTGGCATGGGGAGGGGCAAGAGAGATGAGGATGTGGTTTGCTGGGGCGGAGAGGGGGGAACGGACATGACATCCTCCCACCCGCAGGTAATGCAGGCCCCCCCACCTGCAGGTTGCACCTGCCCCACTCACCCCACCCATGGGTTGTGCCTGCCTCCTGCCCCACCTCCAGGTTGCACTGGCCCCA
>NW_005842324.1:74923-86467 GCF_000455745.1 Alligator sinensis
AGCAGACCCCCAATCCTCTCCAGCCTGCTGGACTGCCAGCCCCACCTCTAGCTCCTCCCATCCTGACTTACATGATATTAGGAACCATTTTGATCTGATTTAACCTCCCCCTAATGCCCCTAAACGTGTGTACTTAGCTCATATGTCTACAGCCATGTATTTCCACATCTAAATATATAATGGTCAGATCATGAAAGCAGAATTAGTATTATAAAGAACACACTTATCCTAGGAAAAAATGTTTTAATTCCAAAAGAATTCCATGAAATAAAAATTAAGATATATATTTTCATTGACTTGCTGGCATTAACATTAGTAGACTTGTTTTCTGCTGTGTTTTAAGTGCAGTCCTAATAATTTGTTTTCACCATTTTTTGCAGGTTACCGTTTTTAAAAAATAAATTATCTGATGAAATAAACTATACCAAGACAGTCTCAGAATCAATTGCACAACTTGGTAAGTTAAGATTACTATGCTTCAATAGCACCCAGTATAATAAAAATAACTACAATTGTTAGCTCTATTTTAATTTAATCTTAATATAATTTTGTTGTCCAATTCAGGTCATTGCAGCCTAATAAGCCAACATATGGAATTGCTTAGTATTTAGAATTTTTTTTTTTTTGCGAGCAACATTAATTGTGAATCTTTGCAAAAATCTCAAAACCCTCACTGGCTATTTATCTTCTTCCTAGTAGGTGAGGCTACCCGTGAGGGTTACCTACATATGCCTATTCCTGTAGCTTAATCAGCTGACTAAGTTCATTCTACTTTGAGAAATTTAGGATTGTAGGAAAATAGGGCTGGTAGGGACCTCATGAAGTCATCTAGTCCAGCCTCCTGCTCAAGGCAGGAACATGCGTGACTAAACCAGCCCATGCAAGTGTCTAAGCTGCTCTTGATAATTTCCACAGATGGAGATTCTACAGCTTCTCTACATAGCCTGTTCTAATGCTTGGCCACCCCCACAGTCACAAAGTTCCTCCTAATCTCCAAGCTAAATGTCCTCTGCTGCAGTTTGAGGCCATTGCATCTAGTCCTGTCTCCTGTGGCCACAGAAGAAAGCCTATTTCCATCCTCTTTATAATCACTTTGCAGGTATTTGAAGACATATCAAATCCTCCTCCCCACTCCCCTTTAGTCTTCTTTTCTCTGGACTAAAGAACCCTAGTTCTTTCAGTTTTTCCTCATAAATCATGCTTCTCAGGCCTCTAATCATTTTTGTTCCTTTCCACTGGATTCTTCAATCTGTCCGTATCATTCTTGAAGTGTGGGGCCCAGAACTGGATACAGTGCTCCAAGTGAGGCCTTACCAGTGCTGAATACAGCAGAAGAATTATTTCCCACGATTTGCAAGTAACATTCCTATTAAGGCAACCGAGTATGCTATTGACTTTTGTTGCAAAAAAAAAAAAAAGAGCACACTTTCATCTGGGGGCTAGACCCAATGATCTGTAAGGTCCCTTCCAGCCCTTAACAGCTATGAAATTTACTACAAATCTTATGGTCTGCTATAAACCCCAGGTCCTTCTCTGTAGTCTACAGCCAAGCTGGTCATTCCCCAGTCTATATTTGTGCATGCAGGACTTTGCACTTTTTTTGTTGAATTTCATCTGATTGATTCTGAACCATCTCTCCGGTTACCCAGGCTATTCTAGACCCTGGCCCTATCCTCCAGTGTCTGGAGCTCCACCGAACTTGGTGTCATCCACAAATTTGCCAAGTGTGCACTCTAATCTCTTTGTCAAAATCATTGTAAATTATAATGTCCTTTTATTTCTGACAGGTTACTTAATGAGGGTGCCAAGTTCTCAAGTCAGGATACAAATTTGTAAATGTATCATTAGCTTTTATGATGCAAAACCACCAAGAAAACAGCTTTCAGGTAATATACACCATTTCAAAATCTCACAAGAATGATACAATCAAATGTCTGTGATAAAATAACTGCAGCAATTACATTTATTAACTATATAGCTTGGAAAATGTGTAATCAATATAATTTCAATAGGAATATATAAAATGTAACTTAAAATATCTTTCAAATATTACATTATCAAATATGTATCCAGTGACCGTATCTGACTGCTAGGAGAGTATATTCATGTTTAATTTGGTCCTGCATTGTTTATAACACTTGCGGTTTTGGATTAAATGGTGCAAAAATTCTGGGGAGGAGCACAAACACTCTGAAACATGGGTGATATCAAAGGAAGGAGTAGATAGGTTTGAGCTCCCAAATAGAAAAAGGTTGAGGGTTTCTATTTTGGACATGTATTGTTTCGAGAGAGAGTGTGATCTCCTCCTGTTTATACCAGGTTGCAGACAGAGCTGGCTTTTGTGGCTTGCAAAAAAACTTTTGGCACCCTCTTATCCAGTCAGAGGTATCTGGAATTGTCAAAGCACATGTGCCAGTTTTTATTGTTAAAAAATAAGCTTCCTGTTTTGCAAATACATCCATGCATGCTTTATTTTACCCGTGTGAGTCGTTTCCCTGACTTTGACTGAGTATTGAAATACTGGGTTATTTTTTTGTGCGTCTATGTTTAGAAAATAAGGCAAATTATCTCAGAAATAAGGAACTGCATTTTCCCTTGGTAAACACTATTCCCTAATGTGCATGTGTCTTTCCCCTCCTCTTCCTCCCAGTGGGATTGTGCATGTGTTAAAAGTTAACCATGCATATAAATATTTGTAGAAACACAGTTTAAGTTGAGGTGTGATCCTGCAAGGTGCTAGGCATGCTGGCCCAGATCCAGAAAAGCACCAGCATACATTTTTACTTTAGCCACTTGGGTATCTGTATTGAGGTCAATGAAATTGTTCACATGCTGAAAGTTAAGCATCTGTTATTTAGCTGCATCAGAGGCAGAGTGTTGAACACATGTCAAGCATGAATCCTGGGTGATTCATATTGTTGAAGCTATTGAAGGCATTGGGAAGTGGAAATGTTTGCAAAGAGGAAGTAATGGGATATGTTTGCCTAAAACAGAATCTTTTTTTAAAAAAGGGAAAAGTATTATTTTTTTAATTCTAAAAATATCCATTCTTTTAAGAAAACTGTCGCAGGGCACCTCGGTGCTCCTGCTCCTAGACAGGGGAAAGCTGCCAGAGAAGAAGCTCTGATAGGACATAAGGAGCCCCAGCGGAGATAATGAGCACAGCTGCAGGTTGCCAGGGCAACTGATAAGAATCAGCTGGCCAGAAGGGGGCAGGGCCTGGCCTTTATAAAGCCCAGGGCTGAGGCCAGGCTGGCAGTTTTCTGCCAGCAGCCAGAGGGGCAGGAGCTCCTGGAGCTAGGAGGTGAGTGATGTAGGAACCACTCTAGCTGACAGGACCCGCTCTAGCTGAGAGAAGGATGGCAGCTCTGAGAGGTTTGAGCACCATGGTTTAGCCTGATGGCTTAGATTTAAGTAGCCATGACAGGACAGCCAGAGAGCGTTATGTTTGAGATATAGCCAGGAGGATCGAGTTTGTGTTCAGGCTTTGATATTACACCGGAGGCTTGGGTGAGGCTGTAGGGGTTGGAGGAGGCCTCATAGGGACCCCAGAGAGGGGGGCCCCAGCGCCCGAGGAAGGCGCAGTGTTCGCATAGGGACCCCAGAGAGTGCGGGGTGCCCTAGCGCCAGTGGGGTGCAGTCCAGCGCCAGGACGGCGCATTATCCTCATAGCGCCAGGGCGGGTGCAGCTGGCTGTGAGGAGCGCAACCAGTGGGTTGCGAGCGCAACCAGTGGGTTGCGGACGGGGGATACAGACCCCGGGTTGTGTGTGGGGTACGTAGACCCCAGCCCCAGAGAGGGGGCGCTATTATTAAGGAGCCCAGCGTGGGCACAGCGAGCCCCAGAGAGGGGGTGATATTATTGAGAAGCTCGGCGCAGGCATGTAAGCTCCCCAAGAAGGGGGGACTGTTGAGGAGCCCGAGACGGGCATAGCAAGCCCGGGTAGTGGGCTAGTGCTGCAATAGACCTCAGACACGGGCAAGGTGCTGTGGTGGACCCCGACAACAGGGGTTAGCAGCACAAAGCCCAGGAGAAGGGCAAGGTGCGGCGGTGGTCCCCGGCAAGAGGGGATAGCAGCACGGTGCGCCCGGAGGGGGGAAGTTAGCAGCGCGGTGGGCCTAAAAGACCGTAGGGCTCGATACGAGTTCCCAGAGGGGATAAAGGTCCCTGAGCGGGACAACACTATTAGAGAGAGCCCAGAGTGGGCTAGATTACAGAGGAGGCCCGGGAGAGCGGGCAAGTTGATTTGTGACAGGACAACGTCTATCCCATCAGCGAGGCTTGGGGCGTGGTATTAGGGGTGGTAGGAGCCACGCGTAGCCCATAAGGCTAGGGTGCCCCAAGTCACTCGGGGGCGCAGGATAAGACCCACGAGGGGTCCAGGAGTTTACGTGCCCAAGGAGACGCAAGGCAGCCTCCCAACCTTATTTAACAGCAAAGACATGGCGGGCGAGATTCGAGGGTGCCCTTGGGCCGAATTGGCACGGGGAGAGGGCCTTAAGGAGATCACGGCCCTCCTAAAGGACCCCACCGTGACAAAAACGTTCAGGCAATTTTGTATTGTTTGATAAGGTAGGCCAAGGTGGCACCTTACAGATTAACTGGTTCAGAGAGGCCGAGAAGGCAGCCTGTCCTACCTTCTGCCTGACTTCAGATTCACATGACTAACATGGCTAACCACCTCTTTATTGTTTGATAAGGTGGGAGTATATAGAAACAAGCTGCTTTTTCCAATACTTCTGTCCCTTCTTCCGCTACAGAAGTGAAGTATGAATATGTGTACACGTGGGCAAAAGAGAAACAAAATTAGTTGTAGAAATTCAAATTGTAAGCCATGTGATGTTGGTGAGTCATAGAACTACATCATATTGACTAATGTGAAGCTAGGGCCCTGAAGAGGCCCAAGTTCTACTCCAGGCCTACTAGATACCTGGGCTGTTTGCAGACAGAAAAACAAAACAAAACAGCGCTTTAAACGTGACACACTCCTGTGCTGAGTCCAGCACCTGCCCAGAAGAGGCAGTGCCTTAGTTGCACCTGGCTTTCCCAATATCTGTAGAGATCGGATGCTTTAGTGGGGCTTTTTTGGCACTTTTATCTAATAGCCAAATGAATTGGTTTTAGCTAAAAGTGCCAAAAAGCACCACTGAGCTGGGTTAAAGTAATGCACTGCTGCTTCTGGTAGAGCAGTTTGTTTGTTTTTGTTTGTTTGTTTGTTTGTTTGTTTGTTTTTCCAAGTCTATCAGGACCCCTGCTGCTCAACCTGGGACAAATCACTTCACCTCTCTGTGCCTGTTTCCCTTTCTTCCCTTTCTCAATATTTCCAAGCACAGACTGTTTCTTTATGTTTGAAGAAAGAGGTGGTGTGTTACTCTGAAGATAGGCAGAATATAGGGCAGAGTAGCACCTTAGGAACTAACTGGTTCAGAGAGGCATGAGACTATCAGATACTAGGAATGGATGGATAGAAAGGAAAATGTTTTATAGAAGGCAGTGACACAAGGGGAGGGGAGGCTGCTAAGAGAGGTAATCAGGAAGACTAATTAGTTCAATTAAGAGAAACAGGTTATTTAACACCTGGAGGGTCCTTGGAGTAACAAATAGTCTGGGTAATGGGATAAGAATCCATGGTCCCTGCTGAGACCTAAGGTTAATAGGATGTCATCTGTAGATGACTTTTGTTCTGCAATTCCACATTCTAGTTGTTTTTAAAGTTTTTGTCTGTTGGTTTGTTTCTTGGGGAGTTGGGGTTTTTGGGGGTGTTTTTTTGTTTTGTTTTGTTTTTTTAAGGACAGCGACCCTGAGGTCAGTTAATCTCTAGGGAGAGTAAAGTGTTTTGCCATGGGCTTTTGTGTGGTTTTGGATTTGATGCTGCATCTGTGTCCATTTATTGTTTTATGTAGGAATTGTGTTAGTCAGTATAGGAAGTAAAGCAGGGGTGGGCAAAATACAGCCCGCAGGCAGATCCAGCCCACTAGGCCATTCTATCTGGCCTGTGGGGCCCCTAAAAAATCTAGAAAATTAATATTTATCTGCCCCTGCCTGCCTGTCAGATGACAGGAGCCAGCAGCAGTAGGACCCAGGGGGAGGTGGTGGCAGGACTAAGCAGCCACAGCAGCAAAGGGACATTCAGATAAGAAGGGGGGAGGGTGGCAGGGGAGGACCGCAGGAGCTGTCCAGCCTGGCTCCGAGGACTGGAGCGATCACCTGCGGTCCTCCTTTGCCACCCTCCCCCCTCCCTATCTGAATTTCCCTTTGCTACTGCAGCTGTTTAGTCCTACCACCAGCTCCCCCTGCGTCCTACTGCTGCTGGCTCCTGTCTCGCTGCAGCCAGGAACCACATGGTGCCAGAGCGGCCGGTGGGCGGGGGAGAGCAGGGAAAAGGTTTTGGCTGGAGACAATGGATTTAGTGGTGTGCTTGGGATGAGAGCTGGTAATGTAGCAGTTAGCTTGTTTCACAGCAGTGTGCAAGAAATACATTTGCAGGGTAAGAGTACTCAAAGGGTTAATCTGAGGGAGGGACAGAACTTGTTAAAGTCCTGGTAGAATTTCAGTAGAGATTTTTCCCATGCTTCCACATAAGGTAGACGTGTTTGAACAGCACATTGAGCAAGATAGAACCATGATCTTAGACTGTGCTTCTAGGCATTATTGTAGCACAAATGTGTACTACAATACATCATCACCACTTTTTAGTTATTGGAAGTTTCACTTTTTCAGTAATTTTAGAACATTGAAGATTATCTTCCTTTTGAAGGCAGGATACATATTATGTTAATAAGAGAAACATGCATGTCTAAATACTTAAATTTTCAACACTTGTTTGTACAGGTTATCAGCGAACAGTTGCAAACTATAAGATACAAATGGCTGAATTAGGAGGATTAGCAGAAACTCTAGTTTTGTCACTGGCATTAGTTGAGAATCAACTCGTTGAGAAGTTATGGGTACTTAAAGCCTTACAGCATCTTTCCAGCTCTGGTTAGTACAAGATGTTCTTTTAACAATCTCATTATTTCAGATCATCAAACATTCTGTTCTTTATATACACCTAAAACAATTACCAAACTACAGGGAGTTAATTATTCAGACTTTTCTAATTCCAGGAGTAAATTGCAAACTTATGATGAAAGCCCAAGCAGCCAGTAGAATCTGTTCTCATCTAAATGATGTTGATCCCTCTGGACAACTACTGTTTCGTTCATCAGAAATCTTATGGAATTTATTAGAAAACACCCCCCAGGAAGAAATTGTTAATCAACTCAGTAACTTGGAATGCATATAGTAAGTCTAAGGAAATATTATGTAAATAAGCATTGCAATTTTGAAACATTTTAAGATGATGTGTTTCAGGGGATGGCAGAATTGGGTATTTTGGGACGGGGTGGAGTTGTTTCAAGTATATTGAAAGAAGGGACAAAAGGATAGTGGAAGTCATACTCTTACCAGTAATTATTGCTGTCCTGATCTTGCATAATTGAATCACTGAAGAATCAGACCTTAAATAAATGCAGTATATTAATGCATTGTTAAAAGGTTGAAGTATTATAAAATTGATAATATTTTATGTTATAAAATACAAGACTCAGTCTCCTATCCTTGCCTGGGGTAAATAGGTGGTTTCATTAATTAACAAGCAGAAAGAGATGGTTAGCCATGTTAGTCAGGCAGAAGGCAGGGTAGAGACTGAGCTTTCAGGAACAAGAGCTCACTTAATAAGATGCTATGAAAGGACATGCAGAAAGCAGGCTCACAAGTAGATATCGCTCCTATGTGATAACTTGCTCTCTGCATGTCTTTTCAAAGCTTCAGATGAAATGAGCTGTTGCTTATGAAAGCATAAGCATTTCTGGCTTACTTAGAATGCATTTTAATGAGGAAGCAAGGTACAATTAAGCATTCCCCTGCTTGATTGAAAAGATTTTTTTTTTTTTTTAATAAATTCAGTGCAACACAAAACTATTCAATTTTAACTCAAATTAGGTACAGCTAAACACACATCATTATTATTTGGTGAATTCCTGAATTAGATATTCATTAGGTTGTATACAATTTTTTTTAAATAAAATATATTTTAAAATATATCATTTTAAATAATTTTTAAAAATTAACAGTTATTTGGTTTGTACCTGAACTCTAATCAAGACTTTGAAAAGTATGATGTGGAAATTGGATTCTTCAACACTGGTGCTATAAAAATAAAATGTGACAAAATGGTAAAGCTCTGACATTCATTTTCTTCAAAGTGCCTTAAAGGAAGTATTTGTGAATCTACTTATGCATGGTTTCCGCCATTATGATCGACAACTAAGAAATGACCTCTTAGTGATAGCCACCCTCATAGCTGAAAACCTTGAAGCACCAATGATTGTAAGTATCTCTGTTTTGAGTATTACAGGCTTGTAATCTGTCCATTTAGAATGAGTCCCATTTTCCTAGACTGTTCCCGTTGTATAGGGGATTTTACATATTGACTGGAAAATTTTAGGTTTATTTGTATTACAGTAAGCTTCCCGAGAAGTGGGAGTTTACCTAACTACACAGTCTCCTAGAATAATCAAAGTCATTTACTGTACATTTCAAGTTTTCTTTTCATTCTCTGTTTTGCAGGTTAGATTTATAATTTCTATGTAGAATCATCGCAGACTGAAATTAAGCAAACATGTTCCAGCATGTTTAGATCAACTGCCTACTATTTTTGGACTACATCACTAGGAGACTTGCATTCAAAGATGTTTCTGTGCAATTCGTATAATTTGAAATATAGCATAACAGTATTTCATTAAGGCTTCTTCTTTTTCCAGTAATCACTTTGGAATGTTCATTGTAATTTAAAAGTGAAATAAGCAACTATAAAAGTTTTAAAATATATTTTTGACTGCAAGTAGAGTTAGATGCATAATCATTTTTCCCTTTTCATCACACACAATGGGGCACTCCATTGAGATACCATATGTTTTATGACAGCCTGCATATCAACTCAAAGGATGTGTCCAGGAGAGAAAAAGAGGAAATGAGTGCTGTCCTTCATTCTGGGGAAAAAAGTGTATTCTGTGATGGAAAAACAATCTTCTCAGTGTGGACTAGTTTTGTACTACTTATTAGGGATGTGAAAGTTTAAAAGATTAATCGTTTAAATAAGTGCAATGACAATTGGTTATCTTGGTTATCTTTTAGCTGGGGTGGGAGCAGTCTAGCAGGGAAGGGGTGAAGGGAAGCTGTGCAGTGCCCAAGCAAGAATTAAAAGGCAGGAGGGAGGAGGAGGAGGGGAGGGAGAAGGGGACCTAGTGCCCATAGCTGAAGAGGAAAATGGGGAGCAGTCTAATATCTTATCAATTAAGCAATTAACTGCTCATTCACAGGTGCTACCTCCCTCCCAGCACAGGGCTTCACTTGGGCTGTGTTGTCTGGCTGGGTTTGCCCCCATCCCCACCTCTTCCCCCAGTCAAAGGGCCCAGAGAACCCACAGCAGCTCCCAGCAGTAGCTGTGTCTGAGCTGTTGTGTTGTCAGTTAATCACTTAACCTACTGCTAATATAGTTGTTTTACATTGTTTGTGGTGTTCATGCAAAAGGTGCAAGGGATGGGTAGGCAGAAACATTTTCTAACAAGGAGTGGATTGAGTCTTGTTTTGGTAATCTCAGAGGAATTCTCTTCTGAAATTTTCACTTTTTAGTAGTGTCATCTCAGATAACTACACAAACCTCAAATTTTATCATTTAACACAGGGGTGTTGAACTCATCTGGCAGGACCAGATGAATGATCCTGGACTGGTCTATTGGCCTACAGATTTCCCCCCTTCCCCACTCCCATATCAGATCTAGTAGCTTCTGTTCCAGTCAGTCCAGGACTATGCTGCACATGGCTCCTGCTCTTGATTCCTTGTCTCTGCCAAAAAAGAACAGTCTGTCACTATCCTTTTTATCCCCAGCCTTCAGGTATTTGAAGACTGTTACCAAATCTTCTCTTCTCCAGAGTAAATCATCTTGGACCTTCCAACCTTTTCTCATAAGTCTGTTTATAGACCTCTAATAATTTTTGTTGCTCTCTGCTGGACTCTTCCCAATTTGTTCCTGGCTTTCTGGTAGTATAGTGCCCCAAACTGGATACAGTACTCCAGGTAAGGCCTCACTTGTGCCAAATAGAGTGGAAAAATGACTCCTTTTTGACTTGCAAGAAGCGCTCCTATTAACAGGTTGGACGAACGTCTGGTCGGGGTCATTTGACCCCAATACTCTTTCCTGCCACAGCAGGGGGTCAGACTAGATGATCTCCTCAGGTCCCTACTAACTATGAAACTATAATAGAACCCAATGTGTTACTGGGGGGGTTTTCCAGTAAAAGCACATTGTTGGCTCATATTCATCTTATGGTCCACTGTAACTGACAGGATCCTTTCTACAGTATTCCTGCCTAGCCAGTCATTCTCCAGTCTGTATCTGAGCATGTCATTATTCCATACCAAGTACAAGACTCTTGCACTTGTCCTTATTGATTTTTATTCAGTTAATTTTGGCCCATTTCTCCAATTTATCAAGGTCATTCTAAATCGTAATCCTACCCTTCGGCATATCCGCAACTACGCCAAGTCTACAAATGTACTAAATGTATGCTCAATCCCATCTTGCAAATCATTTAAGGAAGATATTAAAAATATTTTACTCAAATAGACCCTGGAGAACCCTATTTGACACCTTCTCCGAATTAGATATTGAATCATTGAGGACCACTCTTTGAACATGATGATCCATAATACTAGTTACATACCATATTTACTCATATACCACCTGCACCTTTTTTCCCACCAAAAAATCAACCCCCCAAAATTTGGGTGCATGTTTCAGGCAGGGAAGCTGATTTTTCTGCCTGGAATGGAAACACTTTGCTCTGCCAAGCAGCAACAGTGGTATTTCTGTTCAGGCAGCTAAGAGTCAATTGTCTTAAGGAAACATTGGCTGCATCCAGACGAGCTCAGCCATATGATATGTGGTGCTGCAAACACGTTTGCAGCGTCGCATACTGCACACTTAGATGTTCTCCGCGCTGCTTTTTTTTTTTTTTTTCCTGTGGGTTTTTTTGATGCCTGGATATCCGGGGGGGGGTCAAAAAACTCGTGGAGAAAAAAGCGGAGCAGCGCTTGCATGGGCAATACACGCTGCTCAAAAGCAGAGCCGGGCCGCCGGCTGCTGACTAGGCTCCAAGCAGCAGAATCACTGCTGCTGCAGCCCCGGGTAACCCAGGTAAGGCTGCAACCCAAGTAAGGCAGCTGGGTATAAATGGTAAGTTCAGGCTGGTACCTGGTGAATCAAGTACAACCTGTCTGACATCTGATTCACCAGGTACCTGCCTGAACTTACTGTTTACACACTTTTTTTCCCCTTCCCTTTCTTCCCCTCCCCTCCTTTTCTACCTGTTGCCTTCCTAACTTCCACCTATTTACTTTTTCCACAGACTGTGTCTTTTCTACCTGGGAGAACTCAGTACTACAGCAGAGTCTCCCATGCTTACCTTGTGCATTCCTTCACCCATTATTTCTGCTACCCC
>NW_005842324.1:86477-94138 GCF_000455745.1 Alligator sinensis
CCCCCCATTAACTAAGAGGAGGACATACTTGTAGTATTCCTTTTGCTTCTGACATACTTGTACAATTCTTTTTGGTTGCCTTTATATGTCCCTTGCTAGTTGCATCCTGATTTTTCTTACTGCTTACATGTATGATGCTTTTAGACTTTTTAAGCTTTTAACTCATTGAGAATTTGCTGTTTAGCCAAGCCAGCTTCTAGCTATACTTCCTATCCTTTCTTTGCCTTGGAATAGCTTGCTCTTACACCTTTAATATGGCTCCTTAAGCTATCGCCAACTCTCCTGGACAGTTTTTCTTCTCAGATTTGTCTCCATGGGATCTTGCCCCCCAACTCTCTGAATTTGAATCTTCAAATGTGAAATGAATTATGTCTTGTCACAAGTAAATTGTAAAATTGCATGTAAAAATACATCTTAGACTATCTGAGTGAAATTCTTGCTGCTACACTGTAAAATTCTTGTATGGTAATCATTTATCAGTTTCCATCTGAGTTTACTAATTAATTAATATTCTCAGGAAAATATTAATGTTTAATAGGCCAGTACATTATCTTTGTTAAACAATTGTTAAATCGTATATCATAAATTAAACCATTTAAATCATAAATAAATGGCCATTAAATTAACACTGAACATAGTAAAATACCCACTTATTATTTTGAATATTGCAAAAGTCTTTTGTTTTCTTTTAATCTGGCAAACAGACTTAGTAGTGATCATTGCAATTTTGTTCTGTTTACTAGAAGTGTGAGATTTGGGTCAGGCTTTGTTGTTGCTGTTTTTTTTTTTTTTGGATTTCAGATCATTGCTCAGAAAAATATAAGCACAGTTTTTCCTGGTTGCATCTTGAAAGTGAGAAGTGCTGACAGACATGTTATATTTCTTTTGATTTTCTGGGCCAGTTCTATGCTGGTCCTGGCTCTGTCCCTGTGAGTCTTGACCATAAGCCCTTTTACTTATGGTTCCTGTATAAGCATTGTTAATTCTAGTATTTGGAGGTACAGATCACATTTACAAGCATAACTTGAACCCAGATAAATCAAGGTGTGAACAAATGCATGCACAAAAAATATATGCTCACAAATGAATAGGGAGTTTAGACCACTTAGTGATTGAACTATAGCTCATTGTCAGAGCATTGTCTTAGTCTGTGTTAGATTTGACCAGTGAAAGCTGATCTTTCTTCTGAAGCTTCCACATACTTGTATGTATTTTTTGTAGAATGAGATTTGTTTGTACCCTTAGACCGAATTAATAAGTGATTGCATCCTTAGTTAATTACAATGCTACAAAAATGTATTGCCTATTTTTAGTAAAATACTGAGTGCACTGACAGAAGATGAATGACACTTTGAGGTATTGTCAAGAAGAAAGTAAAATGAAAGTACAGGCACTGATCTAATTAAGCTTATTTATTTTTGTGTCCATTAGGAAAGTGGTTTTACCAAGCAGTTAATACTATTAGCAACATTTAGTGAAGGTAAGAAGTTTAGTTTTAACTAAAAATATTTAACATGCAAAATGCATATATTATTTCTTAAATGTCATCTTGATCTTTGTGTACTTAATTGTAATTTGGCTATAACTTCCTTCACAGTTAAAATCTATAATCACTTGTCAAGAGGATTTAAATTTACCTACAGTTACGAGGATTTTGAGATGAAAAAGTTGCTGTTTAACATTGTTGCAGTCTTAGCTAAGGATCTCTGTGCTGTACAGGTAAGTCATAATTGAAGAGATGATGTAAATAAATAAGAAAGGGCCATAGTGATCAGAGCAGTATCTTTTTACTATCCGTATCAATGCAGCCCATAAATAATGTGTCCCTCTAATTCTAGAATTCATAATCTTACAGCATACTTACTATCAGACCAAGTGCTGTCACTTTAGTGTGATATATATATAGTTCCTATTTTTAGAGGTGATGCAAACCTATTCCACAGTAGGAATATTGCCTGTTGCTAGGAAGTGAGTGCAGAGCAGTGCTTAAATGCAGCTGAAGACCAGGACAAACTACATTCAGAAACCATAGTTTACTGAAATGGTGCAGAACCCGAACTGTCTTCTGTTTTACATTTGCAATGGAACTGTATTTAGCACAAATTTAGCTGTACTTGTTCCTGATTTTCATTGTAAGCAGTGGATAATTTTCCTGTGTAGACCTGTCATGTCCTGAGTACTTTGTCCTAATTTCTGAAGCCATCCTCCTCTGCAAAGTCTAGCAAACTGAACCACTGAAGCTGATAACAGGTTAGAAGAATGCATAGGTGTCTAAATGACCACCATCTATCCCATTCTCACATAAAAATGCTTTTTTGTTATTGCATTGTATGTAAATTATAGCCATCCAGTTAGTTGATTAAAGGAAATTATTGTAAATCAGATTTAACTCTATTACCTATCCATAAGGCACAAACTAATGAATACAGCTTCACAGAAATAAATTTGTTGGAGGTCAGGGGAAAAAAAAATTATCACCCACATAGATCCTTCCCACCCTTATAGCAACTTCAGTGGTCCATCATAATTTCCATCAGGTGAGGATCTTGCATAATAACATTATGCAAGACAATGACTTAAAAGAAATTAAGAAAATAAGTTTTTATTATCACTTATCATTTAGAACAATCTCGGCAGGAACAAGGCTCATCCACTGACCACTGATAGGATGCAATAAGCTAGGAACTATGTATCTTCCTGGTTGTCATTTGCTAGTTTCTGAAAGATGCTTTCCAGAGAGAGTTTGGGTTTTAAAAATTTCAAAGAGGGAATTGCAAATAACCGAGTTTAAAAGCTGCTTAAAAATAAGTAGCCTTAGATTTTTGTTTATTTACAGGTGACCACTTTTATCCTATTTCTCTCTTGAATCTGCAGCTACTTAGTGAGGGGAAAGTGATCCTAGCATTATTTTATTATGTAAAACCAAATGAAAAGCCTGGTGTTCATGATTGGTCTGCTGCCCAGTATGAAGAATTACAGCTTCATGCAATTGCTACCTTAGCTTCAGTGGCTCCTTTGTTAATAGATGACTATATGACCTGTCAAGGGAATACTCGGCTCCTTATGTTCCTGGAATGGTGTGTGGGCCAAGGTGAGTAGATGTCTATCTCCATCACACTCCATAGACCTGAAAATGCAACTCATCCGGACACATTCTTTTTGTTAGAAAAAGCATTACGACAAAACGCAGAGTACATTTTTATTTAAATGGGGCACATGAGACAGTGTTTTCCTATTTTTGAAAAACATTCAAATTACAAAATTAGTTAAATTATGATGAATTTTTGTACTGAAGAAAGCAAGCAGCTGGTAACACTGGCTAAATCCAATATGTCATTATTCAGTACTCTCTACTTTTCTACACACTGGATGTGTCTATATGTGCATATTAATACAGATGAATACATTTCAGTGCTTACTGCGCTGGAGTTTATTGCTCCTGGGTGTGTTTTTACATGTGTACCTGGGAGCGTAGCATGTTGAGCCAGGTAAAAGCAGCCATGATTGGCAGGGGATCCTGCAGATCAGCCTGCCAGCCCGGTGCTGTTCCCCCCAGCTCAACATGCTGTGGAGGGGCTTGCTGGGGCACTAGAGTGCCTCAGCACAGAGCTAGCTGGCAGGCAGTCCTCACACTGAAGCACCCTTGTGCCCCAGCCAGCCAGGGCAGCGTCTACATACGTGCTGCTGTAGAGGAAATTTGTTTACTCCAGCCTAATAGGGGCACACGTATAGATGCACGATGTTTACTGAGTAGCTAATTAGTCTACTGCACAGTAAATGCCTGCTGACCTGCTTTTTTTTTATGGTCTTTTTGAGTACTTCCTTCACCTAAGTCTGACAAAATTGGTTACTTGTCTTTTCTGATGTGGACAAATAATCAGTGGAACAAGATTGAGATCACCAGACGCACTTAATGTGTCATATGGGAGCACAGGTTTCCAGCTGCAGTTTGTAACATATTAACCAGCACTAACTAAATTGTTGGAATAATTAAAAACACATCTCTGTTGTAATAAAAACAAATGTTATCTTAATAGAATGACATGATTAATAATATGAGAATCCCAAAAATAATATTATTAGAAAACTATTTTTAAACAAGAAAGGTTTGTTTAAATCTTGTTAGCTCTTGTAACATTAACAGTTAGTTATTTGGTTTTGGTTTATTTACAACTTGTAATCCATCATCTGCCTTTTAACACATCTTTATTCTGAATATATGCTGTGTTACAAAGGAAGGTATTCATTCGGATTTTTCTACAGATCCCTTCTTTGGTCAAGGTAACAGTTTCCATGGTACAGGTGGTCGTGGCAACAAACTTTCACAGATGCGCTACAGTCTGAGAGTGCTGAGACCTGTGGTGTCCCTTTGTGACAATGCTGTGAACCTCGATCTTTGTGATCAGGGAGCAATTAGCCAGCTGTTAGGTAAAGCATGATTTATGTTGTCATATTTATAAAATGCATGGTTATTCCTCCTTTGGTAGTAGGACACAAATCCATCTGTGTTCTTGTGCTTTTAGTTTTTAATACTTATCAGCTGACTCTTTGTACATGTGAGTACACAGGCATACTATAAAAGCATTAAGACAATCCATTTAAAATTTAATTTATTTGATTTATTTTAATTTTGTGGCATTTCAGCAAATACATTTAGTTTTAAAGCAATTATGTATAGAATATTTTCTGTATAAACTGATGGCAAACGTAATCATGAACAAGGAGACCCATTGTATTTTAGCTCTTCACAGACATCAAGCCAAAGGATTCTTCAATCCTGTTGGGAAGAGGCCACGAGTGTAAGAAAGAGAGTGTATTACTATCCTCATTAAGTAATTCTACAAAGTGAGGGTGGTGTTTAACACATGAATACCTACAATAGTAAGTGTGCTGAGAATAGATTACTTTAGATAATACTTTTATGCATACTTGACTGAACTGATATGAATCAATGATGTAGGTGGTGATTGCAGATATTCCTGGGTTTGAACCATCTAAATCGCCATGTAAATTTACATGCATGATTACAGCTGAAATCCTGTGTTTGAAATAAATGGCAGAAATCCTATTGAGGTTAGTAGGAGCAGTTAGATACCATTACCCTGATACTCATTTATACTGTACTCTGGAAATGAAAAGGGACTCAAAATAAGCAGAAATTTAATTAAAGCTCACTTTACAGTCTGTGCGCGCTGTCAGATTGGTATACAGTGGCCTCAGTGTAAATAAGAGGCTTGTGGTATGTCTGTTGGCTAATAAGGTATGTATAGCAGAAAATAAATGAGGCAGAATAAAGGCTGTTCAGTCCTGAGACCTTTCCATATTCAGTAAGTTGCATCCACTGTCACATTATTTATTATTTTTAATATGTCAGTTGTTAAATTAAGAGTTGTATTAATTTTACTCTTTCTTGTTTTAAAATAAAACCTTTCAGTAATACCGTAGTCAGAATTAAAGAAATCAAGTATCAGAATGATCTGGGAATCAGGAGATGACCTATAATATAAGGTCCATTGTAAGGAGAAAGACTATACCCACAGATGAAATTCTGGCCCCATTATAGACAATGGCAAAATTCCCATTGAGGTTAATGAAGCCAGGATTTTGTGCTTTATATTAATCACAAAATGTTTGGATGCAACATTTCCATGGGAATTCTTATTAAATACAGTAAAAGCTCTGTTATCCAGCATCCATGGGGAATGGGGGTGCCAGTTAATCAAATACGCTGGTTATCTGAGAGCTTATCTCCAGTGGGTTGGAGGCATCTTTGCCAGTGCACCAGGGATTTCACTTCACGGCATCAGTGTGCCAGGGGACGGAGAGGGGAGCCCCATGCAGGCTGCTTTGCCCTGGGCCGTGGTCCTCAAGGAAGAAGTGGGACTCAGAGAAACCAGAAGTGCCATGGTGGGACTTAGGGTTTCGCTTTTGCTGCATCGATCCACTGCCATAAACAACAGATGCCATCTATAACAGGTGCCGGTTAATGGAGCGTTCCAGATGGTAAAGTGCCGGATAACATAGCTTTTACTATACATAGTTTCATTAGCTTCAGTCCACAAAAGTAAAGATTACAACCTAGTTGTCTTCCTGAGTACTATTCCTTGCTTAAGTGTATTCCTATGAATGCAGGTGAGTGCACTTAATGGCTCAGGAGGTGCCCTTCCAGCCCTACATACAGGTTGCATGAACTTTTGGAAAGCTTAGGAAATATATATTTTATGGTGGATTGTGGTAGACTGGATTGGAAAGTTGATTTTAAAAATATGAGCCGTAGCTAGATACAGTTACAAAGGAACATGAGCAATAGGACATTCACATTAATAATTAATTTGTAGATCTCTTAAAGTATGCATCAAACATATCTAAAGAAAAGGAAGATGCCATCATACTGGAGATTCAGACTGATATATTACTCATCCTGTCTATTGTTTGTGAGAGTGATCTCCACAGAAAGGTTTGTATCCTTCTGCTTTATTCAAATAGGAAAAGTAAAAATATTTCTTTTCGTTAAATCACACTCTTGGTTTTCTTCAAAGGCAAGTGTCATTTGTAACTGATCACTTGCAGGTTAAAGTTGATTGACAGCTAACATAAGAACAGGAATTACATTTCTAGCAGGAGAAATGCTGATTTCCTGCTAGAAACTGGGAACATACTTATGTTCGTGCAGTTTCTTTCAGGGGAAACCATGCTGGATCTAGGAGAAAGATCTTCCTCTTTCAACCAGGAAGATCTCTCTTGTGCAGGAGCAAGTGCCTGTACCCTTCCCCACCAAGATTGCCACCCAAGACAAATGAACTCCTGTCTACAACCAAATATTTTTTACTAACACACATGTTTTACATAATGTAAATGTAACCCTTCTTCTAGGACATGAACAAGGGCTAGGTTCAAACTTGGGGTTTAACAGCAACCATAGTAAAAACATTGCCCCTGACTGCACCCTGTACCATGCTGCCCCCCCCCTAAAGGACTACTATCTGCATACCTACGCCTAGCAGCGTTACAGGCAGATGAATGCAACAGTGCCAGTACATGGATCAGAATTGGGGAAGGAGCTACAGACAGTCCCATGAGCCACAGAGCCCAAGAGCTCAGATTGTTGCACTCCTGTTCAAACACCGGATGGCTCTGTTGTGGGAGGCAGCCTGGAAGCACAGACAGAGCACAAGGAACATTTGCAGCTACTGCCATGGAGCTTCAGCCACACTCTGTCGGCTTTGTGGTTCTTATGGATGGCTCAATTTTATTTTATTTTATTTATTTATTTATTTATTTATTTATTTATTTTACAGATGTTACAGACAGGTGTTTTTAGCCTAGTTATTTACAGAGTGTCTCTAAATTTGTGGATAATTAGCAACCCTGTTCCCTGTCACTGAACTTTTCTCCAGGCCTGGGACAAGTCAAGTGGAGGGGAAATGCTCCTTGCACTTTTCCTAGACTGGGGAACATGGATGTGGGGAGCAGTGGTGGCTTGAATCCTTCTGGTTCTGGGAGGAGTTGAGCAGTGCAGAAAGGCTCCCCATGCTTCACTCTGGTCTGGGGAATGCATAGGGAGCAGCAGCAGATCAACTCCTCCCAAGACTGGTGGCAGCAAAATGTTCCTTATGCATTTCCCAGATCAGTCAGCTTGCTTTGGGCAGGGTGTGGGGAGG
>NW_005842324.1:94148-104497 GCF_000455745.1 Alligator sinensis
GAGGAGTTGAGCAGCAGCTGATCCCCGCACTTCCCCCAAACCTAGTTTGGGGGAGGCACCCCAAGAGAAACAGAAAGAGGAAACAAGCATTTGTCCACACCCTAATTTTCAGTACACTTACTTTTTAATTCCCATTTTCTTTTTGTGCTTAAGAGAACTACATCATTCTAAATAATGAATGGAAATAGGCATGTTTAGGTTGAGTGGTGAGTTTAGAAGAACTTTTAGAATCACTATCTGAAAAATTTTAAGTTAACACTTTCTATACAAGAAAATATTTTTGCTGTAAGTTGTTAACAATGACAGTTACAGGCACAGGGAACATGATTTTGTGTTTACTTCTTTGAGATTTTATTGGATGTAGGCAAAACAGGAGAGAGAGAAAAAATTAGGAAGAATATGGCTTAAATTAATGTCTCAACAGGAGCTCTTTGGCTGTGAAGGAGTGGATATACTTATCCCATTACTGAAGATGGATCCTAAGAAGTTCTATAGTGGATTAGGTCACAATCGACTCCTTTTTAGCACACTGGATTGTTTGTGGTTAGTATTGAATGATTTTAACGATGATTGTTAAAAAGTAAGAAACCTTGTATTTTATCTTTGCTGTTGCTCTTCTCTCAAAAGTCAATATATTTAGCTCATATTACATTCTAGAAGAGCACTCAGTCATTGGCTTGAATTCCCTACTCAGCAGGCAGAAAGCTGCCCAAGTAGAGTGGTTGAAGCAGTGTCTGGCACACCACCTCTGCTACCATTGGTATTGGCTGAAATCAGCATAACCTGGTCAAGGCCTGTTTCTGCCTCTACTGGCACAGTATTAGGTTAATAGAAAAGTGGCGTAGAGCAGCACTAACAGAGGATGTAATTTCTGATAGGCAAAGAGGTGCTTTCATCTAAACAGAAGGAAACAAATTGAAAGGAACTCTTTGGCACATGGGAGGTTGCTACTAGAGTTCCTCAAGGATTGGTCTTTTCATTAGTGAGCTTGGCATAAAACTTAAGAATGTGCTAATGATAGCTAACTTGTGCTACTATAAACTTGCCAATATGAAAGACAGCATCAATACAGAAGAAGATTATTCAGGAAGATTTGGATGGTTTTAATGACTGGTATAGAAATGGATTGAAATGTAATAGTACAGAATACTGTAAACTTACTGGCTTGGGTCCCAGTACCGGTCTGGACACAGTAGCTTGGAGTTTAACAGGGGCTGCTAAACCTGCCTGAGAAACAGGGAAAATACTTGGGCAATTTGCCATGCTAGGCTCTGTAGTCATACAGCCAGACTGCTACAAGTACCTAAGATATAACTAGCTTTAAAACTAGCTCAGGTATGTCTACAGTACACTGCAGTTGCAGTGCCCTAAAAGAGGTTTGCTTATTTAGCTTAGCAAAATAAAGAGGATATAATTGCACTCTTCAGATCAGGGGGGTAAATGCCAGGGATGGAGAAAAACTACTTAATTTTGACTGAAGAATAAACTGGTATAAATTAGACAGAAATGTACTCTAGGACAGAAGGAGTTTTCTAACAGTCAAAAGAGTAAGACTCTAAACACTCTTCTAATGTTAGGAAGCAAAACTCAGGTAGTTTTAAGATCAAAATCAACACATGTATTAATGAGGTTAAATCACATGGGTTCTGGCAGCTGCAGAGAATTACTCAGGGGGTGCTTCTACATGAGACGCTGATTACACAGTAGCCAAGTATTGCTGGTGATATGAAGCATTACTGGGCAGCATTCCTAATATGCTACTTTGCAGTATTATTAGGCTACTGTACAGTGTGTTGTTTATTGTCCTTCGCCAGCGAAGAAGGTTGCATCCAGCGGGGTGGGGAGGGAAGGAGAGAGAGAAGAAATGGAAAAAAAACCGAGGGGGAGAAAAGGAGGAAAAAAAGAGAGGAAAGATAAAGGAGGGGGGTGGAGGCTAGGTCATGTTGGTGCGTAGGTGACTTACAAGCCCAATCTTTGCCTTGAACAATCTGCTGCAGCAGGGGCAGGAAAGCGATGAGGACTAGGTACAAGAGGCTTTCGTTTTCCTGGCCACATTTTTTTTCATTGCTTCTGCCGTGCACTTCTGTTCGAAGGCCAGTGCTCCATTCTGGATTGATGACCTCCAAGATGGACGGTCGCAAGCGATTTGCTCCCATGACTCCGGGTCAATGCTGAAACTCTTTACGGGCACCTTTAGGGCGTCCTTGTACCGCTTCTTAGGTGCACCACAAGAGTGTACTCCGTTTGACAGTTCCCCGTAGAAGATTTTTTTTTTTTTTCAGCAAGCGAGTGTTGGGCATTCTTGAAAGGTGGCTGGCCCATCTTAGCTGTGCCAGTTTCAGTAGTGTGTGAATACTGGGGAAAGCTGCGCAGTAGTGTTACTTAAAAGGCATTCACCAGCACTGCTGCGCAGTAGCATCACTTAAAAGGCATTCACCAGCACTGCTGCGCAGTAGCATCACTTAAAAGGCATTCACCAGCACTGCCACACAATAATCAATGTGCAGTAGTGTCTCACATAGTCACGCCCAGGGAGTCAAGAGGTCCCTGCTGTGAGCTTAGGGGAAATGGAAATGTGTTCCCCTGGTATTTAGTATGACACATGATATTATTTATGTAGCTCAAAAGTGAATGATCTCTCTGGTTGGTAGAACATCTCCTAACGTAAAAGGTATTCTGCACACTTAAATTATTTCCATTTAAGGTGCTGTGTCATGGGATGTTACATTGCGGAGGACTATTTTCTCGAGAGAGAGGGCATTTTTCTCCTTCTGGATTTATTGGCAGTAGGTATTATTGGGGAATAACAGCAATATTAAAAAACAGCAACTCCTTTTTGCTTGTTATTGTTACTTCTGGGGTTGTTATGTCTGCATGCAATATTGTGTGAATTACAGAGCAGTTAATTCAGAGTAAAGCAGGCAGACATCAGTTCACATGCATGTAAACTATCAGACATGTTTCTCGCTGATCTTTATCTTTGAAAATTAATTTTTCAGTATTAATTCCAGATCCAGTAAAAAAATTAATCATGTGAGGAGGGTGGCACCTATTTAAACTGTGCAAAAAAAATAAAAAGGGGGGGTGTCTTCAGCAAAAAACATTTTGTTTTCAATATTGAAGACACTGCTTAATGTGTACTAAATATGCTGGCTAATTCATGGGGGAACAGCATGTACTCAGCTGTTCACACCTTGGCAAGGCTCATTACCTTGTTATTCAAGAGCATCTTGCCTCTAATAGCAGCTTTGATATGACTGACCAACCCAGTCTTTTTCAGGACTGCCATTACAAGCCTTGAAATTGACATGAACTTGTCAGTTTTAAGGCTGTTTAATACTAGGGCACTGATAGTGGTTGATGACAAGAGGCATAAAGGCTCATCACACAGGTCTGGCAGTTTTCTAGTTGCCAAATTTACTTTATGTACAACTTAAATTTGCATTTTAATGGAGCTTTTGTGTATAGAAAAGTATCATAAGTCTTCATTCAGGAAAACATCCCTTTTCAGGTAAGCACTTAAGTTTTTTAAGTCCCACTGAAGTCAGTAGGGATAAATTTAAGAATGTACTTAGATGTCTTTGGGTTTGTCTGCACCACTGCAGCAGTAGGTCCTGGCACCAGGAGGTCAGACGCATTGTAGCAACCCAAGTCCACAGGTGCACTTGAAATCACAATTAAGTCAGTGAGACTGCTCCAAGCTCATCCCTAACAGCCATTCTTAGGTCCTCTGGGGACCAAGTGCTGAAGACAGCGAGCCCAGAATGGTCTTACTGACATATTTTCACTTTGGAGAGTGCCAGCAGACTTGGGTACATGGAACAGGAGCAGGACGTTCTTAAGCCCTCTGGTGCAAGGACTCGCTGCTGTCATGTAGACAAACCCTTTGTGAAGGAGAACCATTGTGTACTTGTGGCCAGATTTTAAAACGGGCCATCTAAACTGCTCAGGCACATTTGAGTGGATGTAAGAGTTTTGAGCCAGTAATTTTTTGTGGCAGTTTTTGTGGAATCATGTGCTAGGAGGATTTCTGTCTTTGTCACTGAAGGCAGAATTTCATTGTATTCCAAACAATTTACAGCTCTCTTCCTTTTTCCTTGACTAAGTTAAAGCAAAAGAACATGTGCAACTTAATCCTTGGAATATTGGTTGAATTTTGTGACAATCATAAAACCGCTTCTCACATCAACACCTGGCGAGGGCACAAAGATCAGACAGCAGCTAGCCTTTTAATCCAGTTGTGGAGACAAGAGGAGAAGGAACTGGGAGTCAAACAGGAAGCAAAAGGAAAAATTATTGGTAAGTGGCAGCAGAAATTTTAACCAATTGTGATGCAGTTCTATTAAATGAAGTGGGCAATTAAGTTTTTCTTCTTGAAAACAGAATCTTTTCAATACATATTAATTATAGTATATTCTGAACCTTGGCATATGGGATTGTGTATCTGACCAAACTCAAAATACTTATGTGAATGTTTCAGGGGTATAGGGTATAGCTGTGTTGGACTAAGGACATAGGCAGACAAGGTTCTTTGGGTAAATCTGAGATCTTTTATTAGACCAAATGAACTGAGTTGGTCTAATAAAAGATATCAGATTTACCCAAAGAACCTTGTCTGCCTATGTGAATGTTTGACTTTTGTTACACAATCTTGCCATTAGGTGGCATCTTCTGTCTGATGTAGGACTGCTAGTATCTTTAACTGTTCGTTCATTTTGCATGCTTCACAGCTTTAAGTTTTGGTTTGTTTTTTTTTTCCTTAGCTGCGTATCAGTTGTGTCCCCTAAAAAACACTTATGCATCTCTTCAAAGTTTACTGGCAAAGTATTTTTTTCTGATATTGAGAGCTTTCTATGAATGGCATTTTGTAGTGATACAAATTATGAAATAAATCGGGAGGAGGAGTGATTTTATTATACCAGAAAGTTACCTAGCTATGCAGTATCTCCTGGGCCAACTTCTTTCCCCTCTTGCACCAAATCTGTGAAATTTAGTCCAGGTTTACATTGGTGTGCCCTTAATATCATGGGCCTATTCCTTTTCTAGATTGAGTGACAAAGGATAAGTGATGTAATAGATTAGTCTATTTCAATAGAAAGTGATGTTTTTAACATGAATTATTAAAAGTACTGCATCATGTGCCCCTTGTTAGGACTTCTCTTATCCTTTTCTATGTTCTAAAATGATTAGATCCAAAGAAACCTTTGGTTACCAGTTTCCAAAAACAGCAAGGAGTGATGCCGATGTCTGCCAACTGCCCCAGCATTGCTATCCTGGAAGTCTCTGAGAATATGAGGGCAAAAATTTATTCTTTATTGTATAAAATAGGTAAGTTATATGAGTTGTATCTTTATTTTCCAGTTTTGAATTAATCTGTTTTTTTTCCCCCCAAGCAATACAACAAACATCCTTTGTTTTATGATAGTTTCACATTCCTTCAGAGCACCACGTGTAAGGTAACAAAACAGCATGGCAAAAGGTTAGAGAAAATTTAAGATGTTTTTACAGCAGTCCCACTTGGGATACCCCTCTGTGAAACCATGTCACCTACCAGCTCTTTGACCATGTCATGGAAAACTCAAAACCCAGAGTTAACAAATTTATTTTTATTCCATGGCATTCTCTGTTGAGATGTTTCAGTACTCAATATAACATAATGAAAAGCATGCACTAATAAATGCATGCTACATTTAGCCCAGCAGCGTATCTTGTAAATGTGAAATTCATAAAGAGATTTGGGTAAATACAGATAAAAAATCACTTAGTTATTAATTGGACATTTGGTATTCTACATGCACAAAGTAGAGAATTCAAAATCCCAATAACTGTATCTCGCCTCCTTCCTCTCTGCACATTTAGTCTTAGCAATATTATGTACAACGTTGGAATCTTGATGTTTGAAAGGTTAAGTTTAGGTTTGGTACAAGAAACAAAGTCTCTATAATATTAGTTACTCTGGCTAAATAGCTCCATTCCTTCCTCAGGTTGCTTCATCCTGCTTCAAGTAAGGAAGGTCTGAGCCACATCTGTCCTTTGTGGGCAGAGACTTAATTTAACCATAGGAACACTTTCCTGGCACACTAGATAGCAGGAACAGGCAGGGTAGTATAAGTGCTCTGAAGGTTGTTTGTGCATTCAGCAGGGAAATGTGGAAAGAGATTAAGTTGGTTATAGGGAAGGAGTTCATTTATCACCAGAACCCAGCACAGGTAACTGAAAGGATTAGAAGAGTGACTAGAGGAGTGTGGTAAAGATGCTGTACATGTTAGTGAGATTATTTTTGCATTTGGTGTTGATTTAAACTAGAAGGATTACATGTGGTGAAGTGCTCTATTTTACACAAACGTGTGACGTCATTCATACATTAATATAACGAATGGGGATTTTTTTAGGCTTCGAAAACTTGCCTGGTTTGTCTGCTAAGGATTTTGTCACGCTTGCCATCATACGTCGTTATCTTGACTTTAAAGTGAGTATTTAAAAATATATATTCCTGTTTATCTTTTTAAAATGTTAATAAATACAGTCCTTGTATTGCGGTAGCATATCTAACTTGAATATAGTGGATGGTAATAAATTTTAGTACAGAGGCTGTCAAAAGTAAGCTTAAGAAGAACAAGGCAGAAAAAATGTGTTTTCACTTTGGCACAAGCACACCCCATGCCTGCACTATGGCACCTTATAATGTGCTGGATTGTGGCTCCTGATAAGACTTGCTTTCTCTTGCATGATAAGATGTGGCTGCAGGGTATGAATGAGGTGTAGCAACTCTCAGGGGCTGGCCATTATATTCATAGGTTGCTTTAACTTGTGCTTTTTTGTGCCTGGATTAAACTTTTGCTTGGGGACAATCAGTGGAAGCTTTAAGTATTCTGTGGCCAGCAAGTTCAGATCTATAACTGATTATGTTCAATCCTCAAGATTCATTTATAACAACTTATTCCATTTGTAATTTGCTTGGCAGGTAGGAGGCTGGATATGTTCAGAGGGTAGGTGAGCTAGCGAGACAGCAAGCTTTGCTCTTGTAATGTATGGGCTTACAGCTGTTTACTTGCTCTACTACTTTTGAGCTTCTATGGCACCTCATCCTTTTGTGTAACTTGTATGAAAACCCACGATTGCAAAACCTGGGAGAAGATGTTTAGATCAAATAGGCAAAACTTTACTAAAGCATAACTTTGAATAATGATTCTGAAAAATGACCTTAAACAAAAAGGGGAGAGAGAATCTAGTTGCATTTTATTTTGTATTGGGTAGGTTTAAAAATAAATATCAGCATTTTAAATACCCTGCTCTCTGTTTAATGTAAAGGTTGGGGAAGTCTGGAATGAAGTGCTTGCAGAACTAAAGGAAGAGGAGTTCAGACCAGTGACTCCTGATCAGGAAGCCTTGAAAGTTATTTCAGAGGTGACAGAAAGTGTTGGAAAGATGGTTGCTGCTCTTCAGACTGAAATGCTTGAAAGTCACCAACATCAGGAACTCCAGGAGGAAGAAAAGATTTATACAAAAGTAAACCAGGGAATATTTTAAGAGGCATTTTCAGCAGTGTAAATTTATTTTGCTGATGACTCATGAAAATTAGATTGTCTCAATTTACCAAGTTCAAAATCCCATCATAATAGTGTTATTTTAAGGTATTATTTTCAGATAAACAGTTGCATTTAAATTCTGTAGTTTAAAATATATAGAACAAAAGAATTAAAATTCAGCTACTAATTTTGTAAATCGTTAGGTATCAATGAGAGAGAAAACAGTTATGTAGTGCATCCACACTGGTACAATCAGAAATAATGATTGTACAACTGAACATTAGGGATAAAACCTATTTCATCTTTACACACCAAAGTGGCATTTGTGTAGCTACGTCATTGCAATCGTTGGCACTTATACACAGTTTGAATTCTGTTTCCACATGTGGTGGGATCAGGATCACCCTGTGAGCAGCTAGGACACTTCCCTACAGAATGGAACCCATGTTCTAGACTTCTGTCACCCAAAGATGTTTTAAACTAGCATCTCCTGCTTGCTAGCTAAGGGCATTTATATACATTTATACACACATATTGAGATCCAGTGCACTGGAGCAGGCACGATTAATCGAGTATGGTCTGCATGTGAGCTGACGCACGCTGCACTGTGTTGCATGCGGTTGTATAAGTGGCAAAATGAATGTCAGTGCTGAGAAAGCAGCAGCGGTGCATTTTGAACTAAAACATCTTCAAAACAGCATGCCATCACCATTTTCTCAGCGCTGATATGCATTTCACCACTTATACAACTGCACGCGCCGCAGCACTAGGTGCTTTTAAAAGAGGCCAGCGCTGCATCATGAGCATGTATACAAATGCCCTTTGTGCTCTAACCATCAAGTCATGAGCTAAGCCTTGTCCAGAGCACTTGCCAGCCTTTCTCTTAAAGCTGCCCCACTGTATTTGCACTTAATACTGGATAAACAGCAGTGGCATAATTTCTGCCCCATTGTAGGTAGGTACAGAACTCAGGCCTCCCTCCCAACTATGACAGTATCCATTTAATTGAGCTACCCTCCCTCCTACTTATTCTCCATCTCCTGACCCCACATATCTTCCTATCCATGCTGTCCAGTGGGTCAGCTTCCAGAAGAAAGCTAGGGAGTGTTCTGGGAAATGCTTAGCCCATGTCCTGGTGATTAGAGCACTGATCTTCATCTCCTGTTTCCCAGCTTTAAAGCCATCTCTGAGAGAGAGAGAGAGAGAGAGAGAGAGAGGCCTAAAACCTGATTCTTCTGCCCCCTGGGCAGGTACCTTAACTGCTAGGCTGTTGGGCTAAATTAAGATGAGCATTCTTCTGTGTCAAGCACCTACCAGTTGTGTTTCTTTTCTGTGACTTTTTGAGATCTTCCTAGTGTTATGTGCATGACTAAGTGATTCTGTTCTACTTGGGCAGTCTGTGCAACCATAGTATAGCATTCCAGGTAGGCTCAAAGTGGATATTCAGGGCATAGCCACTTGGGATCTAAACTGTGTAAGTGCTAACAATCATTTGCACAGCTACATAAGAGGCACATAAATGTGAAATAGGATTTTGCTGTAAGTGAGACCCACAGCTGTCTAGAATCTATTTTCTGGGCATCCTGGGATATAATTCATATCATCTTCCAAACTATGGAGTATTTTTCAGAAATTGGGTCCATGTTTTGGAGTTTCCAGGTTCCTTCTCTGGGATCCCTCTCCTCCAGGTCAAGTTTCTCTTCTAAATCATAGGATCTGTTTTCTTTCCCCTGCAACTAGTTTCCTTTACCATCAAAGCATCCCCTCTCATCTCTACTTTTATTCCTCTCATGAGTCCTCTTGTCTGAACCCCCTACCAAAAGTTTCTTAGATTTTGCTTTTTAAGACCTAGCACTAATACCTGATCTCTCTCTCATGCTCAAGCAGAAAGAGTACCCTTTCAAACCTCAGCCCCTCAAGGAGATGTTGAAGAAAGCACATTCTTTTAAACTATACTCTAAGGATGTTCAAAGTCTTTTTCATTGTCCCTGACCTAGGAAATACAGAAATAGCTCTAATAGCAAGTAGATAGTGGATTCCATTCAGTAACTCAGGAAGATAATAAAATCAACCAGAATTCCTAAGTTGCCCCACAGATACCCCAAATTGTCACATCGTTCTGTCTAGGCTTGCAGGGGGAACAGTCCTCAAGATTTGAGTTTGGACCCTGTTAGTTATAAAGAGAATCCCAACAGTCTAAAGGACTGTCTGATGTGCCAAAAATTGTGCTAGAATTTTTCTTACAGAAAAATATTCTTATAGTTTGTTTCAGCGGATGGCAAGCAATGTGTGACAATCTGAAGTTAGTTTTAAATTTAAATTATTTGAGACATGAAAACATTAAGGTTATCATTAAGGCAACATTAAGTAAAATTAATTCATTAAAATGGCTCACAGAACACTTAATAATAAAATGTTGCTGGGTTTTTGGTTGTAGCCATGTTGGTCTAAGGGCATAGGCAGGGAAGGTTCTTTGAGTAGATGTGATATTTTTTTATTAGACCAACTGAGTAGTTGGGGGGGTGGGGGGAAATCTTGGCAAGCTTTTGGGCACAGTCACCCTTCTTCAGGCATAGGGAGTCGCTGGTGGTCTGAGTCTCCAAGGAGTCTCAGACCAGCAGTTGTGCTGGAAGAGGAGGGGTGTGGGGGGGGAGGCAGATCAAGGCCTCTGCAGTGAGAGGCTGTGGCAGGGACAGGCACTGCCCAGCTGGGATGGGGTGGGGTGGTGTGGACAGAGCCACGGCTCATCCAGGGGGCATGGGAAAGCGGGGGGGCTCCAGCCACTGCATGCAGCTCATTCAGTGGCTCCCCCCCCCACTC
>NW_005842324.1:104594-106170 GCF_000455745.1 Alligator sinensis
CCCAGGGTGCGTGCAGCAGCAAGAGCCACCCCCCCCTCCCCCCAGGCAAGTTGTGGCTCCATCCTATGCCATGCCCCGCCCCAGCTAGGCAGTGCCTGTCCCAGCCCCACTCCCTCCCTCACTGCAGTGGCCTTGATCTGCCCCCTCACACCCCTTCCCTCCCCCTGCCCCTTCCACCGCAACAGGCTTACCAGCTGCATGCAGGTGTATTGAAAATCAGATCAGTATTAACTGATATGCCTCCTTAAAAACTGGCCATTGGTATCATCCCCAAAAATCTCTATCACTGCACCCCTAATGAATACACAAGGGGAGGATTTCTTCTGTCTCAGAACTGCAGACTTCTCAAATGCAAGCTGCTGTGGTCCCTTCAACATTTTGTAGTTGGGCAGTGAAAAGGTAGTTTATAACTAAGGTGGCGTTGCTAGTCTCTATGAGGAAGTGAGCCAAACATATCGTTCTCTAATATTCTACTTCTGTCGGGTACTAGAACAGCACTGATACCATTAAGTAGTTTAGACAAAAGAGGTGTGTTGCATTAGGAATTGTCAGAGGGGAGTCCACAATATCAGGGGAACCCAAAATGAGAAGGTACACAAAATCAAATGTGCTGTCAGGAATAAGGAATGCAGGAGAACCAGTGGAAACAGAATGTGCATTACATTTCTTCAAACCTCTTTCATGTTGTAGATTCAAGCTATCCATAAGCAAAAAGAAATGGTGAATAAATCTTGGGAAAACTTTTTGACTCGGACATCAAATTATGAGGCTTTAAAGGTAAGAACCTTTTGTGGAATTTATATTGCCCATGTGGTTATAGCCATTGGAAAATTTCAAGCAGAATTGATTACTAGGAAATACAGTTGGATTTACACCAGACTTCAGTAATACTGTGATATTCATAAAAATACAACAAATTCTTTTTTCAGGGAAGACTTAGTGGCCAAACTATGCAGGTTCCTAATTACCCTTGTCCTAAAATCCCAGGCACAATATGTGAATTAGGAGCCAGAATTTCTTTAACTTTGTTTTAATTAAATTGCATCAAAATTGAAATATTCCTGTAGAAAAGCAAAACACTAATTGGCCTACTTCCCCTGTCCTGTAATGGTCTCATGTTTTTAAACTAAATTGTTTAATTTTCAAACAGATTTTGATTAATCAGATATTATAAATAGCGCATTCACAATATTTCTATTTCATAGACTTACAGATTTCTAGATTTCTAGAGTCAGAAGGGACGTGGTAGATCACTGGGTCCAACCCCCTGCTTCAGGCAGCAAAGAGCGCTGGGGTTAAGTAACACCAGCCAGATGCCTGTCTATTCTCCTCTTGAACACCTCCAGGGTAGGGGAAAGCACCACCTCCCTTGGAAGCCCATTCCATATTTTGGCAACCCTTACCATAAAGAATTCCTACCTTATGTCCAGTCTAAATCTGTTCTTCAGTTTGTGGCCATTATTTCTGGTAACCCCGAGGGGCGCCCTGGTAAACAGTGTGTCCCCTATTCCCTGCTGGCCACCCCTGATGAGTTTGTAGGCAGCCACAAGATCGCCTCTCAACCTTCTCTTGCGGA
>NW_005842324.1:106201-118555 GCF_000455745.1 Alligator sinensis
AAAGCGGGTCAGGTCCCTCAGTCTGTCTTCATAGGGTCTTACCTCAAGGCCTTCAACCGTACGAGTAGCCCTCCCCTGAACCCTTCAAGGTCATCCACATCCCTCTTGAAGTATGGCGCCCAAAACTGGATGTAGTACTCCATCTGTGGCCTCACCAATGCCACATAGAGGGGAATTATCACTTCCCTAGACCTGCTCATGATGCACTTGCGGATGCGAGAGAGAGTGCAGTTAGCCTTGCTTATTACCTCATCACACTGGTGGCTCATGTTCATTTTTGCATTTTTATTAAAACAATATAGAAATGACCTTCATGTTTTATTTTGCATGTTCTTTGTCAGGCTGCATATGATGGAGTGCTGTTTTGTGATGTAAAAATAACTCGTTTTTCTAAATATCTTTAGAAAGCAAAAAGACTTCAGGAAAAATCAATAGAAGCTTCTAGATCAAAGTCAAGGTCACAAAATGCAACCACCCACTCAACTGAACTAAAAGGCCTAAATACAACAGTAAGTAAGGTTCCCTTTAATTCACTTTATCTTACAAATTAATAGAAATAAAATAGTGTAATTACTGTAGGCTTTATGTTAGTTGCACAGATGAAGTGTTCCCAGTCCATTTTTTTTCAGTCCACTATTTCCTGCTTCCCACATTTGCTTCAAGTTTCCTGATGATGAGGTCCAAACTTGTGAGATTAAAGTGCTGCGTCTGTAGCAGAAAGATGCCTATTGCAAATTAGTGTATCTTGATGTCTTTGATACTCCAGGAAAAGGGCACTTATCAAAAGCCTTTTCCATCTGTGTGGCTATCTCATTCTGAACCTGCAATAAAGATAATAAAGATGTCCTGAAAGCATTCTTGAAGGAAGAAATGCTTTGTTCTTTTACTAAGTTGTCTATACAGGGCTCTACCCACTGTAGCTGATATGTACCTCTTCAACCTCTGATAATTCACAAGCATCAAAGATGCATAACTGGTCAAAGAGGAGGTAGGAAAGTCCTTCTAAGGTGGGGGGGAAAAAAAAAACCTCAGAGACACTAGGCCTTTCTTTTACTAAGAAGACCTGCTGAGCACTTAATCTATTCATTAAAGGCTTCTTTTCCAGTTGTCCATTCCTTCATAAATGGCTCATTAGTTGCACCTGATGAAGCTGACTATGTACATGCGTATATGTTCCACAGAAGTGTTTGGCAGATTTTTAGCATCTTAGGAGAATGTCAAGAGACCAAATCCAGGTATTTTGTCAATCTAGAAGACTTCCTGCTTGATTATTTTTAATTGAATTGGAGTTAGAATTCCTATACCAATCAATGAGCACCCCACTGAACCAGCCTTGATTTCTTACTGACCTCAGTTTCTGTGCAGAAGGAAAACAGCACAAATGGAGCAAATCTTTTAACAGGGATATAATTATGATGTTGTTATATAAAGAAATGAGACAATTTTGGTCAGCTTGAAAGGCAATGATCTCTGCACAGCATTAACCTAATTGTTATCAAGTTTGTTTAGGCTTTACAGCAAAGCGGGGCTTCAAGGAGGAACTTAAGCATGATAATAAGGGAATGATCAACTTTGTAGATGTTTACAGGGAGCTTTTCCTGCATGTAAGAGGCAGCATGGAAGAAATCATGGAGGTGCTAGGTCGAAAATGTAACAAGTAGGTGATGGAGTCTGGCTTCATAGATAATGCCCTAATCCAAAGCTTCTCAAACTGTGGTCTGCGCACCACTACTAGTCTGCAAGCTCCATTCAGGTGGTCTGCAGAAAGGTTGTGAAACAATCGAGAATATCTGTACTTGGTCCTGCACTTGACTTATTTTTTTCTGACCACAGAGATCAAAACTGTTTTGATGATGATGCAAAAAAAGTTTATTAAGTGGTCTGCCGAAACCTTCAGCAATTTTCAAGTGGTCTGTGGGGGAAAAAAAAAGTTTGAGAACCACTGCCCTAATGCAGAGAAGTAGCAGTTAGTATCTGGCAGTGATAGGATAGTAAATGAGTGATATCATGGGCATAGCCATGAAGTATCTTGAAAGGGGAGACAAGCAGCTTATGTTTGATATGATAAAGAAGAGGAAGCCAATGAAAGACAGGGAGACACAGTCAAACTAACAGGATAGGAAAATGATATTTGTAGCAGAATTCTGCAGGGATATGAGTGGGACAAGAATACAGAGATGCAAAATGGTAATAGCTTAAGACAAGAAATTTAGTGGTGTGAGTAAACAGGAAAGGTTGTATATTAGAGCTGTTATGCAAAAGAATCTGCAAGATTTAGATGCATCTTGGAAGAGGACCTAGAGAGAAGTATATTGTAAGATTTGATTATAAACCTTAACTGTAAACCAATATTTTCTGCATAATTTGTCAAAAAAATCCACCAGAAAACTGTGGTATTGGTGAAGCTGAGACTGTTTCAACCTCCATAGAACGAAGAAAGTTCAAGAGAAATTAGTCCATTACGCAGAAATAGTATAGTAAAAAAAATAATGAATTCATCAGTAGAAAGTCATGTTCATCAGCAGCACTGCATAGGGATTGTGAACTGCAGGCACGCTTAGCAATCTACGGTATCTAGTCATGGAACAGGTTTATCCTCCCTAGCTTGAACATCTTCATTAAGTGGAAAGAGAGGAAGCTAAGATTTGTTTTTGTGAATCACCAGAAATGGCCACTTATGCATAAGGAGCAGTTCACTTCCTGGTTGGTTTTGGAGGGGGGGACACATGGACAGACTAAAAATAACTGTGCAATAGTGAAGAATTCCAAACCTCCCCTCAGCTTCAGTTCGAGGTAGATTTGCTATTCACAGGCCTTAACCTGTTCTGTGTACAGAGTAGTAATGAGGTAGAAAGCTTGTGGGTCTGTTGATATTTGGGTCTCTCACACCCTTCTTCCAGATAATGCTCCATATTCTTTTCCCCAACTTTCTTCAGGAATCTATCTCTCAAAATATAGTTTGTTCCAAACTAACATGACTAGATTGAGGAAAGTGATCCTGTTTTGTCTGCTGGGGCTTGTTAGTCCCCTATTCAGTGTGTGCCCTAGTGTACCTTCAGAGAGGGAGAGATCCCATTTTGTCCTGCAGAAATGCAGATGCAAGATATTTCACTCATCCAAAATGGCAAAGCTTCTGTCATACACAGAAGCAAAACTTGTGGTGCCTAAGGATCATTACTGTTGAAAACGTAGATAATTGTACTTAAATGGTTGGGTGGAGATTTTTGTGCGTTGCCCTCTTGGACTTGGGCACCTAAATTCCACGTAAGCTTCATTTCGGGGACTGAGAGCTGCTTTGATCTAGCCTTCAAATATTGGCAGAGCAATAGATCCAAATAACAGAAGATAATGCACAGTATTCCATTCTTCTAATGAAGTCTTGGTTTTCTTTTCCTCTGTACTTGGGATTGAATACAAAGGCTGAACAGCATGATCCATAAAGATACCAGCTGAGAAGCCACTCAATCTATATTATTGATGGAGCAATTTGTGTATTGAGTTTAAAGAGTATTGGAGAGGAGCTAGGAATCATTCAGAATGCATCTCCAGCTTCTGAGTAATATTTTCAAAAGGCTAGGCCTGCGATGAAACTCTCATTTCATTTTAAAGACTAACATGAATGTCAAACAATTTGTTTTGTTTTCTAGGTTGCATCTGGTCGCTTAGTAACTGTAGAAAGTACGCCTTCTCAATTAACTGGAGGGCCACTGGCTGATACAGACCTTTCTCTTGGAAAGATCTCTGTTCGTGGAGGAGCCTTAAAAAAAAAAAAAAAAAAATCAAAGGAGTTAAAGTGTTGGACCCATTCAAAAAAGATTCAGTATCTATAAAATAAACACTGGCTGGGAGTATTTCAGACGGTGCTTTTTATTTTTTCTTATTCATACATATAGTATATTTTAGGCGGCCAAATATTTGTAAAATATAATCTATTTGTATTGCTTTGATAAAAATGCATAGAAAATACTGTGAAATGAATAAGTATAGATTACTGTGTATAAAACAAAATATATTTTAATGTAAACATCAAGTTCTTTGCGACATACTGCATGGACTTCTTTATTCATAAAGCTATTGATTCTGATCTTTGAAACCATGTGTACCAGAGAGTGTTCACTCTGACCTGGTCAGTACCTGGATGTTTGCCCCTCAGGGTATCCTACGCTGATATCTAGGGATGACTTTGAAGACTGTCCTCAGCCAGTCAGGCCACATATGCCACCCTGTTCATATCTATATCAAACTTTACGTCATGCACCACAGACACACGTCCTGACGAGTGTGCACGTGGTTTGCAGCACCTCAAACCACGTGCAGCACACATGTGCACGTTCACATGTGCACTGCTAATTTGCAGCGCGGCAGGTTTTTTGACACTGGGCGATCCCAATGTCAAAAAAAACCACTGCTAAAAAAAAATGGCAAGGCGCGCACAACAGCAGCGTGTGCCAGTCGGGATCTGAGCAAAACAGCGTGTGCCATGCTGTGGCTGCCAGTCAGGATCTGAGCAGCTGGCTCAGCACTGCTGCTGCTTTGGGAGGCCCCCCAGGACCCCAAGTAAGGCTTCTGGGACAAGCACAAGTGCTGGCCCCAGCCTCACCTACCCCACACAGGGTAAACACACCCCACTCCCTGCCGCCTGCTCACCCTTTGGGGCTGGTCATGCAAATAGTTCCCCCCCCAGCCTCTGGTGCAGTGGCTCCCTCCCCTCCCCACCCGCCTCCACCTCCTCCCCCAGAGCAGCAGGGCTTCCCCCCACCTGCTGCCTGAGGTGGTGGCAGCAGTGGCTCCCTCCTCTGCACCCCACTCTGCCTCTATTTCCTCCCTCAGAGCAGCAGGGTTTCCTCCCCAGAGCAGCGGGGCTCCCACCTCTCTGCCTGAGGCAGCGGCGGGGCACCCCCTGCGCGGGGGGGGGCCCTGAGGCAGCGGCGGCTCACTCACTGCCTGAGGAGGCAGAGCTCATGCAGCCAACTGCTGCTGGCCCTCTCAGCAGCACATGCACAGCTGCCCAAAAGCATTATAGACAGACAAATACACAGACAGATAGACTAAGCCCTTTATTATATTAGAATATTTAATTCTTGACCCTTCTTGACAACTATGGTCCTTTTAATCTTTAGTGTGTCAGTGCTCCATTAGTTTGTTTGACCTCTTCCCCAGGACTACCCACCTAACCGTGGCAGCCAGGATTAAAAAATAAGTTCTTTCAGCTTCCAGTTGAAGAATCACTCGCAAGTTGGTTTTTTTTTTTTTTTTTTTTTTTTTTTTTTTGTGCAGGTGGTTTCTCTCACTCCTAATTTCCAGTACGCTGTTCTGCCAATGTAGCTCCAGTTCTGGTAGAAGAACTTTCAGTATGGCCACAGTCAATTTCTTCTGTGGCAGGAAAATCTCTTACTGTCAGCAGTAAGGTATATATACATATGCTGGTAGAAGGCATATGTAGATGCTCCTGGGCCTTCTGGTTTTAGTGGTCCCTTCTGCAGTTGATGCTTTCTCTGGGTACAGTTCATGCTGTGCCGGCCCAGATGACCCAGTGGAACTACACAGAGCCACTGTGGATATGTATGTGCTCTGGCAGGTTAGTGGGGGAAGCTGGCTGTCTGCCAGTGCAACATCTGTCTTTCAGAACTCGATAAGGATAGACAGAGTCTAAGCCTGGAATACCCCTGGAATATCCTGCTAGTCTTAATCCATAAGGTCTTTGCTGAATTACCACAGACTCCTGGGCAAGTAGTTTTGCCAGTTCTAGTCTTGGCCTTTGTAAAGAGACCTATCCCATCTCTATGTTCCCTCGAACGAGCAACAGCACTTTCCATCCAAGTAACGTGATCTGACATGGGCAAAAGGGCCCTTCACCCATTACTGGTATTCCCTGTGACCCCATCTGACATTGCAATTTGCTGCCACCCAACTTTGATAGTAAGAGAAAGTAAAGAATTCACTTTGTAAAATGTCAGTAAAAAGAAATGGGGAAAACCTTGATTTGGTTCTGCAGATTTTAACTCCCTACTATAATTCCTAGGAAGAGGGGTGTGTGCATGCACATGCAAGTGTGTGTGTTCACAGTCTAGTGGTTAGTCCAAATAGACATTTCTCACAATTCCATATAAAGCAAAATGTAACAATATAATACTTTGCACCAACACCATTTAATCATATTTAATCCTATAACTACCTACCTATACATGCCTTCCATTAAAGACAGCAGCAGTTTCTTGTGCAGAAGGATTGTCAGCATATGTCTAAAATATAGCATTGTAAAGCAAGGCGGATAGCTATGATTATTTCAGATGATTTTAGCTGATCCATGCCAGTCTGCAGGGTCTGAGATGTGCTTGTTACTTGTTGATGCCATCTGATTTGCTCCATTAATTTTATAAGGGTATGGGGGGGGTGGGGGAGGGTGTTCAAATTCACCCTGCAGAAAATGTAGCCATACTTTATTAAATAAATATTTCTTTGCTTTCTTCATGTGAGAGAGGCAGGTTTTCTAATCTAGATGGAATCTTTGCTATCTTGTGAAATCTATGTGCGGGATGACAGCAGGCTGCCACTGCCGCTGCCAGCCGGGGCAAGCACTGGGTTCTTCTTGGTGCGGGCTGCACCGGGCAGACTCAGGTGTTGGCGCGGGCCCCAGCCAGCAGTGGCAGAATGCTGTCATCCTGCATGCAGATCTGGGGGCCTGCGCCCCCCAGGAAGAGTCCAGCACCGCCCCGCAGCCCTCCCAGGGAGCGCAGGCCCCCAGATCGCACGGGATGACAGCAGACTGCCGCAGCCGGCAAGTGATATGAATTTCGCTTGTCAGCAGTTTGAGGTGCAGTTTCCCAGAAACCCCTGCACCCATTTCCTTGATACTTTGGCAGGCTTCATGCCCTCGGAAGGGACTACTATCCCTCCAATTTTCATCTGAATCAGGCAATATATGACAAAGTTACAGGCATTTTCATGATTCCCCATTATAATCTATGGGCAAAACGTTGAAACAGCGAAACAGTTTAAATCAGGGTTGGGCAATTATTTGGGGCGGAGGGCCACTTACTAAGTTTTGGCAAGCCATCAAGGACCAAATGACAAGCAGCCAGGGACAGATAAATATTAATTTTCCAAATTTTTTAGGGGCCCCGCAGGCTGGATAGAATGGCCTGATGGGCCATATCCGACCCCCGGGCTGCATTTTGCCCACCCCTGGTTTAAATGAAATGAAACAAAACAGAGCAGTGCTTTAAAACAAAACAAAACAACAACAAAAACTGTTTCTTCAAAACAGCGAAATGGAAGTTGAAACGAAACAGTGCTGTTCTGCACATCTCTAGTACTATTCCTAGCAACTAAACATCTGCTACATTTCTATAATGCATGTTTAGACATATATGCAGTGTTTAGTCCCCAGAAGTTGCTAAGCTAAAAGCTATATTAATTCACTGTTTGTTTAATTAACAGTTGACCTTATATGAGAGGCTGAAGCATAAGCGAATACTTTTTGCTTTTAAAAACCACAAAACAATATTGTGATGAAGGGTATTATATAAAAATACAGAAAGGTGGGCAGGATAAAATAGGACTTCTAGTTCTGTACTGCACATCTGCCTGCAGTTAGTACAAATACTTTAGCCCTCAGACTGAATGCCTATGACATCCCTTATATAAAGTACAGAAATGCTGAATTCCCAAAATCATAGACAATTAGTATTGGAAGGGACCTTAGGAGGTCATCTAGTCTAACCCCCTGCTCAAAGCAGGATCATTCCCAACTAGATCATCCCAACCAGATCATCCCAACCAAAGCTTTGTTGAGCTGGGTCTTAAAAACATCCAAGGATGGAGAATCCACCACCTCTCTGGGTAACCTGTTCCAGTGTTTACTACCCTCCTAGTGAGAAAGTTCTCCCTAATATCTAACCTAAACTTCCCCTGCTGCAAATTGAAACCATTGTTCCTTGTTCTCTCATCTGCCACCGAGAACAGTCCAGCTCCATCCTCTTTCAACCCTCCTTCATGTAGTTGAAGGCAGCTATTAAATCCCCTCTCAGTCTTCTCTTCTGTGAAGTCATGTGAATTATTTTATCTGTAGTTACTATGGCTTCTAAAAAAGCATTAGACACAGCGGATTGATTTGCTTACATAGATGCAAACCTTTGCATGTGTAATGGGGCCAAGCCCTGTTGCTGAGAGTAGGGCTAGACAGTAGAGTTAGAAAGCTACAGAGCCCCAGATAATAAATGGCTGGCAGCTAATTAGGTAATGGCCTCCTGAGATGTCCTCAGTTCAAAGGGAGGAAGAGGCAGAGGCTATAAACGCTCTGTACCAGAGGCAGAATCCGTCTGACATTGGCAGTAGCTCCCTACTGGGAGTTAAGGGAAGCAGCTCTGGGAGATGCAGACTGGACCAAACAGTACTCATTAAAGGACTGAAGAAGCCACACTGGAGACAGAGAACTGTGAGTACATCCAGGAAAGCCTGAGTTGGAGATGCCATCATGACTTGAGTATGAGCTGGGGGAGAGGCCTGGAGAAACGTACCCCAGCTGCAACTGATTTGTTTTGGGCTGGATTTTTTTTAGTTATAGCTGCAAGACATGGGAGTGGGTGAAGGGGTGGAAGGAGGCCACTGAGGGCGCCTTGGGAAGGCACTGTAGTCAACAAGGACTATTAGAAGTTGGGGACTCAGCTTGATGGGCAAAAGCCAATGAACTGAACTGAGCCTGAGGAGTGCAATCCTGGTGAATTAAGGGGCTGAGGGCCCAGAGGAATGGAGTCAAGGAGTGAAAGAATCACTGTAGTGGACTTGAGCAGTCTCCTGAATTTAAAATAACGTCAAAGGCATGGCAGGAAAGCACAGAGGGGCATACCCTGATTAACTACAGAGAAGAGGAGATGGGATTATAGTGGCCACGAGGAGGTGCCACCCCCACCTTTTCACAGTGAAAGCTGTTACAGCAGTAGTCGCCAATCAGTCAATCGTGATCTACTGATCAATCACGGAGCCTCTTGACAGTCGATCTCAGTCTGGGGGGGCTGAGTTGTAGCGGCTTCAGGAGCAGCGCGATGCCACTTGTGTCCCACCACTGGGCTAAGCCACGCCTCCTGCCCACCCAGCAACGGGACATATGTGGTATCGCGCCACTCCTGGAGCAACTGCAGCGGGGCTTGGAGTGCAAAGTCCAGCATGCAGCAGCAGCCGCCTCCGCCCCATGCACAGATCGGAGGGGGCACATGCCCCCCAGGCCTGCACTGAGGTGCGTGGAGTGGCGGGAGCCTGTCCCGCGCGCCTGGACAAGCCACCCAGGCTCTGATTTTCCCACCACCCAGCCCGGCCAGGGCCCCACTCCCTCCCTCACTGCAGGGGCCTTGATTTGCCCCCCTCCCACCCCTTCCTGGTGCAGATCCTGGGTCGTACGTTAATTCAAAAAAGTGATCTGGTATTTAAAAAGGTTGGAGACCACTGTGTTACAGTATGCTAGTAAATACAGCAGGTTTACTGAAGTAGTCCAGTAGCTTCATTACTAAAAAGGAAATCTTTACCACTACACCTGTACTGCTATAGGCTATTTGAGTTAATTGCTTTCCCCTCCCTGCTCCCTTCTCTCCCACCATCCCCACAAACAATGTGCAGTCAGGCAATTGGGTTTCACCTGCATTTATACTTCCTGGTTGCTGTAATCAGCTGTGGTTGTAGGACTTGCTGCAGTTTTCTATCCTGCCCAGGGCAGGGGGTCAGACTAGGAGATCTGCAAGGTCCCTTTTGACCCTATATCTATGAATCTATGAAAGAAGAGATGGTAGCTGTGGTGTTCTATCTGTGATGAGATGAGGTGAGCTTAAGTCGTATGGGGGAGAAAGAAGCTGAAAACGAAAAATTATATTGAGCAGGGACAGGATCTGAAGAGAAGCAAACTGGGGCTGAGGGAAGAAAGGATCAGGAATACAGGAGGGACAGGGAAAAGGTGAGGGTAGTTAAGGCTGAAGAAAGCAGATATAGGGGAGGGCACACATTTTCAAGGAAGTCATGCCTTTTGCTGTCCCTGGGATAACTCCCCATTTCATTTGTGGCAATGAAAATGCTCCCACTTAGGACAGCACTAAAATAATTTGTCATGCCAAAAATCCCATTTAATTAAATTGTCCTTTTTAAATGTAAGCACTCTTCCCACATATGAATAATAGGGCCTTAACATTAGTATTAAGTGTATTTATTGTTACTGGTCCTCAGACTATTTTATTAGGTATCCGCTCAATACTCTAATTTATTAATCCAGCCTAGACCACTTTGTAGTGGGACAACGGCAGCAAGCTGAAAAAATGTTGGGGCCCATTCTACAGGGTGATAAGCCTCTTCGTTACAAGCTGAAGTCAATGAGAACTGAAGGCAGAGAATGAAGTGTTTTGCAACATACAACATGCATTACAACTGTTGTTCAGTTCAGTAATTGCATGTAAATAAGAGTGACAGTTTAATATTTGTGCATTTTCAATCTGGTGCAAATGAAGTAGTTAAAACAGCATTTTTTGATAAAAGGATGAACACCAATGAGTTGTTGTGTTGTTTATGGGTGTGTGCACATGCTAACTTTCTGACAGTTAAGCTGACTTAACTTTTTTAAGCCGTCTTAAGTATCAGCTTACACACATGTGGAGCAGAGTCGACTTAAATGTGGCACAAGATAATATACCACCGAGGTGTCTTATCTTGACTCACATTAGTTAAGTTGACTTAGCTCATAAGACGGCTGCCCCCATGTCAAACTGTATGTATGTACGCTCCAACATGGCTAACTTAAATTGCCTTAGTTAAATTGCCTTATTTTAAGTTACCTTAGTATGTGTGTAAACACTCTATATGAACAAACTAGAAACCTTAGCTAAATTGTTTTTATCCTCCAAAAATAGCACTTCATATAGTATGTCATTGGGGAAGCATACTATAACATTGCTTTTTAAATAGAGGCTCATATTAATGTATTAGTTCTGCAGGTGCTGGTTTTAGATGCATCATCAGTGATCACTGTATATCTAGCTGATCAATCAAAATGAAGACACCAGTTAAAATTCTTCTTTTGGTTTACGATAGATACAACAATTTGGAAATATTTTGTTGATTGGATATATTGCAGAATTCAACTGGTTTCTGTTTGTTTATTTCTTTTAACTTTAGGATTTCATATTTGCTTTCCACGTGTACTGGAAACTTATTAGTACATGCTAATTCTTGGGGACAGCGTAACTCGGGAATATTTGTATAAGGAAAAATTAAGTATTTTATATAACAAAGTTTAACATTTAAAAAAAAAACAAGGGCACCTTTAGAATATTTGAAGTGCAGTATATAACCTCTAGCATGTCCAGAGCTTGCTTATTTATTTATTTATTTATTTGTTATTTTCAACAAAAAAAAGGTGTACAAGTAGACTTTTAAACTTGCATTGTATTCTCTGATGATCAAAATCAGTCAGTTGTATTATACAGGGATAGACTGTAAACTCGCAGCGTGCCCTAAGGGGTAGCAAAATAGTTCTGCTGCCCATAGAAAAGTCCAAAGAACATATTGGTGTCTCAAAGTCATAGTTCATTACTGTTTCCTTTGCTCTGGGGGAGACCAGTAACATGTTACCTTCTCTTCTGTGCCACTTCATCTCTGCTAGTTACTATCTGGTAGAGAAGGCAAAACCTTTCATCTTCCCCACTTCTACCCATGTATTTTATGCCCTTTTGCATGAGACTGCTTTCCCACTATGCTGCAATTAAAGATTGCAAGGATACACTATATCCCCTTAGTTGCCTACCTAAGTGCACAAGACAATGTTATACAAAATAAATAACTGGCCCCTTTGTCTATCAGATGTACTCCATTTGAAAATAACAAGATATACAAATGGACAAAAATGAGAGTACAACTATAACTCAGTCCTGGTTGCATAGAAAAATATTTTAATCTATAACCTAGACTAAGCAGTGATAAAATACAAACTTTAGAGGCTGCACAAGAGTCTACATCACATGTAATCTCTCCCTTTGGGTTAACATTGGTACTTTTTTATTGATCTTAAAAATGAAATGTATAAAATGTGCACGTTGCCATTGCACCCCATTGTTTAACATATAAAAATATATAGGGTTTCCATTGTCATTAACATCTTAAAAAAGAGTGTTATTTGAAAAGATGAGTCTACAAAAATATAACACCAGTTTAAACAGACAGTTTACCTGAGAGAACAAAAGTATTGACTCAAAATACATAAGCATTCACATTTGCAGTGGGGAAAAAGGCAACCTTGGTACATTTAAAGAAAAGGGAACATGTTGACAAAGTGTCTAAAGTACTCATCAACTTATCAATTATCTTAAGTACTTAGTTCAG
>NW_005842324.1:118586-135217 GCF_000455745.1 Alligator sinensis
AAAAAAACCCCTTAAAACCCATGAAAGGATCTTATAAGCATCCACAGTACATGCTGTGCATTTATGCTCCTTCAGTTTGATGTCATCTTGCTGAGGTATCTTCATTTTTTGTCTCCCCTTTTAACCTAAAATTGATTGGTGAAAGCTGACCCTGAAAGATTAGGAAAGAAAGCTAGTTATTGACAAAGAAATATATTTAGCTATGCTAGGGTAATGCTGTGTCCACTTTGATACACACATGTAGTTGACCCATTTTCAATCTAAAACCCTGCGGGTATGCATTGGAGAAACATTCTATGACAATACATTTATGTTTAGGAACTTAGGACTGGAAGGGACCTCTTGGGCCATTGAGTCCAAAGAACATGCTAGCTCAGAGACTGGTTAATAGGATATAAAACTGGCCACCGGTAGGCTGTCAATTCAAATCCATCCCAGAGCCATACTGGCCAGCATTTGTTGTGATTGGATGATGCACAGTAGCCAGGTGTCCACATCGCCACACCAAGCACTAATTAAGTATATCTAAAGTTTCAGGAGAAAGGATAATACTTGAATGGGCTTGAATCGGAACCTCACCTCTCATCCTTAAGGTGACCCCTCTGGGTCAGAACTGAAAGAAAATTGCTATGAATCTTTCGCTTTTTTAGTAATTTGTTTCCTACATGTGTGCTGTGAGTAAACAGAGGAGTTGAGTCTCCAGCCCTGGTAGTCTAGCCCCAAGTTTTTGTGAGCACTAAATTCATACATGCATTTTTAAAAAAGAACATAAATTTAGAATTACAACATCTTAAGCAACTATGACTTCCATATCATAAAAAGGCTATAATTTAAAGAAGCAAGCATACGTTATTTAATGAAAGGTGGTCAAAGAACTTGATGGGGTTATTAGGTCAAGTTGGCTAAACAGAAGTGAAGAAACAAATATTTCAGTTTTAACAGCTAGCTATTTGCCAGGCTAGTATTGTGCAGTAAATTTACCTGCTGAGGTTCTATGTGAATATGAGGAGAAATACTTGGTAGATGTTAACTGTCTTCGGCCCACTCCATGGGACCTTGAGAGCACACAGTCTACATACATATCCCAGAAGTTCTGGGCCAAATCATTGAAGAGTTCATTATGCTTGGGCTTAGGCGATTCTTTTAAGAACATCATGAAGTCCCAGAGAGCAATGACAGTATCTGCTACCCTCAGTTTCTTCATTTCCATCAGCCCATGAGAGGAGATCTCCCAGCATTGATGGTCAATCTGACCTAGACTTGCAGGAGTTTCTTTCTGATATTCTGGACTAGCATAAACCAAATTCACCATTAATATCCAGCCCAGTTGAAGGTATAACTTTCTTCTATGTAAAAATTCCATGCTCCAACTAGTCACCTGAAAGAAAGTGCAAGAAGCAATAGTAACTTTGCCCTTGTTTAGCCCTGTCTCATGTAGCTTTAAAAAAGGTATCCCTGAGGAATGCTTTCTAAATTGTGTTCATGGGTAACATTTAAATAGCACTTACCATTTTCAAAGTGCTAAATAAACATTAGCTAATGAATCCTTACAGCATGACTGGAGTAGCTCTGCATGATTACTTCTATTTAACAGATAAGAAAACTGAGGCAGAAAAGTTAAATGACTTGGCATAGGTCTTAGTGTTAGTATTAGAGCTAGTTTTGGAATTTATGAGCACTACCTCTGCTTCTGCTTCTTTGCTTAGATTACTATGTCATCATATCTACTAGTTTAATTATTACTAGATGCTTAACAAATTGTGACAGTATTTTACTTAAAATGACTGCAGTCATATTGCAGTCATCAGGATTACAAAACTTAATTTGTATTGTTGGAATCCCTGTTTTTCACTAACTTCTAATTCACACTGGTGGTAACAGAGGAGAGAGTGAACAGTTGCACATGTATGGGTGTGTGTACCAAATGAGCTTAGTCAGTGGTAGTTGAAGAATAACAAAACCAACATGGTCTTCTTTCAGCATTACAGTAATATTCAGGAAATGCTTATTACAACTCTTTGCAATTTATCTGCATGTGTAAAATCTGGAGAGATCAAGATGAAAGAGAAATTATCCCACAGTCATAATGAAAATCCTAAATGTTATATGCTACCCTATATACACTGTCATGATCAACTGATCTCCTCTGGGAAATAACAACATGCAGTTCCCCAGGAATTATCCATTAGCACAGAAGAGGGTTCAACAGCACAAAATAAAGCACCTGAACTGATTTTATTTTTTTTCCTCAGCCCCTCCTATTGTTATGCTAAAGAAACTCATAAAAAGAGAAAAATGAATGCAGAGAAGAAATGGGGAACAAAATGAAAAATATTTAAGCACAGTTTCCCACTTTGGTATTATACATAAATTCAAGTCTAAAGATTTATCTGTGGTGGCACTTATACCACATTCATCACTGTATCTGAGGTTTTTTGCCAATTCCAGTAGAGAGAACAGCAATAATGCGGGTAGGGGGTGGGGAGGATGGTAAAAAAAGGTTGGGGTGAGGAATACAAATAAGGATTTGGGGGCATTTTTTCATTTACACAGAATTTGTTAAGATCCAACCATAGTTCTTCCAAGCAGAGCAAGTTTGGAATCAACAATAAGATCAGTTCACACACAACTTTTTCAAAGTGCTAACAACACTCACTCTCACTGCAGCTATATAAGATAGATGCACCATGTTAGTGTTTGTTCTAATTCTTTTCTAAACTTTTCCTTGTTCTCTGTGTTTTAGAGTTTTGCTGGTTAGATTTTCTTCTGCCTAATGATATTTTACAAAAAGTTTCTCCAAGAAACATTTACTTTTGGCTGTGTTATGAAAAACACATATTTAGTGAAGCTGTAGTGATGAATGTACCCCTGTTCCTCAATTTCCTTTTACTAGTACAAATGTTGACAGCAGCAATGTGCTAGTTCAGGGGTGGCCAACCTGCAGGACATACCACAAGTGGCACAAGAAGCCCCTGTGAATGGCACATGGCAGAGGACAAGAACAAGAAAAGCAGTCAAGCACCAAGGACAAGAAAAGCAGTCCAGCAGCAGAAAGCAGAGCATCAGAGCAGCCAGGAGAAGGGCATCAGAGTAGCACTCATGAATGATGCAGGGCTAAGGTGTGGTGCGCCTGCCAAAAAAAAAAAAACTAGCACCCACTGTGTTAGTTCATGGATTATGAAACAGTGCAAAAAAATCCACCAGCTGTAAGGTCACTAGAATTATTTTTTGATCATTTGACTAAAGTAAAACAGTAAAATGATAAATGGTCATTGCCATGCAAACACCTCAAGGAGCAAACCCTTTAATAGTCCTAGATGTCAACATTGTAGGTTATGAACTAATAATGTCTGCTACTCAGCCCCAGACAAATAATTTCACAAAGGCAATAACTTGAATAATAAAGTGAAAGTTATACTTACAGAGTTTCTAAGGTGCCAGAAAATATTCTACCCCTTGAAAAAAATGGTGATCAGCCACTTGAAGGAAGGAAATAATCCTGAACAAGCTGCTAGAGTAGACAGAAACTGGTAATGCTCTAAGGATGCTGGGATTATACTTCACAGAGCCCAGAAAGACACTGACACTGGCAGAAACAGCAGCAGCAACAATAGCAGCATTAACTCCAGCCAGTGTGAAAGGAGGGGAGAAGGGGCTATTGATCTGAAAGTCCCGCCTCTACCTACATCACCTTCTGTGACTCAGTCTTGCCAAAGTCCCACTCCTTTTCTGGGTGTGTGGAGGGGTAAGGCATAAAGTGTTGGTCAGAGGTGCAAAACTGTAATGAATAACCAATCGCTTCTCTTCAAGTATTAATATGTATGACGACTCCCCACATCCTGAATTTCAGCTTGCCAAGATATTTTCAAAGCTGCCCCTAGAACCCAGCTCTCTGACGTAGGTTCTGTCCTGACTGATCTCTTCCCACAGAGTGAGCACAGGACATTTATAGTGTCTCATTTCCTATATATCTGAGTTGATCAGGGAAAAAACCCTTCCTCACCCAACCTCCCACAGTCAGGGTAGCAATTTCTTGCCTCACTTTTAAACTGGTCCTTCTTTATTTAGAAATCTAATTCTGCAAGAGAAGATGCACCTCCTACAAGACTTCAGATTCATGGAAAATGAAAATAGAACCAGAGAGATTGCATACAGAGATCCCATCCCAGTTTCTAATAGTGAAATCCTTAATTTGGGATTAGGGCAGACAAGGTTCTTTGGGTGAATCTGATATCTTTTATTAGATCACCTCAAACAGTTGGAAAAATTCTTAGCAAGCTTTCAGGTATAAATACCCTTCATCAGGAATTTAATTTGGGATTATTTTTTTAAAGGCTTCCCTAATTTTTTTTAGTAAATTATACAGCACTTTTAAAGGTCTCCAATCTCTGCCTCAGAGAGGTTAATTGTTTGCAGGTTTCAAAGGGACCATTACAATCTTGGTCTTGTATTTTTGCAACAGTCTCTAAATCTGCTCCACAAAACTGAAACAAGAGACCTGAACTACAGGTATGGCAAAAAGCTCCCCCACACAGCAGAAAGCAAACCTTCATGGGTGACTGGTGCCTCCTGAGACTGAGGGGACATAGTTTGTGGCTGGCAGGGTGGCAAGCAGCGACCACTCACAGAAGCTGGCAGCGGTAGCGGTGGCGGCATGATGAGCAGCGACCACCCTCAGAAGCTGGTAGCAGCCAATCTCGGGGGGGCACATGCCCCCCCCCCGCCCTTCCAGTCACCTATGCATAACATCTACAGTTGTTTTTACTGATACTCTTTCTCTGTTCCTTATTCATTACTGTTGGCAGCTGTCTGCTGCAAAGAAAAGCTGCTAGAATCATAGGGTTGGAAGGGAAGTGTCATCAGATCCAACCTCCTGAACAAATGTAGATATGTGGAGGAAAGAAGTTTGGAGTAACTAATATATTTTTAAAGCCAAACAATTTCTCTGGTAAAGTGGGCAGCATTTGCTACAGGAATTACTTTGGAGTGTTTTATGTAACAACTTGTGCTGCTATTCACACTGCAGAATAGTCAGAGGTTTGATTCACACGTGCATTTGAAAGTGTTCCTTAGTGGGAAGAGAGGCTTCCTGAACTATAATATTGTACTGGATCCCCTGATGTGAGTCAGGGCTCTGAGCTCATATGACTACTGCAGAATGCGTAACAACGTAGGACACAGAGTGTTCCTAAAAACGTTATCATGGTGTCATTGTCATAGAAGCAGAGGAGGCCTGTGGCTGGGATTAAGCCTCTTCCTGGTTAAAAACAGGTAGTGTCATGGTACTGAATGAGACCATATGAGTAGTGGTTTCTTTGTGAGGCAAACGAGCCCCCAGCTTACTTAAAACTGAGCACTTCTTCGCATTGGATGACCCAAATGACTTGAAAGATATTCTATTCACTGAGGTTATTGAAGCAGAGAGATATGGGTTATTCTTTATTGAGTAAAGAGATATGGGTCCTATGCCCTGAATGTCTGCTGTGGGCCAGTAGGAAAGGTTCTTTGGGTAGATATGATATGTTTTATTAGACCAACTAAATAGTTGGGGAAAAGTTCTTTGCAAGCTTTTGGGCACAAACACCCTTCATTGTGGGTCAGTGTTGCCTAAGTCTTGACAACTCCAAGCAGGTGGGAGTTGGTTCTTGCAGAAACCCCATCAGGATTCACAAACTAAGCATTCTCTCATCCGTCTCCTTTGCAGACCATATCAGTAGGCATTCTTTGGGCCTTGTTAAATGTTAACTTTAAGTGGCTCCTGGAGCTCTTAACTACTAGATTGTTCACACATTCACACCTGAAATTAGTTTTAAGCACACTTTAGGTGGCTTAACATTATGCCACATCAGGCCAGGTTTATTTCTGATCTGTGTTACCTGGCTTGTGTTCCTTTAATGTGTGACCAATCCCCACATATGAGTCTCTGAAATTGCAGTCCTCCAGCATCCTGAGATGCAGCATCCCTCCCCCACCCTCCTGTTCTGTGCAGATAAACTTTCCTGAACTCTACTCTGCAGGGAATGGTTCTGGCACCAAGACAACTCTCCATCCCACCCCCAGGGGTGTGACCTTACTACCCCAGGCATGCAACCCCATGCAAACAGCCTGCAAAGTACATGCCAGTTAGGCAAGTCACAGGGCATGGACAGGTCCACAAGTGGGATCTAGGGAGGGCGGGCAGGAACAAGGTAGGAGACCAGATCAGGTTCTCACAAGCTGTACCTTCCTTCCCAGGACAGGGGCAGTAGCTTCCCCAAAAGTGCCTTCCCTCACCACTTCCACTCCCAGCTACTCTAGGAAGCATGATTCTAGGATGCATGATTAGGGTTACCATATTCCCAGTTCCAAAAAAGAGGACATCTGTCATGCGGGGGAGGGGGGGCAGTGATATGGCAGTGCCCTGCCCTTCCCCATTCTGTTGCCCTTCACTCCCAAGCCCTCCCCCCAGTGCCCATCACTCAGAAGCCACAGGCCCCCCCAGCCCTTCCAGTGCCCCTCGCTCCTGACCCGCAGCCCCCTGTTCCCCCCCAGCTCTGCCCCTGAGAGCACAGGCACCAGTCCCAATGCCGCTGGGCCAGCCATGCAGCTTCTTGCTGCTCCCTCCTGGCCCTCTTCCCCCTACCTCTTCCCCTGATGGAGGGCATGCATCTGGGGCATGTGCCTCCCCCACCCTGCTGCAGCCCTGGACCCACCCTGCCCACCACTCAGACACACACACATACACACACACACACTCCTGCCCCCACAGACTTATTTGCATCCAGCTGCCAAGCTATTCCCACCCCCTGCCTGGCTAAATACAGCCACATGTGTACACCGTGCCTCCGTTCGCCCTGCCCCTAGCCCCAAGCAGCTGCTTGCTGGGGCAAGCTGGGAGCAGAGCAAAATCCCAGACATTTGATCATATTTAAAAAAAATGCCCAGACCGAAATCAGAGGATCTAAAAAGAAGACATGTCCAGGAAAACCCAGATGTATGGTAGCCCTATGCATGATCCCCACCCTCACACTCCAATCCCAAATTATTAAAACATGAAACCTTCTTTAATTTATGTCCTCTTTATTGTTTTTTAAATTTCGTTACTTGTTTCTATTTTATCATTCAGGGGCTGAATTGCTTAATTTCACCACCCTCCCCCCTAGCCCGCTTCCTTTCCATCTCCCATTTCATTATCCACCCCCAATCCTGTTAATTCTCTGCCTGCCAGCTTCATGTTCCTGTTCTCCCCCACCCCGCTTCCCCTTCTCCTCCCACCTAGAGCAGGGATAGAAGCCTGTCCTGGCTCACCAGCCCTGTAGTAGAAACTCACATCTGTAGCTCCTAGTCAGGCCCCTGCTTACCAGCACTCTAGTGGCAAGTCACAGCTGTGCAAGTTGAGAGACGAAGGTTTTTAGGTTTAAGGCAGGGGTGGGCAAAATGCGGCCCGTGGGCCAGATGTGGCCCTCCAGATCATTCTATCCGGCCTGCAAGGGCCCTAAATAATTTAGAAAATTAATTTATATCTGCCCCTGGATGTCTGTCATGTGGCCCTCAATAGCTTACCAAAACTCAGTAAGCAGCCCTCTGCCTGAAATAATTGCCCGCCCCTGGTTTAAGGTGCGTCTGCTCCCAACTTGAGCTAGCACTAATACTGATCAACATTTGAGCAGCTCAAAGTGCAACATGTAACAAGGCCTTTAGAATATGTCTAAACCAGGGGTTTTCAACCTTTTTTCATTTGCAGACCCCTTTGGAAATTCTGAATGGAGGTGCATGTTGACACTGGATTTACAAACCAGTCCTGATACCTTGTTCCTGATACTTTCTTTAAACCGACTACACCTCCGTCCATTTGATAATAGGCAAATTTTATTAATACACAGTGATAGAATATAAGAGCGTTGCAAGCAAAGCAAACAAAAAGATTACAGAATACAATACCAATTATTTTCCAGTCCCAGAATTTCACAAGCAGAATAGTGCGTCCAGCCGGTGTGTGAGCACCACCCCGTGGTTCTTTGCTTGAACGTCAGGCGTCAGCAGTCTTGGAGGTTGAGGGCCAAAGGCAATTTGCTGTTTTGGAAACTCTTCCTTTTGTATTCTTTTTTTCCCTTGATGACTTTTCATTTCTAGGCATTGTTGATTGGTTTCCCTGTGGTTGTCATACTGTCCATGTTTTGTCAGTCAAAATTTTATCTCCACAAACCCATCACATGCATACATCTTAGTCTAGTCATTTGCCAGTGTCTTAATTTGGTCATTTCAACCAAAACTGGTAATTGTAGGAGTTTTGCAACTGGTGACTGTGACCTGTTCCAGTTCTGCAGGTTCCTATCTCACTACAGGTTTTCAAGGAACACTGTGCTGCACATTTTCAATTTCCCAGAATTTATGTGCCTGTTTGTCTGCTAGCTTTGGACACAGTGTCTGCTTCAAAGGCTGAGAACATGAAACTTTACTTTAGAAACCGATTAACCCTTGCTGTTTCCCTGGAGCATTGTTCTAATGCAATATTTATTCTACCTACAGGCCAGTTTCTAAAAACAGATTTCTAAATATCATTTTCTAGCCATCAGCGTGGAGCCCTTTGAGTTGTAAGTGTGGGTATTCACATACTTTTGATTGATCATAGTCATCTTTTTTGGACCCCCTAGACAGTCTGCAGACCCCCAGGAGTCCATGAACCAGAGGCAGAGGTGACCCGAGCAGGGTGTGGGGCCTGGGGCAAATCAGCCCATGCAGGGCCCTGCCCCCGCTCCGATCCCACAGGCCCTGGACCTGGAGAATCTACTGCTGCCATCAGCGGCAGCGGGGGGGGAGGGTAGTGAGCGGCCAGACGCGGAGCCACTGCTTTGCCCAACTCCATGCCGCCACTGCTCTGCCTGCTCTGCGGGGCCCCCCAAAGCACAGGGCAGATTCTTCAGGTCCAGGGCAAAGTCACCCCAATTTGCCTCCCCAGGGACAGCCGTGACCACATGTTGAAAACCACTGGTCTAAACCCATGCAAGACAGTTGCCAGCAGCACTGGTTCCCCTTTTTACCCAATCTAGTGGCTAGAGTACTCACTCTGGATTTTGGAGACTCAGGGTTAAATCTCTCCTCAACCTAAAGGGATGTTAACACACATCTCAGATGAGAAATCAAACTACTGAACTACTCCATCATTTTTTGTGTGAGAACGCTGTGTGTTTCTTGTAAACCAGCTGCATCACAGTCTCTCCACAAAAACTTCCTTGAAGAGTTTCAAGAAATAAAGAAATAAAGAAAAAAGAAATATTCTGGTAGCAAGTCTAATTAAAAAACTGGTTTTAGTTGCACATCCAATCATTATAGTACACGTTTCTAACCAGATATTGTAAAGCACTTTACATGTTAATTACTGTTCATATACTGTATAGTAATTCAATAAACCACAGGTGTACTGCATGATGACAGCTTTATAGGAGATGTTGTAGAGAATATAGAAAATAGTTGTTTGGAGCACTGCAAAGACAAACCTGAGGCTGCCTCGTAAGCACAGTCCTGCACTTTACATTATCACTGGTCAGGGTATAATTATAATGAGTCCTTGGAAAGAAAGCAGCTCCTCCACAATTGCTCCTAACACCACCCTAGGTTGCTGGTGCATTCTAGAAGTAGAAAAAGGTCAACATAAATACCAATGTCTCTTCTTGCAGCACCTGCTTTACCCTGGCGTCTCCCATCCAAGCACTGTGCCAGTCAAACTCTACAACATGCATATATCTGGCAAGATCCTAGCACAAAATAAGACTGCTGCAACACAGGTGCCCTGCTCAGTCTCAGATGAGGTCTGATATATCTAACTCACTAAAACATAGCTGGTTCCTTTTGGAATTTGAGTGTGGCCAAGGAGATCAAGATAATAATTGAACTCAATTCCATTTCCATACCTTACTTTATATGGGCTTGTATAAATTAATAATAATGTATACATTATTATTAAGTATAAAGCATTTGAGGACACAGAAGATACTGGCTAACTTAGAGTTTCTGCCCCAAAGAACTTCCTGTCTGTAATGGCATGAATTAATAAAAAATATGGGGAAAGTCTATACAAAGACTAATGCTATTAAAATGTCATGTGGCATGAAAGACATGGGCTGTTCCTTTACATGGAACTATAATAATTCTGGGCAGAAAAACAACTTGCACAATACTAAAAATATAAATTCAAACATGCTTTGAAACTGATGATACTCAGCCCTAGTTATTTACTAGCAGCTTTTAAAGCATTAATAGACGGAAAGAAAGTAAAAACCTATTTGGGCTAACAGCTGGAAGGCTGATACAAGGACTCAATGTGGTCCTACCATTTGGAGAATTACGCAAAAACACCATTAGATGCAATCTTGAACTCCTAGAGATTAAAGCATTAGATTGTTGAAGCAACCTACTAACCAGAATAACAACATTCAGAAAAATCTTCATAACACTAGGTAAAAGCAAAAGAGAACAGATTATTCTTCAAAGTTATCAATGATGTGCTTAGATGTGCTTTCTCTAGATAGCATCAAACACTACATTTCTGGATATTCGTGGCCTGGAAATGTTTGCATGTGTGTGATTCCAGTTCATTATGGGCAATTTTTACTATAAAATTGGGCCAGCTCAGTGTACAGTGTTCTGCTGTGTGTGATCAGTGTCTGACCTATGCATACTGGTTCTACCATATATAGGTCCATTAAAAGCTTTTATGCCTACCATTTACTTAAATCTGTCTGTTCAACCTAGGCTGACCTTCCCATTCAGTCTATAGGCAGAGATAATAGAAGAGCATAAACAGGCTATGTAATGCTAGCCACAAGCCACATCTCATTGTTGCATCATCTACATTTTTAAAATTTTATCCTATACTGTTTTTCTATAACTAGATTACAGTTTACCAAATTGAGGCAAGCTCTCCTTTTTGCTGTTTTGTTTATATGGTGTCAAATCTACCTGTAATATGTTTGACCAATTTTAATTGCTCTTGCCCAAATTTCTTTGCATAGCCATTCCAATACTTATCTAAAATCCTGCCACTTATAAATGAAGGGCCAAAGGTATTTAAGAGAAGTTTGAGGTATTTAGACACCTAACACAAGGTACAGATAGGTGCCTTGTGGTATTTTCAAATGTGACTAAATCGCTTATGTGTATTTAGTTCAGTCTGGCCACTGATCCAGTCTGGACACTAAGAGAAGGATTTCCATTTACTTCAGTGGAAAGTGTCATACAGACTGTTAGCATACCTGCTTTTTTTTTAGCTCTAAGACTGGGCAGTACCCATAATGGAACTGTAGAGATTAGATTACTGGGAAATGGATTTTTCTTATTCAATTAAACCTTTCAAAGTAGTAAATGGAGGTCCTTGAAGGCTAATGCTGAACATTTGTTTCCTTGTACTACAGTATTATTTGTTTGACAATCTAACCCTTATGGTTTATAACCTATGTTAGGTTTCCCTTTGCATAAAGGTGAATACTTGTAATCACACAGAGCGCCATGTTCACGTTCCAACTTCTGTCCTGTTCATGGCATCTCTACCCAGATACTGGAGTCAAGTTCCTTTCCAGATTGTTTTTACCAGTGAGGAAGCTTAAAATACATTTAACTTGAAAGTACTGTGTTTTACTTCAATATATTTCTATTTCATAGTCACAGAAAGCTCTGAAGATTAACCCCACAGGACCTAATTTTGGGGCCATGGGGCCGTGTCCAAACAAGTGCGACCGTGTGTGGCACCGTAAACAAGTCTGCAGTGCCACATACCATACATTTAGATGTTCTCCATGCTGCAAGGGATATCTGTCTGCGCGTGTGCTGTTCCACGTTTTTTCTGTGCATTTTTTTGACCCATGGATATCCAGCGCTCAAAAGAACTTGCAGGGAAAAAAAGTGGAACAGCGCACGCACAGGCAGCACGCACTGCTCAAAAGCAGACCCAGGCCCCCAGAGCTGCACTGCAGCTGCCGGCCAGGCTCCAAGAAGCAGACTCGCCACTGGTGACATGGCGCACCACCGTTACTCGTCCCCGGAAACCCAAACATCCACACTCATCTGGATGTACCCAGGGGAACTTTCCTTGGTTAAGAATTGTCAGGCTGGGTAAAAGACAACTGTAGCTCTTATACTGAGTCTTAAATTGATTACAAATGAATTTAGGCAAAATAAAATGTTTCTCTTCGAATTCTTCCACACTAATTTTCTGCAGCATTGATTTTGAAGTTCTTTACTCTTTTTTTGTTCTTACTGTAATAGTTGAAGTAGCTCCATCTAATGATGAGTTACAATATTACAGGGCATATTCTTGCCTTTGGTTAAATCTACTTTTCTCTGAAATAAAAAATAAATATGCGTAAACCTCATTTAAAAATAATCTGTAATTGCTTCTTATTTCATTCAAAGTCAAACATTTTGAATATCTACTCTTTTTTTTTTAGGATTTCAAAGCATAAGCTATGTCTACTTCCCTGCTTTGTACTGTGGTGTTCTGAAAGTTTTCGGAAAAGAAGAAACTAGAATATTATGTAATTTGTTTAATTCTGCTAGGTTTGAATACAAAGCTATGTTAAAAACACTTTTTGATTTAATTTTTTAAAAGTGAGCCATTTGTGTTTGCACAGAGTAAAATAAACTTGAGTACACAAGCTGCCAATTAAAGAAGTCTAAAACTGAAAGAGATTAAATGTCTAGATAGAAAGGAATTTATAATTTATATTTATTAATGACATGATAGAGCTCTTGCATAACCTATTACTCTTTTTATGGGAGAAAGGAGATAAAGTAGTAATAATTAAGGTTTGATATAGCATTGCCTTGGCAATTTTCCAGTTTTCAGGGTAGTGAAATACCATGTGAGGTTGTAAGCAAAGTAGAAAAAACAGGAGGGGATATGCTACATAATATAAAATACACGCATTTATTGCTATTACATAAATTGCTTTGGATCATTTTAAAGAACTAATAGTTATCCGTATGACTGAATTCCCTATGCTTACACATCTGACAATATAAAACATTATGTAAGTAGGACTCATTGCAGATAAAGAGTTGAGTCAACGTCCTAGTGATAGTCAGAGCATCACTGATTACCAGTATGTGGCGTCAAGAAAAAAAATTGTGATTTTTCTACAATCAAGCTTGATGATTATTATGTCCCCAGTCCCGTTACAGAAGTTCTAATATGGCACACCCACTCAATGATTCAAAAGCCAATGCAAACAAAGAGAGGAAGATGATGACAAAATTGGTTAAACCCTGGCAAAAAAAAGTTATTTTGTAAGATCAAAAAGATATAGGGAAGAGGGTTTGACCAAAGCAGTAAAGTCAAGCAAACTTCAAAAACTTCGGAGTTTTAAATGCTTGAGCTGTAATCTTAGCAATCTTAGCATCTTGCTTTTGGAAGAACCTTTGAAATGACTTGTTTCAAAGGCAATTATTGAATTCATGATCAAATTATTGTATTGGTGGTGGTGTTATGAACTTGTAGTGTGAGAGCAGATTGAGTGCTATTATCAGTGAACTTGATCCTATGATTTACTGAGCATCCTTTTAGTATTCATAGATTTAAATAGCCTCATTTTCCTGTGCTTATCAGATTCAATTTTGATTAGTTTAATGTGGTAAATTTAACCTTACCATTATGGTTTCTCTGGAGTAGTCTACAGACAAATGTAGTTTGAGAGGAGTCGACTTTTTGTTTGAAGACAATGGGAACAGAGGGTACTCAGCATAAGGCCCTTCTAATAACCTCCAGAGAGAGCATCTTGTAAAACAAGTTGACTGATGCTATCAATAGTCATGATGACTCAATGGCATTAAAACCAAACAGAACTGAATGTGAAAGAGGAGAACAACAAAGTAATGAGAGCATTCAATAATTTGTACTGGAATACAAGTAAAGAACATGGGTTATGGTGCTACATTATTTATAATCATTAGTGAAGGCACTTCTCATATTGTGAAATGTATTTTGTACAATGTGATCTAAAAATGTTGTCTTGCGTTTGCAGAACATTTCCAGGTCCCACAGAAGATTTTTACAAAATACTAACACAGAAATGTGATACTTATAAGGATTAAAGCTACTTTAAGCCTAGACTACATGTATAGTTGATTGCTAACAACAACAAAAAATGGCAGTAAAAGCAGACAAATGATTATTAATGAAGGAAAAGGCTTTTTAAAGTATTTTTCATTATGTGTAGGTGGAAGGCAGTGGATCAGAAAAATGACTCAATTAATTCTCAGGCTTTCTACATAGACTACTAAAAAGTACCTTTTCAATATGATGCTTAAGAAAGAAAAACATTACATATTGTGGTATTCTATTCAATTAGGATATTTTATTCATCATGTCCATCAAAAGATGTCAAGGAAGGTCATCTAGAAAATCAAGATTCCTGATGTGTCGTTATCTGCACAATAATTCAGTTGCAGAATAAACATAGCTTGTTTTACTTAAGATTGAGAGAGGAAGCATGGTCTACAGGGGCGAGCAAAATGGCCCGCAAGAGATTTTATCCAGCCCATAGCAGGTCCCTCAGTCCCACCTGGCCCAGGCACAGGGGGCAGCCCAGGCCATGGGGCATGGTGCTGGTTCCACCGCCCCGAGCATAAAGCGGGGCTGGGGCGATACAGTACCAGACTTTGCTTCCCAGCAGCCCAGGCAGCGGCAGCTCTTTCTGGCTGCCCCTGCCTGTGTTGCCACCGCTGCCGGAGCTGGCCCTGCTGCCTGGGAACCCTAGCCCGTTCACCCTGCACCTACTGCCAGGGATGCCAGACAGAGCGGGTATGCAGGGTCTGCATAGAAACTGGTCCGAGACCAGGCAGGGCGCACTCAGGCAGGTGGATAGGATGGGGCTGCAAGCAGGCAGGGAGTGGTGCCTGGGGATGGGCAAGAGGGGGCTGGGATCACGGCATGGTGACAGTGCGGGGCCATGCTAGGAGTGGATCACGGTTCTGTCCCAGGCCCTGGCCCCATGCTGTCACTGCCCTGCAATCCTGGCTCCTGCCCTGGCCTCAGCACCACCTGCCAGTCCTGCTCCTAGACATTGCTCCCCGCCTGCCCACAGTCCCATGCTATCCACCTAGCCGCGCACCCTGCTCACGGGGGTCCTGAGCCAGTCTCCATGAAGACCCCTCCCACCTGCCTGCTCCATCCAGCGTCTAGTAATCTACCACTTACGGAGTTTTGGTGAGTTATTGTGGGGGGGCAGACCGGCCTGCAACAGCTCACCAAAGCTCCTTAAGTGGTCCTCCATCCCAAAACATTGCCCACCCCAGCTCTATTGGGAAGCACTGGACTGGGATTCGGGGAACCTGGATTCTATTCTTTACTTCTCCATACATGTTTTTAAAAATCAAATGTTAAATATAAACTATGGAATAAAATAGTTTAACAAGGGCAAGGAAGATTTGAGTTGCACTGAGTGAAGAAAATATATTTAACTAGCATTTTTTTTAATCACTCTGGATTCATTTGGCAATCAGTAGAAAAAATGAAATTATAGTGAAAAAGTGTAATAGGTGGTGGAAATATGAATGAATTACTTTGCATATATTTTGCATACTTCATTTCCCCACCCTGAAAACTCCTAAATCAGGAAGAGACAAAAACATATTTTTAGATGGTTAATTGAATTGGAGGAAAACATTTTGTTGGCTACAAATGTCCAACTCAGGATCCTTAAAATTCTGGTTTATTAGGCGGATTGAAGCACTGTAATGAAGTTAAATCATAAACCTTGGGGCTGGTCCCCACACACACACACGCACACACACACACATGCACACACACACAGTAGCAAGCTATAAGAGTCAGGTATACCTATCCCACAGGTGCTGGAGTCTGCCGTTGAGGCTTCTTCCAGCGTGGTGTTATCTTCCAGAAGGGGGTCGCCAGCTGGTCCTTCTGGCTGGACAAGTCGGGTGCTGGTCAAGTTGGAGATCAAGAGGGCACCCCTGAGGGTCACTTTTCACTGCTTTTTATCTGTCCTTGGCAGACTTTGGTGACTCCCCAGTTTTCAGGTTTGCCCAATCCAGGGGTCGTTGACCGTCGTGGGACTTCCCCCTCGATGGCTACTGGATGGCATCTGTCAGCCCCAGGGGTCGTCCGCATGTACGTACAAGTTTGGGAGTTCATTGATGAGTTTTGAATAGGGCTCTGGGAGTGGTCGATCTGGAGATATTCAACCCAAAAGTTGGTCCCCGGCGTTGATTAACTCAGACCAGGGCTTCTAGCCCTTGAACAGTGAAGTTTAGAGATTTCCCGGTTGCTACATTGTCTTCTATTGATTTCTTCCGTTGGTTGATCTGCAGCTTTCCTAGGTGTTAATTCCTTTCTGCTACTGTGTTACAGGGGTTTAGGTTGTAGCCATGTTGGTCTAAGGACATAGGCAGACAAGGTTCCTTGGGTGAATTTGATATCTTTTATTAGACCAACCCAAATAGTTGGAGAATAGTTAAGCAAGCTTTCGAGTTCAAAAACTCTGTCAGGCTAAGGAAGTTTCAGCAGTTGGTGTGTGCTCTTCCTGGATGGAATGAAAAGTAAAGAAGCCAGGGGCTGGGCTGGGGAGTCAGTTGCCAGGCAGATTATAATGTATCAAAAATCCAATGTCTATGTTTAGTCCATGATCTCTAGTATCCAG
>NW_005842324.1:135946-136922 GCF_000455745.1 Alligator sinensis
AGGTTTTCAGTCCAAATGATGAAGATGTCATCGATGTATCTTAAGTATAGCAAGGGTTTGATGGTGCAGTTCTTGAGGAAGTCTTCTTCCAGGTGGCTTATAAAAAGGTTGGCATACTGTGGGGCCATTTTAGTGCCCATAGCTGTTCCCATCATCTGGAGGAAGTGTTGATTATTAAAAGTGAAATTGTTGTGTGTGAGGATGAAGTGTATAAGGTCAGTAATATCTTTGGGTCTGTATTCTGGGTTGTAATCTTGTTCCTGTAGATAGGTAAGGCAGGCTTGGATGCCATCCTGGTGTGGGATGTTGGTATATAGGCTGGTAATGTGTTACGCATTCAATCACTGATTCACTCACTCTTTCAGGGGCCTGCCTGATACAGGGAAGCTGCAGTTTGACTCCTGCCCTTGTTAGCATTGTTATAGTGTATAACTTACTTCTGAAATTAAACACATTTAGTTGAAAGGTGAGAAGTATACAATATAAGCTACAAAAGTAATGCCATGGCACACAAATAGATAAAAATACCAAAATACAAGGGGAGATATAAAATGCACACATACAAATTTTAAAACACAATTCCTTATCTTAAAGTGAAAGAAAGAGGAAGGAAGAAAAGGTAGAAGAGGAAAAACATATCCAAGGAGGTGACAGCAACTGCAGGCAAGAGGAAAAGGGGGCTTTCTGCTACAATTTGACAGGGCAGGTTTTTATAACAGACTATGGTTTTATATTTACAATATCAATTCAGTCATTGCTCAGTCCACAGTGATCAAATGTTGAAGTCTGATGGTGGTTCAGTGTTTGAGTGAAATGATGTGTTTACGATCTACCTTTTCTTACATTTTGTACAGCAGATAACTAAATTATTGACCCAACTATTCAGGAACTGGGAAATGAATCCTTCGCTATTTCGAGGTGTTGCAACACCCCGGAGTTGCTTACTATCTAAACTAGAAAGCCTCAGAAGATGCCT
>NW_005842324.1:136932-137328 GCF_000455745.1 Alligator sinensis
AGAGGAGGGACACTTTTAATATATGCTGTTATTCACTCAGTGCTTGTAAGGACTGTTTTTTCCTGAGAAAAATCCGTTGTGTTGAAAATACACCATGGCTGTGTATTGACATATTAGGAAAGACTTGTTAAGACAACACCTCCAAACAGCAAACGCTCCGTTTCCCACTTCCCACACCTGTTACTCCCATCACAGTCCCACTGCTTGAACAACGATCTTGCACACCGAGCCCGAACCCGCGCCTGTGCCCGGGCTAGAGCAGACCGCCCAGGCCGGGCTGGGCCCAGGGGCGGCGCTAACCGGGTCCCACCCCCTTCCGCCGTGACGCCACCGCGCGGGTCGGTTTCCGCCCCGCCCTGTCCTGCCTCGCCCCGCCCCTCACGTGGCCCGGCCACG
>NW_005842324.1:137359-143154 GCF_000455745.1 Alligator sinensis
GGCCACGCCAGGGCGTGAGCCGCCCGAGGCGAAGCGGGCCGCGAGGGGTGGAGCGGGGCGGCCCCTGCCCGCGCGGCTCCGGCAGCACCGAGGTGTCTGGTCCCCAGCCTGGCTCCGCGGGGCTGCCCGCGCCAGGAAGCGCTTTGCCCTGCCGCCCCAGGCCACAGAGGGGTCCGGAGCAGTGGGACAACAAGCCAGGATCACCTCTTGTTGTGCCGCTGACGTGACCCCAGTTGTCTCCCTGCCCCGTGCGGGGCGCTGGACTCGGTGATGCTGCCAGGCCCCGTCCAGTCTTTGACTCTACGAGTCTCCTGTCAGGTGTCCACCCTGCAAGGCCTGGATTTGATGCCACATGCAACTGATGCAAATCAAACCTGCTGTCTGTTTTTAGCCCCGTGTGCAGTACCAGGCAGTGATGAAAGCAAAGGTTTCCCTTAGTAGAAAGTGCAGAGCTCTCCTGGAGTGAGGGGGACTTGGTACTGGGGTCCTGAGCTGGTTATTGCCAGATGATTCTTGTTATTAACCTTTTTATGTCCAGAGGCCGTGGAAACAGTCTCTGACAAAAGAGCGTGCAGTGTATGTTTAAGCAGTGATTAAAAGACTAATGAAAGACTTCATGTTATTTGTCAGTATGGCAACTTCATAGATAATATGAGAGTCCATGTGAAAGGAGGCACTGGCGGAATGGGCTACCCTCATTTCGGTGGAGAAGGAGGGAGAGGCGGTGACGTCTGGTTTGTAGCTAGAGAAAAAATTAACTTGAAGAGCATTAAAGCCCGATATCCCCACAAGCGGTTTGCGGCTGGAAGCGGAGCCAACAGTAGGTAAGGGTGTCACACATGGTTTGATGGAAGTAGTTTTAATTTGGAGGAAAATACCCATTGTGTGCTTCTAACCCTGGTTTAACTTGTGATAGTGTCAGAGCACTGAAAGGTGATAAAGGAAAAGATTGCGAAGTTGGTGTGCCTCTGGGAATTACAGTCACCAGTGATGATGGAAAAAAGATTGGTAAGAACTTTCTATCCTCTTTTTAAAGCATCTGTATACAAGATGGGTGGCATCTAGAAATTAGTATCTAACAAAAATTTGGCATGCAGCTGACTAATGTTTCTTGTGAGCCGTTTAATCTTAAAAGACAAAACAGACAGATTTCTATGCTTAGACAAGTATGTTCAAGAGACAAAAAACACGTTGAGGAAACTCCCAATAACTGAGGATCCTTCCAGTAATGTAACTATTGGTCAATTTGTATCATTGGCTAGAGCAGTGTTTCCCAACCTCTTCCAGCCTAAGGTACACTTACATTAATAAAAATTTTCTGCAGCACACCTGTTACAGATTTTCAGATGTTGTATACCATCGTTGGCACCAGAAGGGGTAGGGACAGGGAGTCCAGGGCATAGACAGTCTTTGCTGGTGTTAGATGCCAGTGTTAATGGGATGTTTCTGTGCCCTGCATGAGGCAGCCACCGGCACCACGCTTTCTGGCAATGATACCCCTGTTTTACTTGCCTGGGAGACTAGCAGCGTGGCATAGAATCACAGCATCCTAGAGCCGAGGGGCTGGCAGGGACCTAGCCCAAGCCCTGCCTGTGCAAACCATTCCAGAAAAACTCCATGTGCAGAAGCTATGTCGTCACCTCTGACACAGCAGCGGGCATCACCCCTGGCACGTAAAGCAGGGGGACTACAACAGCCAGTGTTCTGCTGCTGCAAAGGTGGTGAATAGATGCTTGAGACACCCCAGGCAGAAGCCATACCCCACTGCAGAGGAAGGCAAACACCACCCCCTCCCCGCCCCCCCAGTCTGCACCAGTCTGAGCAAGGGGTAAAATTCCTTCCTGCCCGCAATACAGTGTTGGTCTGGCCCTAAGCACAGGGGCAAGACCCTCCAGCTAAGATGTTGCATGGCTGGTACCAGCAGGAGCATTGGCACAGGTCAGTCCAAACCCCACCCCCAGTTTGGCCTCTGGGAAGCACCCAATGGGTACCTCTGGCCTTACAGAGCCTAACATACCTCTGTAAGAGCCCTGGGTGGGGGGTGCTCAGTGTTGTATGGGGCCTGCGTGGCCTTCCCACTTGCCCCACGCTACCCTGACTTGGGATGGCACCAGCCTGACCTGCATGTGCTGTGGCCCCTCAGCACCCAGCTTCTTGGCGAGGCCGGGCCTGGCAGCAACTCCTTCCCCCTCCTCAGGTGATTCCAACTGGTGCCAGGCCTGCCTCCCCACGTGTTCACGTTGGAGCCACACAGCAGCACTGTGCCTCCCAACCCCTGCCCCTGCCCAGGGGCGCCACCCCTGCATAGCCTGAGTCTGGATCCAGCTCTTTTGGGTTCACTGTGCGTCCAGAGCACGCAGAAGATCTGAATTAGATTCAGCTCCTTTGGATTCTTCCCTAGACCTCGGTGTGTGACAAGGAGCAAGTTCGAAGGAGTTGAGTCCGACTGAACTGAATCTGATTTGGGACCTTGATGCGGAACAAAGACCGGATCCAAATCAGATTCACTTCATTCACATTTAGTTCTTGCAGCACACCAGGGAGCTTTTCATGGCACGCTGGTTGAAAAGCACTGAGCTAGAGTACAAGAAAACTGGAATTAAAGGTTAAAACCAGGTTAGATTTACTCTGAGCCATTGATCTTTGGATAACTGTTGTTTATCTGCTACAAAACATGGTTAGAAGGTTGAAGGTCCTTGCTGAATTTCTGCCTCTTGAGAGCTGTCTCAACTAAAGTTTAAGACTTACTGAAAATAAGTTGCACAACAAGCACCTAAAATAGATTGTCATTCTCAAATTTGAAATATTTTGATTAATAAATTATAGATATGTCTAAAAACATTTCTAACATTGACATGTGTAGCTTTTCTTGTTCAAACAACATCCAGCTAACTTCTGCAGTTTTTATAACTTTTGCTATTATATACTTAGGCTAGGCACAGAAGTTGTATGTAAACCAGTTTACGTGATTGGAAACTGGTTTAAACCTGTAACAGAACAGAAGCACATAAACCACTTTCAAAATCACCCAAATGGGTTTAAGATAAACCTGGTTGGATGTAGTATCAGACTTAACTGATACTACTCAAACCCTTTTATGGAACTTCTGTTCCAGATCCCTTCCCAGTCCATGTTAATTTGCATTCCTCCAGCATCCCAGGATGCTTTGCAGTCCTGGCCTATGCTGCCTGCTCCATTGGAGCAGGGACTGCCTCACCCCTCTGCTCCGTAGCCTGCTTCCTGCCTGCATCTGTCAGCCCATAGGGGCAGGGGAACACACCGCCAGATCCCCTTGGCCAGGGTCTACACAACACATGAGAGGAGGGAAAGCCCCTGTGGTGGGGGCTTTTCAGATCCTGGCAGCCCTCTCCCCCTTCCCAGGTGCTGATTGCTTCAGCTGCTGCCACAAGAGAGGAAGAAGGAGTCCTCCAGGCTGGGTGCCTGCCCATATAGCCTAGTGTGGGGTCACTGGGGAGCCCCTGTCTTGGGGGGCTTCCCCCTGCCCCAGCCCAGAGTAGCCCCAGGGAGCTGAGAGGAATTCTTCCCCTCCCAAACCTTGCCTTAACATTTGCTGGTCTCAGTCAGCTTCAGGAAGCAGAGGGAAATTCTCCTATTCCTATGCAGCCAGTTTTCCCTTTGCTACGAGTCTCAGGCTAACCTAATGCAGGGGAGCAAAGGAATTTCCCTCTGCTTCCTAGACTATCCCTGAGACTCCAGCAGCTAAGGCAAAGGGCAGGGACTCCCCAGTGCCCCCATGCTGGACTGCAGGGACAGGCACCTGGCTGGGAGGACTGCTTCTCCCTCTCTCCTGTGGCAGCGGCTGAAGCAATCAGCAGCAGGGAAAGGAAAAGGGTGGGATTCCTTTCAGCTCCCCAGGGCTGCCTGGGCTGGGGAACCCAGGCTGGGAGAAAGCTCCTGAGGGGGAGGCTCCCCCAAGGTGGGTCAGCACCTGGACAGGGGGCTCCTCAACCCCCTTTGGGGAGACAGCAGGGGGTTGGAAGCATGTACCAGAGGAGCCAGTTGTGGACACTTGGCTGGGCTGGCAATGGCCAGCAGGCTGAGAGAGATGCTCGAGAGCTTCCTACCTACTGGCCTGGGTCAGTGCAAACCTCCCCCTGCCTTTCCCAATTAAAAACTGAATGTCAGTTCAGCAGGTTAGCAGTTCAACCTATGCAGCTTGGAGGAAGCTGCCTAGTTTGAATCAATTCAGCCTCAAGCTTTTTGACCATCTGTAAAGTAATATTTTGGAAGAGATCGTATTTTAAGCATACAACTGAGTAGCAGTTGTTTCCAAAATACCATACTATTTAAGACTTTTCAAGGGGTACTAGCTTTAAAGTGAAACTTAACCTAGTAGAATTTAGTGCTGAGAATTTGAATTTTTGTTGCACGCTTTTTTTCTGATTTAAAAAAAAAATACATGCACCATGACCCTGTACAAGGGGGCTTATTTGGAAGCCTTGTAGAATTTCTCTTAGCAAATTTTCTTACCAATCACGATTTGTAACTGTTGCAGAAGAGCTGTGTTGTTTTCTGACTGGTAACTTTTTTTCAGGAGAACTTAATAAAGCAGGAGACAGATTATTGGTAGCTCGTGGTGGTCTTGGTGGTGATTTGGTTACGAACTTCCTGCCTTCCAAAGGCCAGAAACGAATTGTTCGTCTTGATCTCAAACTTATAGCAGATGTTGGCTTAGTTGGGTGAGTACTGTAGTTTTTGACCGTGTCTGAGAATTAAACACTTAGAATCAAAGGAGGTTGCAAAGAAGTTTTTAAATTTAGGGAATGGGTGACAGTATGGCTAAGTCTTACTAATTAATATTTTAAGAATTCATCATTAGGTGTCATACTCGCTTGGTTTGGTTTTTTGGGGGTGTTTTCTACAAACGTCAATTTTATAGTTATTGTGGCTTGGTCATAATGGTTTGAATAGTAACTAGGCTTAATACATTGGTTTGAATCCAGGTCTAGTTGTTGTTAGTGACAGTGCTAACAAGTGACTGTTCGGGGGTGGGGGGGGGGGTATACAGGTGTATATGGAATTGTGACTTTCAATCCAAGCACTTTGATAGGAGAATAGGAAAGCTTGGGGTTTCTTATGTTCTTAGTCTGGTACTTCTTACTGCGACTGATTAAAAGACAACATTTTTTAATTTGTTTCTTAAGGCAAACCCAAGAAGTGTTTAACACAGTAAAAGCATGCTAGTGCTGTTTATTTACCATAAATTAGTTGTGTTCTATTTTCTGTTTACAATGATTTGCCTGGAAAATTTGAAGGATGCATTTTCTGAAAAGCACTTTTAACTTAAAATGGGCCAATCCATTTACTTTTGATGCTTGGAAACTTAAATATAGGCTGGTGGTTTTACTTTGGGTTACGTGATAGTATCGCACATGGAAATGTTTCTTTTGTACTTACATTTTGTAACAGTGGTTGTGGGGGGGGGTTCTGTTAAAACCTAATTTTAAATTGTATTTTGAGTTGCTAGTTTCCCTTTAAAAGCATAGAAAGAATCAGTGAGTTTTCTATTCTGTTATCTTGCCCAGATTGAATCAACCTCAGATATTCTGTTAGTGCTTGTACTTTGATCTTTTTTGAGTTTGTTACTCTTAGTTGTTAATATCATAAAGTGGTTTGCCATTAGATCAGACTAAAAAAAAATCATGTTGTTTTGAGAGAAGATTGTCAGGGCTGGGTACAGATTGTGATGTATAAGAGAGGTTGAAATTTTAACTTCAAAGAGGTTATATTTTTCCTCTGGAAACATACGACTTTCTGGAAGAAATGGAAAGAGT
>NW_005842324.1:143341-145831 GCF_000455745.1 Alligator sinensis
GACATTTTGTCATGTCTCTTGGGGTTCTTCCAACATTGGAAAACATTATTATTATTTATTTGCTTTTTAGAATCAAATCCTGTCCTATCCAGATGGTCAGAGCAGCTTTAAATAAACCAGCATCTTACAGATAGGATTCCCTCAAACAATACCCCAAAACCCAAGAACTCCAGTTTTTCCTGCTCCCTACCACCTCCCCTCTAGTGCCCCCAAATATCTGTACTTAGCTTATGAGTTAGATTATTTTCTGGGAGAGGCAAGGAGTTCTCAGAGCGATATCTTTTATTGGACCAACTACATAGTTGGTCTAAAGTTAAACAAGCTTTCGAATGCAGACATTCTTCATCAAGCCAGTGATCAGTGAGAATGCTTTGCATTTGAAAGATTTTCTAATTTTGGACAAACTATGTAGCTGAGTTAATAAAAGATATGGCCCTAAGAAATCCTTACCTCTCGCAGAATATCTGGGCCATCATGCTTACAACATCACTCTTACACTACTGTTATTTTCTAATTCATTCATTGTTAACAGAATTAAGTTAGTTCTGATTTCAAGATGCTTATGCATTTTGTCATCTTCAGATTATGGGCTTGATTACTCCAGTACTCCCTTACTAAAAGCAATAGTAGCTCAGGTCTAATCAAAGGTGGTATTTGATTTATAGGTTCTTTTTATTGCTGAAGTGTTCATCTGTCAGTGGTTCTACATTGAATTTTCAGGGCTTTTAGCTAGACAGAACAACATTTTATTTAAAAAAAAATAGCAACAGGATGTAGAAATTGGACACACACAAACCTAGAATCTCTCATACTCTCTTTCTTCCAAGTTACATTGGAGAAACTTCCTTTATAGTTATTACATCTAGAATGGAATATTCTCTTATGATTTTCCCCACAGGTGTAAGAAACAGTGGTTAAAATAATATTCTAATATCACTCCATAATTTAAATTTACCGTAAACAAGTTCATTTCTCAGATTTCAGGAAGTCTTATTTTGTCTGTGCTGTGCATAAATTGTAATTGGTTCAAATTTGTAAAAAAAAAAAAAGAAAAGAAACCATGTAAAATTCTAGTATGGTAAATGCAGTAGGCACTACCAATAGTAATCATCTCAAAGGGCTTTGCTGTCTAAACAGTATTGACTTTAGATAAGAATTGGAGATCTTTACTTTAGGCATTCAGGAGTACAGAAAAATGATAAAAGTTTGTTTTATTAATTTGATGCATCAGTGCATATATTAAGGTATAACATATAGCGAATAACTATTTATAAATATGAACTTTCCTTCTAGATTTCCAAATGCAGGAAAATCCTCCTTGTTAAGCAAGATTTCTCATGCCAAACCTCAGATTGCAGATTATGCATGTAAGTACAGTCTGTTTCATTGCTTTTATGTTGGTCAAGAACATACGGCGTTTCTTATGACTTGATTGCACACTTTCAAAAAGAAAAGGGGAGTCGGGGGGAGGTTTCCAAAGGTATATGAATACACGTGTTGCCTATCAAGGATAAGGAGATTTTAAAGTAATAAAAGTGTCATAGAGTTATAGCTTAGGGCACGTCTGTGGTTCTAGGCAGCAATAGAATAGCTAGAGGTGGGTGAAGAGGGACCAGGTAGCAGGGGGGACAGGGGGATTGGTGGGAGGAAGTAGCACAATGGAGGCAAGGGTTCACCAAGATGGACTCACCTATGCTGCTGCTTCAGGAGTTACAGGCTTCAGCTTTGTGGACTGGTTCAAGGATCTAGGCAGTGATATAGTGGGGCTCTTGGATCCTGGTGGCTATGTGCTCAGGAAAAAGAGAGAGCAGAGACAGCCCCCACGAACAAATTATGAATTTTATATCTTTGCCAATCATGACACTTAATTTCTTGGCTGCCGGGACTCTAGGGCCCTCTTGCCTCTACCCCCTGGGACCCAGACACCAGCCAGAGACCATAGCTGCAGAGTGTACAGATCTTACCAGATATGGCTCTGGTCCTTTCCCCACCCATCAGTGCCCAGGACAATGAAGAAGCTTGCTGTATAACACCAGACTAAGACACCCACATGTACTAACTCCTAACTGGAAGCAGCATAGCCCTGTACAGTCAATTCCCTCTTTTTCCATAAGCATTGCATGTGGAAGTAGAGTTGCCACTGGTAAATCATGCAGTAAAACAACACTTGTCTTCCATTACACTCCAGTACCTCCAAAAGTTGTATTTATTTGTCAGATCATATTGCAGTCAGTTTTGTTGGAGAATTTCCATTAAGCAGTAGTAAGATGTTTAAGCAAATGCAGTAGTGCCTGCCTGCTGCTGCTTCTCCCTGTCTGCTTACGGCTCATCAAATATGAAGGAAACAGGCAGAATAATTTACCATCTAACATCACTTCCATGTGGGATTATAAAACCTTCTTCTGCCAGTCATATGGATGGGACTAATCGGTATCAAGGGGGCCAGTCCCATTATTTCACAAACACCCCCCCCCCCCCCCCACCACACAA
>NW_005842324.1:146033-148430 GCF_000455745.1 Alligator sinensis
GGGCCCCCCCCTTTTTCCCCACCCCCCCCCCCCCCCCCAAACTAGTCAAAGCCTTTAAAAACTGGTTAACTATGTGCATGGTGACCTTACCTGCAAGACTTTACTGGGGGGGGGGGAATAACAGTTTTGTAAATCCAGAAACTGCAGATTTGTTATCTTGCATCCAGTTCTTTTACCTTTCGATTCCAGTCTCATCGGTTTTTGGACCCAGTCTTCATTTTAGTTCCATCTGCCTTTTTAAACGTCAGTTCTATCCCACTGAGAAAAGACAGCAACAAAAACAAGCAGAATTGCTGTGAGATACTGTACCTCACGTTTTGTATTTATACATCAGTGTCCTGTAAGCTCTTTGCAATCCTTAAAAGCTTGGTGGAAGCAATGTGAATGGCTGTAAACACCGTGGCTGCATTTTACCACTGACCTCTCAAAATTGACAGCAGCAAAAGGGAGATGGAAGAAAAAAAGGATAGTCACCATGAAAAGACTGGGGGAAAAGTTGTTGGATTAAACCTTTAAAAAGTGGCATTAATTATTAACAGTATTTTGGTTCATATTTGAGCCTTCATATCTGTTACTGAGCAGCAAAAATCGCTACAATGTCATTTTATTTTTCATTGTACAATAATTAAACTAGAGAAAATGTCACAGGAATAAGAGTAATTGATTCCAATAAATAAGGCATGAAGATTTTGTATTAAAAACTGAACGTAACAAAGTTTTTTTTTGTTTTGTTTTGTTTTTTGTTTTTTTTTACTTCCTGCTCCAGTTACAACAATAAAACCTGAACTTGGAAAGATTATGTATCCAGATTTTAAACAGGTTAGTATAGAGAGTCCCTTTCTAGATGTTATACATAGCGTATAACTGACTAGTTAAATGTCTGTAGTGCTCCAAACCTATCAGTTGTTCTACTGTAGTGGAACCTAATTCTGGAACATAACTTTAAATTAACTGGGGTTTTTTTTCCCTTTTCTTGCCAGAGAAAATTCTTGTAGTTTTTAACTGTGTGAAATTAGGAACTATTTTTCCCTCTCCCCAATAGACTCCTGATTCTTTCTGTTTACAAAGTGTTAGAATTTACTAATAGTCTAGCATCTAAATCCAGTCAGCCTTCCTGTTCCACCTGCACATCTAACAAATGAGTGCTTTTAAGTTGCTCAGTATGTACAAGGATATATTACCAACCCAGAATCTGAAAAAAAGAAAACTAAAAAATCTGTCCTGAGTTTGGGTTTCTTTAGAAAACAGCAGAAATATATGGGTTTGCTTTCAATATAAAACTAATAGTTTCTGTAGTATTTTGCCCTAGAAATTTGAAGTAACACTTCTTGACATTTTTGTTGAATAAAAATAAAAGGAAAGATTTTTTTTTTTTTTTTACCTCGCAGCCTTGTATAATCAGAGGAGAAAAACTTGCTACATACTACACATCTGAGTATCTGAACACTGGTGCCTTATTTCCCTGTATTAAAATCAGTGTAACATCACTTACATTTGCTACCCTTGTATATTCCTTGCCCTGCAAGGAATTCCCAGTGATCTCAGGAGAATGTTCAGGATCAGACCATAGATAATTTGACAATGACACCCAAGGGGGGGTGTGTGACTCTTGCATCTCCATATGTTTTTTTTATAGTAAGATAAGATTTGTCTAAAATATTATATAGAATGTCTGTTCACACATGTTTGGGTTTTGTATGTTAGAGAAATGCTAGGAAAGTAGAGAATTTTGATTTTGGGTGGTTTGGTTGCATGAAATATAAAACTGAAGCAGCTGTAGAAGAAACCATCTTACTTCAAGCAAAATGTGATTGTTTGTATCTTTTTTTCATATGCTACTGTTAATATTTAAAAGGTAGTATTTTTCTGATTGACCTAAAGAAAACCTTTATGCTATTCCTATGGAATTTGTTAATCCTAAATAGCTGATGAATGGGTGGTGGGAGTTTGACATCATGACTAACCACTTCATTTGTTTGTTTTCTTGTGCATTGATTAAAATACTTTAGAAAACTGAGGTAATCAGGCCAACATCCCTGCCCAAGATTTTGAAGGTGTGTAGGAATTCAATGCATTCCCTAAATTGGGACTATTTAAATCCGATGGGCTCTCAAAGCTGTGAATGGGAGCTAGGGTCTACCCTTCATGTGCACAACTCACAATAGGAATTAATCGTAAAATGTGTCCCTTAATTGAATGAGAAAAGTGGCAACTTCTAAAAAGAGGAGAAATCTGAAACAGCCTAGACCTTTGCAACAGATAACAATAGTTTTTAACCCTGGAAAAAAGGGGCCTTCTGGAAATCAGTAACCATTACTCTCTGGCATATCTTTCTCCACTGAATACCCAGGGACAGCTTTTATTACCCAAGACTGTCTTATCACTAAATTCAGCAGG
>NW_005842324.1:148461-155292 GCF_000455745.1 Alligator sinensis
CATTAATTCTGTAATTTTTTCCATTTTTCTAAAACTGTGATACAGTGCTAATTCCTGTTTCTTTTCACTCACAGATGCTCAGTTGGTCTCTACATACCTTTATTCCTCCCATAGTTTAAATACATAGATTATGTAAATAAATATATACAAATACATAGTTAATGTCTCTACTGGCCAGAGGCTAGCATGATGGATGAGCAGGAGTTTGCTCACCAGCAAAGTGCCTCATAGAAGGCCAGTCCCATAGTTCTGGGGTTGGGGAGAGAGTAGAATGTTGAGAGTCCTAGCATATATTAGCCTTGGGACCTTCTCAACGTTCAGCCCTTAAATCAGCCTTTGGGTTTGTCTGTATTGCAAGGCATCTACTAGCAGACAGCTGTTGCTACAGGGGAACGCACCAGAGCTTGTTTCCTCGTGCACAGGCAGAAGTGGTTCCACTACAGTAGCTGAATTGTCAAGGACCCCACTGCATTTTGGTAGGCACCAGCTGTTCAAGCAGGCTGCAGCTGCTGGTAGAAAATCTGGGCATATCTACCTGTGTTTTCTAGCAGGGTTCCCATGGCAGGAGAATTGTATCACTTACAGAGTAGATATTGCTTTCCTGCCAGAATGAGAGCTCTCCTCTCGTAGGGATCTGTGTGCACTTACAGTGGATATATTTGCAGTTTGGCTGACAGAACTTACATTTTGTTGGCAAAACTACTGTAGCCCAGGCCTCTGGCTAATAAGGGTCGAGTAGTTTTGCAGCCCCTGTATTCCTGACTTCTGGACTGGAAGACGAATCTTTTGCTTCCTCTGCTTGCTTATTCCCATTCTAGAGCCCTGTAACTGAACTGTTTTCCAGATGGTGGGGAGTGGAGGGGTCATTTATCTCCTGCCTATCTAAGACAACAGACAAAAGAGCATCTGGCACTTATTTCTGATGGTGCTTGAAATTTTCTCAAGCAGCAGTAGTGTGAAAATGATAAGATTCTTGTCTGCTTTGACACTTAACTGAACAGTTCATTTTAGCTTGAGAAAAAAATGAGTTTGCCCGCAGACCCAGGAGGACAGTTCTGTCTAAATTCACATTTAGAAAAGTATCTCTGCAACTGTAAGGAACATACTTTGTTTTCTAGTCCAGTAGCATTTTAAGTCCAGTCTGGACTAGTGGCCTAATCTTCCTAGTTTCTAGAGAGCTTCTCTTCTCTAGTGATAAATGAATTTTGCAAGACCTTGCTGAAATATTAATACTTCATTTTCTAAGTTGCTGAGAAGTAGCATCAGAAGTGATGTTTCTGCCATTTCTTTGTCTAAATTAGACTTATTTTAAGTGTGTTGCAAAGGCTTGTAGATATTGCCAGTGAATAAAGAATAAATAGCTGAAAAAGTGTTGTCTCAGAGGTATTTGTGGGATACCTATTTTGTTTTTTCTCATGAATATAGATATGTCTGGAGTGTTGACCATTTAAAAAATCTTACTGGGTACTGTTTTCCCTCTGAGTATCTTCACTTTTTGAATTCCTAGATCTCAGTAGCTGATCTTCCAGGATTGATTGAAGGTGCTCATGCAAACAGAGGAATGGGTCATAAATTTCTCAAGCATATAGAAAGAACTAAACAACTTCTCTTTGTTGTAAGTAAATATATTAATGTCAATGGCTGCTTGAATTTAGCTTGTGAATCTGTTTAACCATTTCTCCGTATTTAGCCTACCTGCTCTTTTTGGCACTGGTAAGGATTCACTTAGAGTAAGCATCCAATTTTGCACCCCATGTTTCAAGAAGAATGTGGAAAGAGTCCAGAGGAGAGCAACACAAACTATTAGATACCTGGAAAGTATGATTTATGAGGAAAGGCTGAAAGAGCTAGGATTATTTGGTCTGGAGAAGGGTGGGGGGAGGGGAGAGAGATTTGATAAGTCTTCAGCTACCTGAGGGACAGTTATGGAGAGGATGAAGATAGCCTTTTCTCTGTGGCTGTAGGGGATAGAACTAGGAGCAATGATGTTAAAGTGAAGCAGAGGAAATTTAGACTGGCGATTTAGAAAGAACTTTCTGATTTTGGGGGTGGTCAGTTATTGGAACAGCCTACCTAAAGAGGTTGCAGAATCTCTGTCCCTGGACATTTTCAAGAACTGGTTAGATATACACTTGGCTCAGATAGTTTGTTTTAGGGATGATCTTCTTGAGCAGGGGCTGGACTAGGGGACTTTATGAAGTCCCTTTCAGACTTATTGTCTTATCCTATAAAACTTATGATCCTGCAAGACTAAATGTGATGATTCTCAACCAGGATGCAGCACTGCCACAGGCTGTGCTGTGCAGTATTAGCACTGTTGGATGTGCAAGCATGATTCACAAGATAAACCCAGAGATTTCAATACAAATCTCTAAAATTAAAATTATTTTGACCTGTTGTGGTCTTTCTGAGTTCTTTGCAGCAGGAAAACTTCTCTGTTGTTTTTCTACAGTCAAAAAACAATCGAAAAATAAGACATAGCATTTTGTGAAGGCACCTTGCATCTAATGAGAGATGCCTTGAATCTAAAAATGGTTGGGAACCACAGTCTTAATGTAACCAGATTTCAGGGAAAAAATATTTCTTGCTGTTCTTGTGTTTTATGCTAAACATATAATTTAACACAGTGTGTGTTATGGAAATCTAAATAAACTGATGGATATTAATGTAATGAAGGCTATTACAAGTTTATTAAGGATTGCAGAGGGCTGCACTTAACCCCAATGACCCAGATGGTCCCTTCTACTCCTATGTTTCTTTTTTGCATTAAGATTCCTATAAAAAAGTATTCTTGGGCCTGGGTTTTTTAGACAATGGTAGGGCTTGTGGGGAGGTAGTTTCTCGTGTAACTTTATCTTTCTTTTTAGGTTGATGTCTCTGGCTTTCAGCTCTCTCTTAAAACTATGTTCAGAACAGCTTTTGAAACTATTCTGCTTCTTACAAAGGTAATTTCTTATCTTCATAAATAGTAATGGTGTACCCTGCCAAGGAAGAGTACTGGATACTTCTTGTTTGAAATCTTAAAGCTAGGGGCAGATATTACACACAAACTGGTTTAAGTGATCAGAAACTGGTTTTAGTCTGTAACAGAACAGATGTTCAGTGCATATAAACCAGTTTGAGAAGAGCTGAAACTGGGTTGAGATAAACCTGGTTGAATGTGGTATCAAACTTAACTGATTTGGCTCAAACTGGTTTATGCAGTGTCTGTCCAAGACCTTTGCTGGTTTAGGATAAAACAGACACCCCCAGCATCCTGGCAGGGCTGGCCCCTTCCCTCTGCTCCCTGGCTGCAGCTCCAGAGGCTGTGGGCTGTTTCCCCCCTCCCCTCACCACTCCCTGCTAAGCAGGAATTCCCCCCTCCCCTCTGCCCTGCTGAGGAGGTGTCTGTGTAGTAGCTAGCAGATTATATGCTGGCTACTGTCCATGCTGAATCAACAGGTAGTTGGTAATGTCCCTCTGTTGTTTTCTTAATTGGATGATAAACACTATTATCAATTCCCTGCTGGGCTAATCAGAGCTCTTGCCTGAACCTAGCCACAGCCCCTCAGCTCCATGCTGTGGAAGGAAGGGAGGGGGTACTCTAGCACCCTCGGGCTTCTTGCCTGAGCCACCGCAGGTATGTGCCTGCATTTCTGGGATGTCTGTCCGGTTACAAAACTGATTTAGCCTAGCCAGGTTAAACTAACCTGCAAAGATTGGTTAGGCTCAGGGTTTTTGAATGTCTGTCCCTAGCCTAAATGTTTATTAGGGGGCCGCTGGGTTAGAAGATATAAATGAAAGCCAGCTAACAAGTAGCTGGATTTTTTTGGACTGATTAATCCTTTTTGCTAGCAACTTTAAAAGGTTTGGAGCAATTCAGGTGTGCTTTAGACCAGTGTTTTTCAACCCGAGGTTCACAAAAATGTATGAAAGGGTCGCGAACAAACTTTAAAAATGGATTCTTTTTTAAAGGAGAAAAAAGTGGGAAATCATTGCTTTTCCCTTTCAGGCTGGCAGAGTTCTAGCCTGCAAGGGGCTGCTTGAGGACCTCTATAACCCACACAAACCGCCCTGCCCCCCACACTTCAGGGCTGGAGCCTGGGCCTGGGGGACAGTGGGCCAGAAATGAGGGCCACTGGGTTGGGACTGGCCATTGATGTTTACAAATGGGTCCTGCTGTAAAAAAGGTTGAGAATCACTGCTTTAGACACAATTGCTTCCTTACTTTCTATTATATGAAGTGATGCTGTGAAGTCAAGCTGAAATAAAAAAAATTGCACCTTTTCAGTCGCATACATGACTTAGTTTTCTGAGGAATGAAAATGAGTATACTACTAAATCCTAGGCTTCGGCTCCATTAGGTCACAAAGTTGGTCCCAAGAGCCTGTTCGGTCTTCAGCTTTGCAGAAACCTTTCCCTGTTGGGGACTAGTTCTGAATCTCGTGCCTTATGCTGTTATGGGTTTTCATCATCACATGTGATTTTTAAATAATATATTTAAAGATGATGTTGAGCTTGTACTGATTTTTCTTTCCCAAGTCCTGTAACTTGTTTTCTACATTAGCATATGTTAATATATATTTCCTTGCTGTGTGATTTGTATTTTTATTATTTTTGGTATGAGCCACAGAAGAGGGTCGTATACATTTTCAAATGTAAGAATATAGAAGATAGCCAAAAGTTTCCCTTCTTAAAAAAGTTGTCGTAGACTTTGTTTGCTGAAAGTTTTCTGAACTGTAACAAAATAGGAATAAATGTTTTGTGTGTGTCCTAATGCAGATATGAATAAAAAGAACAAAGCTGTCCATCATCATTATGAGAAATGAGTCAGAATTGTATATGGTGCATACCTACAGTGAATGCATGTAAACAAGATGAGCATGTCTACACAAGCAATTAATGTGACTGAATATACTCCAGCTTAATTTGAGCCAGAGTAAACTAATTCCAATGTCACCGTCTACACATGCATTTAAGCACAGTAATTTATTATGCTGCCAGATAGTCTCATCAGTTACAAGTAGTATCTGGCAGCACAGCAAATTAGTCTACTACACCCTAATTGCCACGCCTGTGTAGACAGTGACGCTTTACTTCACAGCAAGTTAATCTGCTGCACAATAAAGGTTCTCATGTAGACATGCCCACTGAGTTTCAATGAACATCTGGTTCTTTTATCAAACTACTCATGTGCTTCAGGTCAATGTACTAAAGTAAATTTCACTGCCTTGTCAATAGTATGATGGCCTTTCAGTTGATTGGGAGGGAGAAAAGAAAACTAAAAAGTACTTTTAAAGTGAAAAAAAATCTTGCAAATGCAAATTAACCTTTACTTTAAGGAGCTAGAGTTATACGATGAGACACTTCAGACAAAGCCTGCTCTTCTTGCTGTGAATAAAATGGACTTGCCTAATGCACAGGATAACCTGCATGAATTTATGAAACAGTTACAGAAGCCTCAAGGTAAACTAAACTAATATACTGCAGCTTTTTTTTTTAAGTGACCCACTATATATTATAAACAAGTTGATTGTAAGTATTTTCAGAAGTATCTGCTACCTGGTGATAAGCTGAGTAGTAGAATAGGCAAAAAGAGTCTTTAATTAAATTGATTTAAATATTACAGAAAAATAATGTTGCTCAGTTTACACCTTTGCTAATTAACAACTTCCGATGACAAGGAGATTATTTAAATAGCACAAATGGAAATATATTTTATTAGGGGCTGACTCATTAATTTTATACAAACAAAAAATAAGTGTCCTTGGCAACTTTCCTTCCTTCCTTCTGCTTTCCCTTTGAGATCACAAAACAGCAGAATACACTGATATTTCTCAAACCAAGTGACCAAGAAACAAATGTAGATAGGGGAGGGAGATGGGTGTTGGAAAGCAAAAGACCCAGAAGTTTGGAGAGGTTTTTTTTTGTCCTGAGATTCTCTATAAACCAATGCAAACCAGTTCCTCATCAGTCCTTGGAAGGTATCAATTAGACAAAACAGTTCTTTTAAGGAGAGAATGGTGCCCACTACCTCATAAATTAATACCTTCCCCCCTCTGATATATACTGCATATATTACACAGTAACAACATTAAGAAGTTCTTTTTTGCCTGCCTTTAGATATTTCTGGGATGTCTAGTTAGAACCTGAGTACAAGTGTTCAGAAGCAATACATAAACTAGAAAACATTACACAATTCAATAAATGCTATCAATACACTGAAACAACTGCAGTATGTGCTAAATCCATATACAATTTTGATTGTCTAGTACATAAAAAAAACCTGTGTAAGCACAAGTAAACCTCACATACCACAAAAATGTGTATTTTATTCACTGAACATATATTATAAGTGACAACAGTTGTATGGAAAGAAATACGTTCATATAGATGTACAGTGGAATCCTGATGTGAGCTCCACAAACAGAGGAAAGGTCGTTGTCCTCTCTGTCTGTTTAGGAAGGGTAAAAGGAACCTAAATGCTCAGTTATTTTGGAGGAGAACCCCACCCCCCCCCCCCCCCCACCACACCCACCCCAAAGGATCTCCTTGAAATCCCTGTTACATAGGGATCATCATGTAGTCAGGGTTGGGTTACCCTCCTGTGGAGATTTGGGCAGCTACTTATAAGCTTGCTGTGTCTTCGGCCTTCATGGGTATTAGGCTGGAGTGGGATGACAACATCCTAGCAGATCAGCCTTGAATTGGGAGAGCACAAGGGTGGCTTCTGACTTCCTTAGTCCCCCCGTGTCCTCTGTGCTCAGAAGCAAAGATCAGAATCATATCCTGAGGGGAAAAAAAACATACTTTTAATGAAAAGATATAACTGCAGTTACTAGAACTTCTAGG
>NW_005842324.1:155328-161192 GCF_000455745.1 Alligator sinensis
ACATATTTTAAAATAAATGTTTTACATGTATATATTGCAGTTGCAGGGGCATGTCTATATGTTCATTAATGTGTTTTAGGTAATGTGCATTAGATCTAGTACTAGATCCATTGTGAGATACAAGAAGAATGCACGTTAGCCTATTTTAATGCACGTTGGCTGAAGAGCATGGTTTTTTGTGATGCTTTAATGTGCATTAAAATACAGACAGTTCTCGGACTTAGGACATGGTTTTAAGGAACCAATTGTGTCGTAAGTCAAAATGTTGTGACTCTGAACCGATTTTCCCATAGGAAAAATTTTATAAATGGGGGGGTGTGGTTCCTGAACCAAGGCCCGATACCGTATTTTCACCAAAAATAACCCAGAATTTTGTGCTCAATCAATTATAGATGAGTAATATAGCTACATTAGTCTATTTATATTGTAAATAGCAATCATTGATTTGGAAGGACTTCTTTGAGGTGACTTTGCTGGACTTTTTGAAAGGCTCCTGGTTGGACTTTTTGAAGGGTTCTTGGCTGGAGTCTTCTCAGGAGTCTTGGCTGCAGGTTTTTCTGGAGTCTTGTCTGCTTTCTTAAAGAAAGTGTCCAAGTGTCAATTTATAAATGTCGTAAGTGCTGTTTGTTGCAAGTCAAAACGTCTTAAGTTGAGGCCTGCCTGTAGGCTAGTGTTAATTAAAGCACATATGTAGATGTGCCCCCTTGTGAACAGCTTTATGCTCATTTAACCTATAATATCCATCTAAAGTCCAGTTAGTGAAGATTTTTGCTTTATAGTGTAAAGAAATACTGTGCACTAACCATAAGTGTTGGGGTTTGTTTTTTTAAGACTTTTTCCACTTGCTGCAGAAAGAGATGATTCCACAGAGCACCATAGAGTTTAAAGATATAATCCCGGTCTCAACATTTACTGGAGAAGGAATTGAGGAACTGAAAACCTGTATAAAAAACTCACTAGATGAAGAAAATGAGAAAGAGAATGAAGACTATCACAAAAAGAAACTTTGCATTTTGCAGGCTTTGGAAGTATAGCAAATAATTAAATGCTGGAATTCATTCTTGGGTGGATGTTGGCTTAATTTTTGGACTTCTGATTGGATGCCAAATCTATATGTTGACGAGTGTACTCGGCCATCATGAAATGGAACTTGACTTCATTGTTCCCTGAACCTGTGACAGTATGGTTTGAACTCTTACCCTGTCATAAAAGCAAACCTGAAAAGTCTAACCTGGCACATGTATTGTGAGGAATACATTTAATTTAAAAACATTTCCTAACATTGCGAAGGTTTTAATAATATAGTGCAGTAATATATAGCGAATTTTCTTAGAAACAAATGCATAATTCTTCATACACATGGTCTTGTTTTTTTTCTTAATCATAATGAATACTTACAAGATCCTTGCACACAAGCTTTGAAGGAGACTTCTTAAAATAAAGGCATTGTTTGGCATATGGACTAAGATACAGCAATCACTATTCATTTAGCATTAAGAAACAAATGAGGTTTTTTCCTAAAGCATTTTAGCTTTAGAAGATAAGTGCAGGATGATGACTTATGCCCTGTATGCCTGTCAAAGCACCTATGCTTTGGTTTCCTATTTTATGATTGCTAATTCTCTTTCAGAAGTGGAGAATCTGCAAATCTGATTCAGTGCAGAACATCTAAATACTAAATGGATATTAATATGTTTTTAAAATGTTTCCTAGATGAAGTATATAGTTATGACCCCAGATCATTTCATTCCATCTCCTCTCTACCCTGTTGACAAGGTCAGCTCAACTGTCAGCCTGTGAGGGATTCAGTTGCAGCCTTGGTCTCCCACTTAGGTGCCACTGCCCCCCATTGCTCTAGCTGCAGAAGCAGCTGGGGTCTCCAGGCTCTCTCTCCCTGTGGCTTCCCCTACCCTGCTCAGGGGATGTGGCAGTGTAGCAAGGCACAGCCTGTGGTGATGTGGGAGCCTGTGGCCTGGGGTGCCCAAGAAGCACGTCACAGTGGAAGAGCCCACGGCCAGGGAGCTGAGCTGAGATGGAGTGCCTGGGCACACAGTGCCTCAGGGAAGAGTGAGAGGGGGACCACAGGAGTATGGAGTGCAGTGGCAGGAGGGTGGGGGTGGCACAGGAATGTGCAGTGCACCCAGGGGTTGGGGGGTCACAGGAGCATGCAGTGCAGGAGATTGGGGATCTGTTGGGTTACATGCAGTGCAGTAGGGGTCGTACTGTGCATTCCCAAGGACCCAGAGCCCTGCTGGTACAGCCTGTGGCTACTTAAAAGTTGGACAACCTGGGTCTAGAGTGTTTGGCTGCTGGGTAGAGCAGAGTTAGGCAGTGAGTTGCACCCTGGTTCTATGCTGGCTGCAGCCTCTACAGTTGGGCTTCGCAAGCTTTTCTGAATTTTGCCAAGTAGATGATAAAAATCCTAGCATTATCTGAGGAAAAGAGCAGAAACATGACAACATGCTGCAATAATGTAGGAGATGATTGCTCTGGTTCCATATTTCCTGGGGACTCCTGGTTCTCTGGGGGGAAGTTTAGCATGAGGACATGAGCAATTCCTCAGTGCACAGAGCATGAAGTGTAGGATGTGTTCTCCATCCTTTGCACAGAAATAAGTTTGTATTATTTGGGTACCTTTTATGAACTGATAAAAATCTGATGAAGTGTAACAGGCTAAAGTTGGTGCATGGAAGAGGAAGACATGCTAAAGGACTTGAATTTTCCATTTCTGTTCGTATCTGGCTGCTGTTGAGCTCTACTCAAAGCAGTAATACATTCTGTAAGATCTAGGCTAATCTTTGTTTTTCAGATGGATAATAAGACTAAGTAAAATGTCCAAGGTCATGTTCAGTCTTTAATCAAAACTTCCAGATGCTGCTTATATTATGGTGTGAGAGAGGATTACATCTGAGCAATGAGTAAACTTCCTTTTCTTGAACAGAACTATACTTTTCTCAAGAGTATTTGATTCAGATTTAGCATAAGGAACACACATACTAAATGTTAGTTAAAGAACAGCTAAAAGTTCTTCATTGTACATTTTCAAAGGTCCACTATAAAGCAGCTGCAAATCAAAATCAATATTGGATACATCAGACTAGTATAATAAAAAGAAGTATGCAGATAAAATCCTCCCTCTAAATTTTTTTTAAAGCAATTACTGGGAAGGAAGGGTGACTAGTCATTGCTACTCAATTCTTTTATCTTTTATATGGATGAAGTTCTTGTTTCTTTCTAATTACTTTTTTTGTCGATATTGGGAGTAATAGATGCTCTCAACAGGAATTGAGCACAGTGAGTCAAAGACTCCGAGCACTTCCTTCATTGCAAGAGAATATTTTACATGGGGACCTCATCATGCTCACTAATTTGCATACTGCAAAACGTGGGAAACAATGACTGTTTGAAGCTATATTTCAAGATATCTTGGTGAGCCCTATAGGATTTTTGATGTACATTTGTAGTTTCAAAGCCTTTATTATCAAAATGGAACAAAATCCAGCTGTTTATTGCATTAAATAACTGGAGAAAGAAGTTGCCCTGATTATAATTAACCATTGGACATTGATTATGTGGGTGGGCCAATCTGCTGTTTTGTATCTTGCATTCTAATTAAAGGGAACTCTGCTGTAAAAACTACCTAGTGCAGTAAACTTCCATATTTTATTGAACCCACTGTGGGAAGGAAAATCCTTTTGCTTTCATTTCAGATCTTGAAATGTTTGGGGGTTTTTTAAGTCTTTCTGATAACCTTTCCTTTTCCTGCCAGCTTGGTTGCCACCCTTACAGACAGCAGGACTCCTTTGTAGCTTAAAAAGTGCCCTTATGGAAATTGAGGTAGGAGTTGTACATCATTTTTTTTGCAGTTCAGATTTTTAAAGGCAGGTTTAAACCTGCCTCTCTAGCCAGTTGGCATGGGAAGCAGTGTTTTCTTTTAGAAATGTGTGGTAAAGAAAACTGACAGGCTCTGACTGATACGGGGAACATCTTACAGCAGGACAGAGCTCTTGAGAGAGGATGCCCAGGTGAGAAAATAGAGAGGAACGCATTGGAGAAACAAGGCCCACTTCAATCCCTGCCTCATGCGTGGCTTGCATTGCGCTTTCAGATGATTTTGGAGGCAGTCCAAGACTTCAGTATCCCTTTCCTGCGTTTTATTTCCCCACCCTCCCTTTATTCTCTACTATAAAACACAGGCACAAACTATTGACTCTTTAGGATTTTTATTGGAAGGTTTAAAATTCTCTTTAGTGTTGCTGTTGTGGAAAATAATTTGAAAATATCACCCCTTTAAAATCTCAGGTATAACAAGGGGAAAGAAAAAAATAACCTAATCTCTAATGGTAACAGAGCTGGGTTTTTTGGGTTTTTTTCTTTTTAACTGCTGATACTGGAAAAGAAACCTGGCTGAGATACTCAATCAAATCTGTATGCATAAGAGGTGGCTTTTCCTAGTTTAACGCATGATTTATGAACAACAAAAAGCCTAAATCACTTTTAACAATCCTTGCCTGCTAACAAAGCAGAAGGCAGGGCAGGATGACACCTTAGACAATAATAACTGGTTCAGAAAGTCCTCAGCTTTCACAGGCAACAACCTACTTCACCAGACGATAATTTTAGCGCTTTATCACATTACACAACAGTGGGATGGCAGGAATAGGCTGTAGGAGCAGATTCTCAAGGATGTTGCCTGGGAAATGCTGGCAAGAAGGCATTCTGGGGGTTGTGGTCTTTGACGACATGAAGTTAAGCACCCTGGGAGAAGCAGGACTACAATCCCAGCATTCTTTGGGAAAAGCCACGACCTCAGGAAAGACTGGGAAAGAAGCAGCAACACCAGCGGCTCCTCACTGTTTGCAAATAAAGTGATGTGTTCGTGAGAAGATGGTATGTATAATTAGTAATTGTGCTTTGCAGTTATTTACTTGTGTTGCAGCCTTTTCTGTTGGAGATCAGGTGAATTCTGCTGTGTATAGGTAATGGAAAAGGGATTGTGTGCGCCCAGGAAGTGAAGCAGCAGAGCAGTGAAAACGGTGTATTTCTACACATCCTAGAGAATGAGATGAAAGCTTAGCTATCTAGATTACCAGAGAGAACCAGGATCTCTCCTTGGCACTGGGTATTTACGTGGAAATGTAACTAAAATAATATGTATTGATGCCTTTTAATACAACCAGGCTGAGATTGTTCTGATGATTATTTCTTCCTGATTCACACTCTACCCCACACGGCACTGCCATTTCCAGGGCTGGTTGTAGGCTGTTAACCACAGTTTCTTCATCCCTTCATTGCTCATAACAGTGGGTATCTGCATTGTTGTTTTTACACTTTGAAATACGCTCTTTCCTAATCTGGACTCTCAGCCCTGCTTTTTTATGAGTTTTAGGTTTCTTATCCTTGCTGGTACATATTTAGTTTTTGCTGTATTTTTACCTATACACCCATTTACATCTTAGATCATTTGGTAAATTAAATGTACTTGGCTCTGTCTATTGAACATGGTTAGCCTACTGAATAACAATGTTCCCTTTAGGCCTATGTCTCCGTATCTGTGATCCATATAACATTACAGTTCTTTAGTGGAATCAGAACCCGTGGTAGAGGTGATAGGCAGGCAAGGTTTTTTGGGTAGATGTTTCATAGTTTCATAGTAGTTAAGGGTCAGAAGGGACCTAAATAGATCATCTAGTCTGACCCCAGACAGGTGTTCATCCAACCTCTTTTTGAATTTACCCAAGGTAGGAGCAAGGACCACTTCCCTAGGAAGTTGGTTCCAGATCCTAGCCACTCTAACAGTGAAATAGTGCCTCCTCCTAATCCCTCCTAAGGTGAGGAATGGGTTTAGAGAGATCTGGAAGAGG
>NW_005842324.1:161691-186721 GCF_000455745.1 Alligator sinensis
AAGTCACTGATGAAGATGTTGAACAGTGTAGGCCCTAGGACCGAGCCCTGGGGGACCTCACTATTCACATCCCCCCCCAGGCGAGTACGACCCGTCCACCACCACTCTCTGGGTGCGCCCCATCAGCCAATTTCTGACCCATCCAACTGTGTAGGCAGCAATGCCACAGTCGCTCAATTTATTAATGAGAATGGGGTGAGAGACAGTGTCAAAGGCCTTCTCAAAGTCCAGAAAGACTACATCCACAGCGACACCATCATCCAGGGATTTAGTTACCTGGTCATAAAAGGCCATCAGGTTGGTCTGGCAGGACCTGCCTTTGATGAACCCGTGTTGATTTCCCCTGGGCATGATCTTCCCTGCTGGCCCCTCACAGATGTGATCCTTGATAATTTTTTCAAGGATTTTCCCCAAGACCGATGTGAGGCTTATGGGCCTATAGTTTCCTGGGTCCTCCTTTCTCCCTTTCTTATAAATGGGGACCACATTAGCTAGTTTCCAAGCTCCGGGCACCTGGCCCGTGGACCATGATCACTCGTACAGCCGGGCCAAGGGCACAGCAATGACCCCCGCCAGCTCTCTCAACACCCGTGGGTGGAGGGCATCAGGGCCCGCAGATTTAAAAACATCCAGCCCTTCCAGAAGATGTGATTTCTTTTATTAGACCAACTAGATGTGTGAAATTTCCCCCTAAGAGAAACTACAATCTTTGCATTCTCCTATGCCTGAGGAAGAGAGAGTGGGTGTGCGCCCAAAAGTTTGCAAATAAAGAATTTTTTTTGCAAATATCTAGTTGGTCTAATAAAAGATATCATCTCTACCATGAGTTCTGATTCCTTTTGCCTGTAGACCAATATGGCTACAACCTGTATCCCTGAAAGATAGAAAGAAGAGTTCTGTAGTGGTGAATTTGACTGGCTTTTGCAAGCCTCATATAGTGGGGGTTTGGGTTGGCAGGTTATTTTTTCCTTCTCCACTTTCTAGCATTGTGGCTGAATGCACATTGCGTACACAAGTTATTCAGCACCCGAAAGTCATGCAGGGGGTGACTGAATATTGGGGATAGAGCTGGTTACATACTCCTCACTAAATAATGCATCTTAAAAATGGTGTTTGGCACTAAATACATTCTTGGTTTGTTGGGGTTTTTTTTGCTTTTACCATCGTTCATTCCACTGGATAGATGTTCAAATAATATTGACCTTTTTTAACTAAATATATCAAATAAATAATTTTACCAAATATCTGGCAAGCTCTGTTGAGGGTTTTTTTCCCCCTACTATGGATCCTGGATCTTTAAAATATAAGGCCAGAGAAAATCTGATTTTTGGAGTGCTCTTAGCTTCGCTGATCCTCAACCAGGGTGCGAGGGATGCAGTGAGATGCTTTGAAGGTTGTCACAGAAAGTGTGAGGAAATAAGGGAAGTGAAAGAAGATAAGCAGATAAGGACAGGCTCAGGCTATACCTGCCTGGCCCCTCTGAAAGGAGGCAAGCACTGAAATAAAATTAGTTTTTGAAATAGGTTGATTCTCAATTCACAAAATTATGGAGGGGTGCCTTGAATCTAAAAAGGTTGCACATCACTGCTTAGAGATTTGTGGGTCAGATACTAAAGAAGGGGATGTGAAGGGGTCCAACATCACAGTGAATAGAATGCACGGCTATCCAGACACATGAAGAAACAGTTGTCTTCGCTACAACTTAAAACTAGTTCCTAAGCAGCTGGGATCTTTAGTTGTTCAGGATCAATGTTGTTCAGTCCAACAGTGACTGCCTCGACTACTTAATATGGTACAAGCTACTGTGTCTTTCTCTCCCTTGTGGAGTCTTAATTTATTTTTATTTTTTTAGCCTAGCAGCTAAATCAAATATGACCCTTGAACTGTTTCTTGATTTTTGTGTCTGGGGCAGGATGGAAACTTGTTCATATAGGAGGGCCTTCAACTCTGAAATCGGCTTTCTTTTTTGCTTAAATAAAACCTAAGATTGAATAACAGAAGTGCACATTAACAGACTTTTTAAATTAAAATATATCTATATATTTATATATATGCATCCTCTATCATAGACTTCCATCACACTTTTTTTTTTTAAACTACCTTAAGAAACCTGCGCACCCGTTACAATAACCGCACTCGCTCCCCTGCGCCCACCTGCACCCACCCTCTGCCCTTCCCAGCCCAAACAGTCCCTTAGTCCAAACCCTGATTTGGGGTTTCCCTTCTCAGATCATTCTCTGTCCTTGTCACTGTTGATGTCATTGTCACTTCTGTTGCTTCTGATCCTGTTGTTGTCCTCCTCGTTGTCTCCAGGTCTAGTTGTGTCATTGTCCCCTTCATTTTCCCTGTCCACTTCCCTTCCCAGGAGGATTGTGAACAGCCTGTGCCATGTGTCCCTTTTCCAGGTGGAATTGGCTGCATCCTCTCCCACCACTTTTCGGTAGTAGGAGTGGAGTTTGATCTGAAACATTTTAACGCAGTCCGTTTGCTCAAGCTTAGTGTGACTGTACATCAGGAGGTTCCTGCATTGCCACAGGGCCCTCCTGATGCATGATACAAACTGGTCGAGGTGGGTTGTCTGGGACCTCTGATGTTTAGTCAGGTGCCTGTATAGCGCCTCCTCCCTTGTCATCAGCCTGACTCCTGTCACTTCCTCAAGGAGCTGGCTTACCTTTTCTCACGCTTCCTTGGCATAGGGGCAGAGCCAAAAGAGGTGGTCAGTGGCCTCGTTCTCACCTTGGCAGCTTGTGGTTTAGTAGGAGGCTCTGTTTGTGAGCATAGAGTCAGTTGGGTTCAGGAGCTATGGTAAAAGTTCTTAGTTTAGGGAAACTGAACATAAAAGTAATATTAAATGTACATAAAGCATATGTTTATAGATACCATTACCATATTCATTTTTTCATGAAAAAAATCTTTGGGTTAACAGCATGACGTGGCCACAAACACTTGCAGTTTTGATGTTTTCTCCAGTACAACAATAGTTCTTCAAATGTGATCTGCAGAGTTGTTCTGAGAATTAAAATATGCGGGACCAGGGCAATGGGTGTAGTGGGAGAAAAGGGGTCCAGAAAAAGCTATTTCTCTTCCAGTGCAGTCTTTAAGTGAAAACATTGGAGAACTGAAGAACAGAACAGTGGCATAATCTATATTCTAGCCAATGGTTTCTACATGCTGCCCCAAAGCATCTTGTTTCTACGGACTTGTTATCCTTATTATTTCAAGGGCATTTTAACACGAAACCTAAAAGAAAGAGAACAGTTTCCTTTTCTCTTCCCAACCATTAACTCAGAGAAATGTCATGGATTTGGAAGAATAAAATCCCTCAAATAATGACAAAATTGTTCTTTTAAGTTGTTTGTGATCTACAACAATTTTTGCTTCTGCATGACTGCGTTCAGCCTGGTCACCAAGAGTTAACTTGAAATATCCTTTATCCTACGTTCCTGGTGATAAACATAAAGGATCTGAACAGCTCTGGTGATATCTGAGAGTTTCCATAGCAGTACAGCTTTCTTACATTGACGTGACTCAGTATCAGGGTGGGAGCTGAATACTCTTTGCACCTAGAGGGAATTAAGTAAAGGTGGAATGGTCCTGGAGAGAGAATCTCTGGGAACGGGAGCGTTTAGGGTATTTTTGGGTTGGGTTGGGTTTGGTTTGGTTTTATATAGAAATATAGGCAAATTACAGGACAGTAATGAGCTTGGCCTGTTACTGCTGTGTTTGATGTAGAATAGGAACTCCCCTTATTCCACTTCAGTCACTTCTGAATTATTCTGTTAATGCTATAACTGGAATTGCATGAAATTAAACATAACATTGACTTTTTCTCATAATATTCTCTTTTCTAGATCCAATAGAACTTTTCTGCTAAGAGTTGCCAGATTTTCTCTCATTTGGATATACTATTGGTGAGTATTTATTATTTCTTCTTATGAAGGTAACTAACCTGTTAAGTAGTATCAGCAATTCAAGCCACATCCAACCTAACAGTACTTTCTGGATAGAATAAATGTCTACTGTGTGTGATCCAAGATGCCTACTATACTGAACAGAATGGAGGAGTGAAGTGGTACCTGGAGAATTAAGGAAGTTATTTCCTTATCTCAGATTGGTTTGACTATACTATGAAGAGGGAAAAAAGGTTAAAAAACAGATACGTAGACTGTTTTCCCAGTCAAGAACTGTAGGGTTGTGTGAATAACAGACCTTTTCAGTTTGGCTTGCTGAACTGAAAAATTAAACTGCAGTTTATTAATACATGCATTTACATAATGTTGGGGGGGGTTCCATTTCTCATTTAAATGAAAAATGAAATATTTTCCTTTCAGCTTGAATAGTGTGTGTTTGACTTGTAACAAAAATGTTTAATTTTTATTTTGGACATTTTTAACAAACAACTGGAAATGGAGGGGTAGCCTTAGGCAGAAAGCACACTTTTACACATGCTCTGGGGGTGGGATGGGGGTGGCTCTCATTAGAGTGGCTCTAAGAGCCTCTCTAATTAAAGCACCATAGTGTCTCACGTATCAGCATCCCTGAGCTTCAAACTGGTGGTGGGGGTGCTTGAACTAAAGCTCATCCCAGGCCCCTGCTCCAGTCGGTGTCCGTGTGCTTCTGAATGGTATGGGGGCTTGAGCTTTAGTTCAAGTGCCCCCATCGCCATTTTGAAGCACAGGGATGCTGACATACAAGATGCTGTGGTGCTCAATTAATCGAGTCTGCTCTGATGTGCTGGCAATATTTTGTCAAGTAATGACAAGCATTTTGTTATTAGGATCTCAAGACTTAATATTATTTTTGTGCCCCCAGACAGGTGTGCAAAAAGTGATTAAAAAGAATAGATATAATTTTCAGAGGTGCTGAAATGACTTTGGAATCTACTTCCTATTGACTGTCAGTGAGAAGTCTTCTAGAGTACAGTGATTTCGGTTATCTTGGAGCATCTATCTTGAAATACCTTAAGCAGGCATGTTGTCACTATGTCTCCTGGGCTTTATTGAGGACTGCTTTCTGCCAGAGGGCTTCCTATAATGGGATACTTTATTAGGGTGTTTAACAAGGTTGCAAGTAGGAAACGATCAGAAACACAAGCATGTGCACAGATTAATGAATTGCCCTGTAACAAGGGCGTAGGACTCTTACTGTTTTGCTTTTCCAACTCCTTTGTTTAATAAAATGGTTTATTAAAGAATTGTGGTGGTTCTGTGAGCCATGGGATGCGTATTGTCCACCCTGCCTTCTGGAAAGGATCTCAAGTTGTGTACCTATCAACTGGTAAACTCAAAATGTTTTAATCATTCTTTAACAGGACTTCAAAAAAAGATTGCAAATGTTACCCTGGGCTGCTGCTGCTTGGAGTGAGGATTAAGGAAGAAATGTTAGTACTTACTGACTTTAAAACTAATTGAAAATAGTGCATTAGGGTTTGATTCTCTGTGGCCTGGGACCTTGAGTTAGTGCTTCCGCCTGTACATAATGTGCGCATTTAAAAACAAAAACAAAAAAACTTTGTGCTTGCTTTTTACTTGTGCTGTGCTAAAGTAAGGGATGATTCAAAGTGCAAAACCATATTGAATTAGGCACTGAAGTTTTCTCTTCTGCTCTGCTTTGAAAGTCCACTTGTCGTTGAACCTTTTCTCTCTCTCAGGGATTGTCATCTGGGGACAAACATGGGATGCCGGGATGTCCATGCAGCCACAGTGCTGGCCTTCCTCAGCGGAACAGCTTCTGTAGCAGGACTCCTTGCTGCAGTTTTACTCCCGAACTGGAGACAAATGAGACTGTACACGTTCAACAAGAATGAGAAGAATGTGACTGTGTACACCGGACTCTGGATCAAGTGCGCACGCTTCGATGGGAGCAGGGACTGTGTGATATATGACCCACAGTGGTACACAGCGGTTGATCAGCTAGATTTGCGGGTGCTACAGTTTGCCCTGCCGCTTAGCATGCTCACTGCAGTTTCAGCTCTCTTTCTGTGTTTGGTTGGCATGTGTAACACAGCCTTTGTAACCAGCGTGCCAAACATCAAATTGGCCAAATGCCTTGTCAATAGTGCAGGCTGCCACCTTGTGGCCGGCCTCTTGTTCCTGCTTGCCTGTGCCGTGTGCCTCACACCATCCATTTGGGTCATATTTTATAACAACTACCTGAACAAAATATATGAGCCAGTTTTCACTTTTGATATCTCAGTGTTTATTGCCATTGCCAGTGCAGGCGGCCTGTTTTTCACTTCAGTTCTTTTATTCCTGTGGTACTGTGCATGCAAAAGTTTACCTTCCCCTTTCTGGCAGCCCCTCTATTCCCATGCACCCAGCATGCACAGCTATGCCTCTCAACCCTACTCAGCTCGATCTCGGCTGTCTGCCATTGAGATTGACATTCCCGTTGTGACACACACCTCTTAAATGAAAGATTGTTTTGCAAGTCAGACATTCATGCTCCCTCAAACCTTGGGAGTTGCAGACTTGATTTTTCACTGTCTTGCACTGTGTTTTTAGATGCTTATACCTGGACAAAGCAGGGATAACATGCTACTATTCAAGAATCAAGGCAGTAGAGAATCAGGTCCATGCTATTAAAAGCCTGTTTACTTTTTACCGTTTCTGACCAGTCCCTTCCCTAAATTTACTACTGACAAAACTGACTGCTGCTAGTGCTGTACCAACTTGCTATTTACCCTGTCTTCTTTTATATAGGCCTCTTTGCATATCTAATTTTCCTCCTCCTAATTCAAACCAAAGGGCTTTCTGGACCTCTTTGCTGATACAATCTATCACAAGGCCCTGATTCCGTAACAAGGACCGTGCTGACTATACCCTTGCACCCATGCACTGCCCATCAAAAGACAGGGGTCCAGCTTGGCACTTCTCATTGCAGGCTCAGGGAATAAAATTACACAATTTCAAACAACATGATCTGCTACTTGGAGCAGAAAGGTGGTTAGGAAAAGGGCCATGAAGTCTCACATGTACATGTGTTCTGGGATGTGATCTCCAAAAACAGCATTTGACAAACTAATTCAATTTAGTAGCAGTGTTTGGTTTTTTTTCCCATTAGGTGTACACAAAAACCACCTGCTTATGAACCTAAACTATGGAATTTGTGTCAAATTACCCTTTAATTTCAAAGGAGAACTTGATTTTAAAAAATCAGTTCAACTAAGAGTTGCATGTCCTTTGACCTGGGATCACTCTTTAGGCATAAGAGGTTGTGATTTTTTTTTCCTTGCTCCTTTTCAGGGAATTCTCATTCTGCATGGATTTTGGTAAGTTGTTAGCCTTGTAAGGTCTTTCTTGTTTATGATATAATTTAAACACCACTTGTAAGTAAGCATACTGTTTAGAAACTTGAATATTGTATTTTAAAGCCATCATTAAGCAGAACAAGCCTAAAACGAGAACTGTTTTAAAGCATCATTCTATCCTGGGAAAGAATGTCATCCAGATTCCAAAGTGCAGTGTGTAAAACGCAAACATATTTGTGGACTGTTCAATACTGTTTTGTTGTACTGCACTGTACATATGCTATCACCAGGCCTCTTTGAGAAGTGGGCTATAACGCTGGAGAGAGATTCATCATGTTAGATGTCTTATGTATATATTAATGAAAATGAACTTACGTACTTGCAAAAGTGATGTTAATGGAAAGCTTTAAGCAGCGGTGGTTGGGCTTTTCAGGCTGTCGCTTATTGTTTTACATATAAAGCCTTCACATCTTCAGCCTTACTCCTCAGCTTTTCCCTATTCAACTATTTTTGAATGAGCATTGTTTTCTAGGCTGCCTTTTTCTTGCCAACTCACATTTGAAGACGTGCACTGTCATCAGAAAGCTTCCATTTTCCCTACAGTAAGTGCCCCAATCACCTATGAGCATCATACACAGCCCAATAGGCCACGATTTTCAGAAGCAACCAGTAATTATTGGTTCCCAACTTAAGATTCCTTCAAGGGATTTGACTTTTCTTAAAGAGCTGAACTTTTCCCACTCCCTAAACAAGAGTTTCTCAAAATTGGACATCTCCATTCACTTTTAAAAATCTTGACCCTACACTACAGAATAATATTGTCTGCGCAAACATTTTCGATGGATTCAGATTATGTTTAAGATGCGGTTCCAGTCTGAAAAGTGGCAGTGTGTTAGTGGCACCAAAATGTTCAGTGAGTGCTTGTTTCATCATGTCCTTAGTAAGTTTGCTCTGTTGACAATTTAAAAGAAAAGAGGCTTCTTATTTTTTGTCCCACAAATTCTTTCTGGGATCTGGGAGCCAGACTGGGATCTTTCCTTCTCCATGTGGTAGTTATAGACTGTGCAAGACAAGCTGTGCCCTTGTGTGAATTTCATTTCTAATGACAGTACATGGAGATGAGTGACACTGCCATAATTCTTCGACTTAAGGCTAGGTTTGCAGGGCAGAGAATTAGAAAATAGATTGTTTGTGCCCTTAACTGCAACACACTAGATGGCATCATAATACACACACAAAAACATGGGACCACTCCTATATGATCATTTTTCAAGGAGGAGCAATGTTTGATGTCATATTCATTATTCTGCTACAGACAGTGTTGCCATTTGCTTCAGCTGTGTATGCTGCTACCAGCTTGCTTTGGGCATTAAAGCAAAGGAGACTGACCACGGGCCCCTTTCCCCCATCTTCTTCCTGCATTTTGTATGCCTTACTCTGAGTTTTCCAGTAAATATTCCACAGCCCTGGCCAGTGTCTCTTCTGTTTTTTGGAGCCTGAATTTGCAATATGTGAAGCATTTTGGAGAGATGCTTAATGTCTTCAACTTCCATTAACTTTAAAAGGTGTTGCACATGCTCTGGAAGTAGTCAGCACCTTCCAAGTGAGAGATGTCAAGGGAAAAGAAGAAAATTGTATGGAAGATTGTCAGTTGAAAGCAAATGCATCTGGTGTTTTGATCTATATATTTATATTTTTACATTGGGGCTTTTCTGTTTTTGCCAACTGTTTTGCGTTGTGCACTAAATTCCTTACTAGTATTAGTTGCTGCTAAGCTGATATAATGTAGCTCTGAAAATTGTACATTTCGAAAAATCTGAGATGGGCCTGAGCCATGGAACTCATGGATCCCAGTGTTTCATGGACTCAGATTAGGGTTTTGGTCAAGGCTATATATTAAAAATATTATGTTGCTTGTTTAGTTAATAAAAGCATGGCACAGCCCTCTAATAAAAGATGTTAATATGAGCTAAAGATCTTGTCTTAAGTAAGAATGAGTCAAGTGCTGTGCTGTATTTCTCTTTGTTTATGAAAATCTGTATTTTTCCAGGTAGAATTCCATTCTGAGTTTCAGTAATGTTTAATTAGAATGTGGATTCTTTTTATGTAAACCAGAAAATATGTATTTTTAATAAAGTGTTATACAGATATGGCTTATTTTAGGTGTTTTGTATTTTTCTTGTTTGTGTATGTATTAAAGCTATGTACTTGACCTTTCCCTAGTAATTTTAAAAATCTATGAAAATATCTGCATACTTTATTTTTCTATAAATTCATTCTGTTTGTTGTTGGTTCACTTACCGACTAAAAGGGTAGAGATTTTTTTTTAATTTTATAATGATATTGACTAGGAATTTAAAGGGCTAATTCCCAGGATTTTTCTTTGGAAGATTTTTTTTATTTATTTAAATTTTTTGAATATTTCTTGAACTTGGGGACATTTTGTCTCCCACTATGATGTCAAAGGGCATGGTTTGATTAAAGTCTCTCCAAAGCTAATCAAGAATGGCGGGGAAACAGAAGTGGATAGCAACCTCAGCAGCAGCAACCATGATGCAAGTGTTGGGGAGGTCAACTAGGAGCCATGTCCCTCTTGATCTGCTGCTCACAAACAGGGAAATATGGTAGGGTATGTAGTAGTGGCTGGCAACTTGGTATCAACAACCATGAGAGGATTGAGTTCAGGGTCCTAAGGGAAGGAAGGATAGAGAGTAGCAGAATAAGAACTATACTTCAAAAAAAGCAAACTTTGACTCACTCAGAAAACTGATGGGCAGGATCCCAAGGGAAGCCAGTGTGAGGGGAAAAGGAGTCCAAGAGAACTAGTTGGACTTTAAAGAAACCTTACTGAGGGCACAGGAATGAACCATTCTGATGTGCAGGAAGATTAGCAAGTATGGCAGAAGACCAGCTTGGCTTAGCAGGCCATCTTTAGTGAGCTAAAACAAAAAGGAAGCTTATAAGAAATGGAAACTTGGACAAACTTAAGGAGGAGTATAAGAGTATTGCTCTGGCATGCAGGGATGCAATAAGAAAAGGTTTGCAACTATTTAGGGAAGCTGGACACATACTAGTCCATGGGGTCAGACGCAATGTACTCAAGGATGCAGAAGAAATTGGCCAGTGTGATTGCAGAGCTGCTGGTCATTATCTCTAAAAACTTTTGGTGATCAGGAGAGGTCATGGACAATTGGAAAAGGGCAAATATAGTGACTATATTTAAAGAAGGGAAGAAGGAGGATCTTGGGAACTATAGACTGGTCAGCCTCATCTGAGTCCTTGGGAAAATCATGGCGCAGGTCCTCAAGGAATGTATTTCTAAGCACTTGGAAGAGAAGACAATTAGGAACAGTCAGCATGGATTCACCAAGAGCAAATCATGCCTGACCAACCTGATTGCCTTCTTTGATGAGATGACTGGCTCTGTGGATCTGGGGAGAGCAGTGGACATGATATACCTTGATTTTAGCAAGGCTTTTGATACAGTCTCCCACGGCATTCTCACAAGCAAGCTAAGGAAGTCCAGGCTGGATGAAGAGACTGTAAGGTAGATAGAAAACTGGCTCAATTATCAGGCTCAGACGGTAGTAATCAGTGGGTCAATGTCAATGAATAATTAGCACTCGGTCTCAAATGGAGTACTCCTAGGGTTGGTCCCAAGGCTGGTTTTGCTCAATGTTTTCATCAATGATCTGGAACATGGGATGAGTGCACCTTCAGCAAGTTTGCAGATGACCTAGTTAAGGTAGAGGGGCATGAGTCACTGGAGATTATTGAGGGTTAAGTAGAAAGGTATTGAGTGCTACAGCAGGGTTGTTGTTATCAATTTTGCTATTTCAAAGAAGAAAACTCTTCCCAGTAGATAACTGGCTTACATTCTGACTTTGGTTGGAATCCAGAAACCACTAACTATGGGCATGTTTTTAGATATCTAGATTTCTCTGATAAGCAAACATTACTCTGTGTCTTAATTCAGGGATACATCTGCTCATGTCTTGCATTATCTCCATTATTAAAGGGGAATAAAACTTTTGCTATAGTATTTTTTTTTCAAAAACAGAATTAGCCATTCATTTATCTATTCAGAGATGAAGAGGTTGGCTTTACCACAAAATATGTTCAGTCTTATGACAACAATTAGATAAAGTTATACCAAAATAACATCATGAAACAACTTATCAAGGGGTTATTTGAGCTACCATTCAAAACATCTCAGACTTTTTTTTCTTTTTCCCTTAAAGAACATTTTATCAAACACTTATTACTTCTAAAATCATGTTCAAACTTGAATCCTATTATTGTTTGGAGAGGAAGTTAATAAGTGCTCTTGTGATAAATACTGAAAATATAAAGAAATGAAGAAAAATTAAAACAAAAATGTCTATGTTCAATAAGAAAGTGCATTTTCAGTTTTGTGTTTTTCATTCACTTTTTACTTTTTCAGTAAGCAAAGAGAAGTAAAAAGAATGGAATAGAAAAACTAAAGATAAAACTATGATTTTGATGACAATGTTTAAAAACCTCTAAAAAGTGTGGTTGTTCTTACATCAGCTAATGCTGTACTATCAATTTCCTAATAGGGCTGTGTGAAATGGCACCGTTCCATTTTGCCTTGAGTTTCGACAATTCAACGGAACAGCATTCCATTTTGAATTTCATTTTGAGTCAAAACAGCTGTTCCATTCCATTCAAACAGAAAGGCTGTTTCGACTCTGTTTTGACGTTATGCTGGGGATGGGAAGGCAGCCCAGCTGGGTTGCTTTCCCATTCCTGGGGCTAGATCATGCCAGGAGTGGCTGGCGTGATCTAGTGCGGGGGATGGGAAGTCAACCCAGCTCGGCTGCTTTCCCATCCCCGGCACTAGATTGCGCCAGGGCAGGAGGCAGCTCAGCTGGGCTGCATTCCCATCCCTGGGGCTAAATTGTGCTGGGGCGGCTGGCATGATCTAGCACGGGGGATGGGGAAGCAGCCCAGCTAGGCTGCCTCCCGCCTCTGAAGCAATTTAGTACTGAGGATGGGGATCTAGTGCTGGGGATGGGAAGTCAACCCAGACAGGCTGATTCCCTGTCCCCTGCCCAACCTTGCACTGAGGATGGGAAGTCAGCCCAGACAGACTGACTTCCCATCCCCAACCTATGGTCAAAATGTTTCAACTTTTGAAACGTTTTGACTAGCCTTGTTTTGTTTAGAGGCTATTTTGATGGCCTTTGTTTCATTCCGATTTTGCTGTTTCGACCTCGGAATTGATCAAAACAGTTCGAAACGAAATGGCCGGCGAAATTTCTCACAGCCCTTTTTCCTAATTCTGTCTGGTGCATCAGTCCCAGTTACCTAATAGTCAAGGTGGTCCCTGAAGCATCATATGATTACTTTCAAAGAAGATACTGTCCTAACCAGGGGGACCCAAGAGATAGGGCTTCTGAAAACTATAAATCCTGATGGTAGAAATGCAAGCTGCTTACTATGCACTCCTAAGGGAATTTTCTGTGAACTTCCTTTAGAGCTACTGGTGTGAATGTTGGTCAAAATAGTTTTGGACCTAATGCAAATAGATTTGCATCCCTTTCTAGCATCATGTGGAGCTGAGCCCTCATTCCTTCTATCAACTACTAGAGGACCTTTGGCTCAACCAAAAGGAAAATGCATTAAAAAAGAGGTCTCATCACACCGTTCAGAGAACTCCAGTGGTCTCATCACCATTCACCATTCAAGAACCCAGTGATGCAGGTTTGGTTTATTCATTATATTTTTGTTCAGCATAAATGCTACAAAATGTCTCTGAATTAACTGAACAAGAATATAATGAATATACAAAACCTGCACACTGTGGATTTTAGGTCAACAGTGCTTCCTTCAGCTTCCCAAGAAGAAAAGGGTCCTCATAACAGTTTATTTCCCTAGAAACATTCCCTTTTGTTTTAAGTGCCATTTATTAAGAATATAGCATGGCATGCAGAATTCTTGTCTCTCTCAACTGTCTTTACTATGCAAAGAAATTTCCTGGGTCCTAACTTCTCTTACTAACCCACCAGTACTTATATCTCTTACAAAATACATGGTCAACTGATATATTCTCACTTAGACGACCCAGAATTAGTATAAGAGTCCCCCAGTTTCTGTACTGCCTCTCACAGACGCCACCCAGCATAGGCCTACAGCTGAATCTGCTTCAATACTATAGAAGCAGAAGTGGAATATTTTAAGTTTGTGCAGGCTAGCTGCCAAAGGCAAAACTATACACTCTCTCTACTGGTAGTGAAACACTGTTTCTAGAGCTGTGTTTTCTGCTGCTTTGCACTGTATTATGATTTATAGCAGTGATTCTCAAAGAAGGTACCGCAGCACCCTGAGGTTTGAGATTTTTTTCAAGGGTGTTCCAGGGTTCTGTACAATATTAGCAGTAGGTATATAAACACCCACACGTGATCCACAAAATAAACCCTGAGATTTAAAATAGGAATGCATGTCAAATGACCTGTTGTGGCATTTCTGATTTTTTTACAACAGAAGAATTACTCTATTGCTTTTCCATAGTAAAAAAAAAAGGAGTGAAAACTAAGAGCCGGCATTTTTCAAGGGGTGCCTTGCGTCTAAAAAAGTTGAGAACCACTGACTGATTGTCTTTAGAGACAGCATGTGAGAACGCATAAGTGAAAGAAAAAGGACAAGAGTATTTTTTCCCTTTGTTTATTTCTGAGCAGGACTGTCACATGTTTCTCTTCATTAAATCTTTTCCCCCCTCTGCTTTAGTTGTTAGTATATGTAAACCAAATGTTTGTTTTTCCTTAACAGTTAAATTATTATGTAAGGCTTAAGGTAATTGTTTTACTGGCTGACAAGCTTATTCACAGCCAGACCACCTTAGTTCTGAGTGGGTAATGCATCTGAGGGCCTCCTTCCCCAGTTATCTTATTCTGAGCTATTACTTTGTAGTGCCTAGACCAATTCAGGTAGTTGCTTTTGTTCCTTGATCTTCTAACCTTTGTGTGGGCTTGTCAGGGAGGTTAGTTTGTTCCTTAGTTTTGGGGTTTGCCATTTCAGTTCCTCCTCCATACCTGGTTCCCTAGTTTCTATGCTCATCTAAGACCATGTCACCATGGTAAATTTGCCATCCCCAGTAGCAGCACATTGCATTATTCCAGGTGGAAGGCTTACATTGCAGTGTAGGAAACAGTACAACATAGCTACAGCTGTGTGGAGCAGCAGGCAAATTAATTAGTTTGGTGCAGACTAATAGACACTATTAGCCTGCACTCACCAATGCCAAGTAGCCAATCCAAAGCGCACCGCTTCCATTTAGGAGGAAGCCTGCTCACAGCTCGGCAGCATTTTGAAGGCATTCCTACCAGGTATAGTAAGTTTACTATGTAGATGTAATCTCAGTTACTTTACTGCAGATCTAATTTCATATCCCCTTCTACTACAGAAGGGGACAGATTCTTTTTTCATTTTCTTTCACATGCACATCTTTTTCCTTCCACATCTCCAACTCTAATGTAACTTCATATCAAAAGTAATGACTCTGCTCTCCTGAAAATATAAATGGTCTGTATGGACAGAAGGAGGCTATGCAAGTCTGCAACTCAGGGCCTTCCCCTGGAATTTGCCTACTGGGGCATGGCTTGTTCCCCCTACCCACTCTTTTCCACACTGGGGGAAGAAGTCAGGGTATGTTCTCTTAACTTATGGAGTGTAGTAGCCTCTGTTGGTCCCTCTCCCCACAGCATAGTTTGTCTTGTTGTCTTCAATTGTACTGAGCTTCTCCAGAGGTTAAAGCAGACATTGGGGGATATAAAGGATCCCAGCTGGACCCTGTGTTGCAGTCAAGAACAGGATTTGAACCTAGTGCAGTTAAGGATTGACATAACACCTCATTGGATTAATGAGAGAAAGGCTTTAATAACTATACAACAAACAAGCTACAGCACTAAATGACAGAAAAAGACTCCTTTCCAATAGTCAATTAATGAACTAGCACAAAAGTCCTAGTATATGTTAGCTGCAATAGTGTCTTTCACCAATGCAGGCAGGAAGCAGTTTCGGTTTTACAGCCTTCACTGGGCATGGATCCAGTGCCAAGTGATCAGCTGGGTGCAGGTTAGAGTCTTGCAGTGATTTCTTTCTCTCTCCTGGAGCACTTGCCAGCAACTCTGTTTCATTCTTATAGTCTTCAATTGTATAGCTTCAAAGCATTCCACCTTGACATTTTTTTGATTAAGTCCAAACAAAGCAGGTAGAAAGGGACCATCATATTATAATTGCTAACTGCTCAGATCTTCTTTTGGGTTGTCCAGTTGTGAACCTTGTTTTTGCAAGCTTTTGATCAGTCCAGAGCTTATACTTCAATCAAATGGCATGGGTCTTGATTGACTGAATGGGATACCTTAGGGCATCGATCACAGGACCCTGTTTTGAGTAGTTGTTTTAACAGTGGTGCAGAACCCAAAATATTCTGAACCGGTGATGGTCTCTGGAGACATTTGCAAAACCCCAAGCAGATATTGAATGCCTGTTCTGAGAAATATGCCTTAATCAAGGGAGGATGTGTCAACAAGAAGGATAGTCACATATGAATATGCAGTTATTTATGAATGGTTTTCCATAATAAAACATTGGGTATATTTGCAACTAGTACAGGAGATTAAATCAATTCGGATTGCTTCATTTTGCATGGTCCCAGTCACGATCTTGTATTCTTGTGCAAGATACACTCTTATTTTAATTTGATCATTTGAATTTCATGTGTGGGTCCAGCCAAGCTTTCACAGTCATCACCTCGCCTCATCCCCTTGCTCTTTTGTTCTGGTCTTTTCAATCTGCAGAGTTGGAACACTTCAAATTCTCTGCAGAGAAACTTCCACGTGATTGGGTGGAATTGGAAGCAGGCAACTCATCACCACTGTTCAAACTCTAGCTGTTGGCCTGTGCCACATCTGCATATACAGATGTGAAGGGAAACATGGGGCTGTTCAGTAACAAGACTAAACGGGACGTTGTTTTCTCCTAAAAATAAAAATCTCCATGGAGCAGATAACCTGCTTTTTATCAAGTCTAGTGTTTACAAAGGAATCTAAACTAAAGCAAGGCACTGAAACACAAATGCAAGGTACATAAGTTAACTTGACTGTTAATGCTTGTCTTGCCCAAGTATCTGGACATCGTTAAATTCACAAAGTCCTAAGTCATTGAAAAAATCATACTCCAGGTGCTGACTGGTAGGGTGAGGTCATTACCTCACCGCTAGTATTGCTGTTAATTTTCAAGGCAACAGTTCTGTTTCAGGTAGGGTTTGTAGAACTATATTGCTAATGCTGAAAGCAAGTATCATGTTAACTGAGACAAACTTTTCTTTTTCTTTTCTTCTTCAAAAGTGTGTGATATGGGCTACTGCTATGGTGGGGATTCTGGGTTAAATGATCCAGTGATGTGCTCTGTGTTGCAAATCCCATATTCCTATTTAAAAAGGCAGAATTTTAGTTTGCAAATAAGAGAAAACAGATGCTAATTATTTTTCTGCTTACTACATGCATCTGTACAAGGAACTCGTATAAAAAGCTGAGGACAGAGGCAAATAACTGAACATACAACATTTTTTGGCTGGAAAAACTGCGTCTGATGCCAAAAAAAAAAGAACAAACCAGAACTTTGTTCCAGAGTCTGAAAGCTTTAAAATCCTAATTTAGTATTAGACATTGCCTGTGCAAGTCCACATTTTTTAAATAAGAATCAGTCAGCCTCGTCTGCTGTTTGTCCTTTGCAAGCAAAGATGACCACATCCAGTGGGGAAGGCAGGGGGCAGGGGAGAAAGGAAGAGGCAAAGAAAAAGGGATTGGGGGAAAAAGAGAGGAGGGGGGTGGAGGCTAGGTCACATGGGCACTTGGGTGACTTATAAGACCAATGTTTGCCTTGAACAATCTGCTGTAGCAAGGGCAGGGGAGTGACAAGGAATGAACATGAGAGGTCTTTGTTTCCTGGCCATGTGCTTCCTCACTGCCTCTGCCATGCACCGCTGCTCGAAGGCTAGTGCTCCACTCTGGACTGATGACCTCTAAGATGGATGATCATGAGCAATTTGCTCCCATGGCAACAGGTCAATGCCAAAACTCTTTAGGGACATCTTTAGGGTGTCCTCGTACCGCGATGTGTTTGATGTGCCGAGAAAGCATACTCCATTTCACAGTTCGCCGTAGATTTAATTTGGCAGGCGAGTTTCAGGCATTCTTGAAAGGTAGCCGGCCCATCTTGGCTGCACCAGTTTCAGTAGAGTATGGATACTGGGGAGAGCTGATCTTCTGAGCACCTCGATGCCCAGAATCTTGTCCTGCCACTTGATCTTTAGTATCTTTCACAGGCAGCACAGGTGGAAGTGGTTTAGTTTCTTGGCATGACACTGGTAGATGGTCCAGGTTTCACAGGCATAAAGGAGGGTTGGGAGAATGATGGCTTTGTAAACCTTCAGGTTTGTCAACATTCCAATGCCTCTGCAGTCCCAGACTGACTTACAGAGTCTGCCGAAAGCCACGCTGGCTTTTGCTAGCCTCACATTGACTTTGTCGTTGATGTGGACAGCACAGGAGAACATGCTGCCTAGATAGGCAAACTTGTTGACCATTGACAGTTGTTGACCGTTAACTGAGGCGTGTGGTTCCTGGAGTGTTGTGCCAAGCACAGTATGAAAGCATCGCTTCAGTGTTCTTCGTGTTGCTAGTGAGTCAAAAGCTGTTGCAGACTGATGGGAATAGGTCCACTGACCATTACATGTCAGCCTGTGAGCCTGTTCATAACACGCAGTCGTCAGTGAAGAGGAAGTCATGAAGCGTGGCTGTCTGAACTTTGGCGCTCGCTTGGAGCCTGCGCAGGTTCAAGATGTCTCCATCGAAATGGTACCTGATCCTCAGCCTTGTCTAGCATTTATACATTTAGCATACATGGTTATCAGAAAACCCTTTGCCATCATTTCTTTGAAAAATTGGGGAGTCCTAAATGGTAACAGTCATTAATATGCTGCCAAATTCAACTTAAACATGAGGTTGACATTTGGCTTGTCATTTTAAGTTATATTATCTTAACCATAAATCTCACCATAAAATACTGTAATTTAATCAAGGGTTGAAATTCAGTACAACGAACCATTATGCACAACAATGCACTTGACAGTGGTAACTGACCTGCAACATTTTTTTTTGAAGTACTATGCATATTTTTCAGATTCCTTAGGAAATCCTGACTCTGCTTTGTACATGTGACCAGAGTCTTAGCAATTGAGGTCAACACTGTTTCCAAGCACATCTTGCCGCCGAGGCATAAGAATGAATTGTTTTTACCTGCCTATTAGGATCACAGAGCGAAACACATTTGATATGTTTTAAAAAAGCATGTTTATTCATGAGATTCTAGCTAACTTATTGTGAACATAATGGGCAAATTTCATTCTTGGTTTAACTTCAATAATTACATAAGTGATAAATTTGACCCAATGCATACAGAAAAATTGTAAAATAAAGAAAATACATTATAGTAACTCTTCCTCTCAGTGCAAAATCTTGATCCTGCAAACACATGCTTTGTTGGGCATTTACAGAATTGGAGTTTAACTGGTATGGTTCAAAATATCCAGTTTATCCACATCAAATTATTTGGATAACCATTAATTACACAGTATTATATCTACATTCCTTATGGAAAGATGGTGGTTTGGTTAAGGCAATGGAATCAGTCTCAGAAGGGTAAATCTTGAGTCTGTTCTTTGTTTATACATGTTACAGGTCTTGCGCAATTAACTAGTTAATTGTACAATTACTTCAAGACCAGCTACGTGTGCAAAGTAGCTATGAAATGATAAAAAGCTCAAACCAGCTATTAAGTTTGACCTCGAAATGTGTACTAATTTTATAGCTGGTTGCTATCAAATTTAATTTGCATGTGTAGCGGGGTCTCTTTCCTTCAGCCACAAGCCCTGTCAACTGACAGTATTCCCAGCTGCAGGGGTACGCTTCCCCAGCATGAAAACTCCAAGCGCTGGGGATTGTAGTGCTGTGATCCCCAGAGCTGGCGGAGGGGGAGAGGGAAGAAATCTCCTGTCCACACGGGGCTCTTGTCCAGGTCCTCACCTGCAGCAGGGACTGGGAGTTCCACAGTTGACATATGGCGCAGTCAGGCATGAGAGCTGCAGGGTCTCTGGGCCCTGCCTGCACGTGGTCCCATGGTTGAGAGCTCCCTTAACAAAGGGGGCTTCCAGCCATGGGAGCCTGCTTCTTGCTAGTGCCAGGGGAGCCCAGGATTGGGGTCCCCCTGCACAAACAACATGGTGCAATTGGATCTAACGCACAATCCCACAATCATGTCTCCTGTCTTGCATGTGTAGCATGGCAGGAGGTACAATTGTGTGGATCATGCATTGGATCCAATCATGCCTTTTATCTGCATGTATAGAGGTGACCACAGACTTTCTGCATGACCTAGGCAAATCATTTAAACTCTCTGCTGCACTTTCAGTATCCATAAAATTAGATTATTAATAATGTCCTTTCTCACAAGGCGGTGTTAGTTATTTTTCAAAGCTGAATTTATTCTTAAAGATGACTATGTAAAAATTGCTTAAGCACATCTGCTCTTTATTTGAATACTTTCATGTCTGGTGGCTCTAAATGGATTAATAGATGGATGTTTACTTAGGGGCTTAAATTAAGCAGAAACTTAAGTTCCCTTGATATACTGACATTTGTCAGAAAAAATTTTAAACATGTACACACACACCTATAAAACTGGAGCAACCCAGATGGGTGGAGGGGAGGGGGGGAGGCGGGGGAGGGAGAGAATAAACTGGATTCTGATAAGTAATGGCCATTATCAACTGAATTGTTCCAATAAGTCTTAGCTACGTAAACACACTGAAAGTGATTGATTGAAAGTAACAGAACTTCATGACGGAGGACCAACTTTGACCTCTAGTACCCTTGGCTCTGCAGAAAAAAGAAGCAAAAAAACCTCATGTTAGATCTCAAAGCACAGGCTGAATTTGCAGAACTGACCATTAAAGCATTATTTTATACTGGCAATTGTTTATCATTGCTTTTTCAAATACAAAACAGAAAATTTTTTTAGAAGTTCTGAGGGCTTTTGTTTGATATTTTCTTCTTATCTTTTTCTTACTGCCTCCTGCTAATTCTAAATCAGGTTTCCTGAGAAGGGATAATTTTTTCATATGTCTTTATTACATTCTATTAGGATTTATAGCTGCTGAAGGACTAGTTGCCCAATCAAGAGCAAAAAAAAAAGGTGATTCATTATTATAGGTATAACTATTCTAAGAGAAATGGAGCAGCTCTTCATAAAGTATATTGAGTCTCCCACCAAGTTAAATCAGAAGAGACAGATAGTTATAACACTACCAAAGGGTTCTTAAGTAGTTATCTTATTTCAAGTTGTCCATGTTTGTCACATCGTTTCTTCCACTTGAAAGATGTTAGAACTAATGCATTAGATGAATATTAAAGAAAAAATACAGTCTCCACATTGAAATCTGAGCTGTGTTATGTGAAGGCATTCTTAAGGACACACACAAAACTATCTGAAACATAGCATTTAAGAGTTAGCTGGATGACTCTTGTTCTGCTTCAGCCAGGACTCAGTACATAGAACTGAAACTTCAGCTGCGCTACATGTCTCAAATGATTCAAGATCCATCTATATGATGCTTATAAAAACTTGCATGGATTATACTGCTAACCAAAACATTATGGTAAAGTTAGCTTGAGGATATTTAGAGCTTCCTCCCTCCTGTAAGCAAATCCTAGTCAGTCTCTATGTATGTTCCTTGGTGTTTCTTTAACTTCTTTCCTCCCTTGCTTGTGATGATAACAATGTATATCACCTTTTCATCCTCATATCGCTCATGTGGTTGAGAAGAATGGTTCTGGTCATAGCAAATCTCTCTTTGTTCCACGTTTGTTCAGCACCTAGCACAAATGTGTTCTGGCCCAGTGTAAGGAAGTACAGCCTTCAGGAGCTGGAACCTCCGTGACAGGTAGGCAGCAGCGTGTAAGCTGTTTGGCTGAAGGCCCGGAAGGCCAGCTGCTACTGAAGAGCATTAAAGCCAGGTGGAGCTACAAAAAAGAGTTAAAGTTCTGAGAGCGGAGTGCAAATGGAGATGCTGGTGCATAGTGAAAAATACAGAGCCTGTATCTTTCTTCCCAAGATCTGAGGAAAGACCGCAAGTTTGTGTTTGGTTTTGTTTGCTGTTGGCACACTGGTTTGATTTGTTGCTTTCCTTTTACTCTGGGGAGAAGACCATCTCCTGTAAAATCAACTGGCTGAGAGAACTCCCTGGACATGGTGCTGACTGACCTCAATAAGGAAGTTGGGCACGTGACCTGCTTACACCCAAAAATATAAATGATACTAAAATTGCAAACTCTTGAGCATTCCAAAATCAGGATTTAGGCCCCAGTAAAATGTGACTTTGAAAAAAAAGTAAGATTGAGGTTTTTGCTTGCTTGCTGTTTTTGAAGCCTGTTCAGTATACTTCCTGTTCTCAAGCCTCGCTGGCAACCATAAGTACTAGAACTCTTCTCTTAAAGTGAGAGCTCATACTTTGTGATTGGGGTTCTAAGAAAAATATAAAATGCTGTTATGCTAACGTCACAAAAGTTGACAGCATTCTTTTCATTGCCTTTTCTTCTCCAACCCTGGCTAGAAAACAGTTCTGCCTTCTTACAGGTAAGGAGCCCTGAGCCCCAGCTCTGCTCTGCTCTCCCACCTCTGGTCAGGAAGTTGTGCTATGGCTGTAACTCAGATATGACTCAAGTTAGTGCTATCTCTCTTCCTCCTGTCTATGATCTTGACAAAACATGTAAGAACAATTGGTGTGTCGTGACAATACCAAAAGGAGTAAGTGTTACTTCAGATACTCATTTCCTTGAAATAAATTTTGCAGTCTCAACCCTACCTACTATTATTGTTGCTATTGTAATTTCTATTGCTATTATTATACCATGCTTCCAGCACATCCACTGCTGCTTCAGTTCTACCCATTTCTGTGCCTCAGCCAGGTTACAGTTTTAAATATTTTCATCAGATTCGCCTTTCCCATAGTATGTGGTAACTGCTCCTCCACTCAGATCATCCCATGGCATCATCTACCACATTACCTATCATGGTTCAAATTTGAAGGAACTGTCTGAGGAGATAGAAAAGTAGACACCTAGCACCAAGCTCCATTATCCATCACCAGATGGAAAGCACAAAGCAACAGGAAATAAAGTTGATGCTAATGAACACCAGATCTTACCCTCAGCAACACACATCCTCATCAGCGATGAAACACTCGAGGATAGCCTGCATCACTAAGATCTGGCTAGATGACAGTGAGACCTGTGTTACACTGTTCTCCTAGGATACTTGGCACATCATAGGCCCAAACAAGACAAGAAGACAGGCTGCACTGCATTCATCTTCGCATCAAACATGAAAATCCAAGAGATCTTGCCTCAGGTAAGGCAACTTGAATTTCTTTCATCTGGAAATTTAAACCAGAACCAAACCGATCACAAATTTTATGCTCGTTTACAGACTGCCACCAACATAGGGATTTATAAAGGAGCTTGCCAATACCTTGTAGTTGACAGTGGTGAAATATTCCAGACTTGTTATCCTGGGAGATTTCAACTGGCATATCAACAAAACTGCATATGCAAAAGCTCCCAAATGCATTTCCTCACATGTCTCTTTGGAAATTTCACAGCTGGTCTGTGATCCAAGCTATGTGGTGCCCCGGACCTCCTCTTCAGTCTCAATGTCAAGATCAAAGATGTTACAAGGTCTCCAGTAGACTGTGTTAAGTCAGTGGTCAGAATCTTTCCATTCTCACAAGAACAGAAAAGATCACTGAGTCTGATTTGACCAATAAGATTCATATTTGCAGGGCCTTCTGATAAGCAGCCTCCATCCACAGGACAGAAATCTGAAGAAAGACCTACTGCATCACTATTACTGAACATTGAACTCAGCCATTGTTATGTTGGGCCCTTGGATCTCCCTTTTTCCCCCATCACCCACACAAATCTCCTTAAATGTCTGATACCGTATGTTGGATGAAGAAAGAGAAACACAGATTCAAGTGCCACTGGCAGAAAACCAAAGCGGATTGAGACAGGATTAAACATGATCTCCAGACTTAAGCTAGGGCTGTTTTATGAGACCTAGAAAACCTTCCTGTGCACTTCTACTGAAATTACCAATTCTATTCCAGAGTGTAGTGCTGCTTTCTCAATTCCAGCTGCCTACAACCTGCATCAAACCAAGGCACAAAAAAGATCATGCACATCTGAGTAAGCATTTCAAGAACCACTGATCTGCTCCATGCATACTTATCTACTAGGGAGCCTACGTTCCTGGAGCCCAGCAGTGAACACAGGGGAGGAGGGCGGCACAAAAATACTTGCCACTGTGATGAGTACCTCTGAACTTTTCACTAGTTTTTTCCTAGAAACAGCTTTGTATGTTTTGAAAAAGTATTTTATCTAACCAAGGGCATAGAGTAGGTTGTTTAGGCTGGGGGAGATCGCTTGTTGCTTAGTTGCTAATTGCTGGCCTCGTTAGAAGGAAAAGCTGTATCAACAAAGTCCTGGGGAAGGTTGGAAGGGGGGTTACTTGGGGGTGGAGTTGGAAAAGGGGGGTTACTTGCTGGGCTTGCTACACATTTCATCACATCAGCAAGTTTAACCCGTTACATAGCTATATAAGGCTTATGCCCACTGGGGTGGGGTGTGCTTGCTTTGCGAACGATTGCCAAGCACCACTTTCTGCGCAGAAGTAAAAATTAAGTTGGATCCTTCACCCCTGTGTGTTTATTGGCACAAGCGCACTGGGCACGAACTCACTGTCCTTTGGGAACAACAACTGCAGCTGGTCATGCCATGGCCAGGGGCAGCATTTTTTGCTGCTGTCCAGGGCACAGAGCTGCTGTGTTATGCCACTGAGTGCATAAGATGCTCTGGACCCTAAAGGAGCATAATCTGAAGTCTGTCCAGCTTAGCTATTTTTATGAGCGAGTTTCACTCAGGATCAAACATCTAATTCAGTGGTTCTCAACTGTTTTTGACTTGGGGCACCACTGGATTTGAGGCAGCACTTGAAAAATGCCAGCTCTTAAGATTTCGCTCCTTTTTGACTAAAGAAAAGTAACAGCTTTTTTTCTGTTGCAAAAAGCTCAGAAAGGCCACAGCTACGGATGTCTATTGGAAATCACGGGGTTTATCTTGTGCCCCGTTTACACACCTAACGGCGCTACCAGCGCGTGGCCCCGTGGCACCCTGGAAAGCGCTTCAAGGCGCCCCCCCCAACAGCCATTGCTCTCATTCCCAACTGGGTTCATGGCCAAGCTCCACAGAGCTCGGCCACGAACTCGTGTCACGGAGGCTGAGTGAGGACCCACCTGGTGCGCGGCAGAGGACGGTGCCTGGACACCAGGGTCGCTTAGCCAGGGCCCCACCGCTGTGCGCTCACTTGTGGGAGTGAGAGAACTGGGGGCAGTGGAGCAGGGGAGACAGATGGATGTTGCGGAGAAGGAAGGAGCAGCGCAGCCCTGCACCCCTCTGCCGTCCCCCGCTGAGGCCACTCCCGGGCGCAGCCGGGCTCCCACGGCGCAGGCGCAGGCTTCCCCGGCGGACGCCGCTAGGGGCGCTGCGGTGTGCTCGGCACAGCCCGGCGGCCGCTCCCAGTGCGCGTGCGCAGGCGGCTGTTGGCGCCGGGGGGCGGGGCAGGGCAGGCGGGGGGGTGGAG
>NW_005842324.1:186797-207637 GCF_000455745.1 Alligator sinensis
GGGGGGGGGCCCGCGAATGTGTCCACCGGAGCGGGGTGGGGGTGTTCCTGGCCGAGGGGCGCCGCCTTGTGCCCGCGACTCGGCCCCTCCGCAGCCCGCACCTGCAGGGCTGGATTGGGGCCAGGCCACATCCCCAGTTCAGCGCTGAGCCATGCCCCCCACACCCGGGTTGTAGTCGTGCCATGACCCCGTTCCCGCCCCGCCCCTCCGGGCCCAGTCAGAGCTGGGCTTCCCCCGACCTCCCCACGCGGCCAGACCCTCCCTCCCCGCCGTGCACAATGGACCCAGCCCACACCTGGACTGAGCACCATCCATCTGGCCCCAGGTAGGAAAATGTTGGGCACTGTGGAACTAAACTCTTCGTAAAACTGCCGTCAACCCGATGCACCGCAAAACTAGGAAGAGTGTTTTGCGTTTGAAAGCTTGTCTAACTATCCCAGCTATGCTGTTGGTCCAATAAAGGATATCCTTGCCTCTCCCATTAAAAAATGCATCTTAACCATAAAGCTCCTCGCTGCTTTTCTACATGCACAGGTTTTACTGTTTTAGCTCTGCTTGGGGCAAGGCAGCTCTTTCACTTCGTAGCTGTGCTAGCTCAGCACAAAAAGGAGTGGGGTTGGGAACCAGGGCTCCTTGGCACTGAAAATACAAAGCACGTTCCTTCCTCTTCCCCCTATATCTCACCCGAAGACAAGACCTTAATCTTGTGAAGTATTGGAGGAATGCTGTCAATTCAAGCTGTATATATCAATAGTATTTAAAAAATAATTTCTAGGAAGTCCAGTGACATTTGAATTTCCTTACAAATATTTATTTCTACTTGCATTGATTGGTTGAAAGACCAGTGCAAACGGGGAGTGCTGTTTCAACATTCACAAGTAGTAAAAATGAACCTGAGCCAGGTGGTATAAACTTAAAGTGAGCAAACTAAAATGATGCAGAAAAGGAGTAGGTATTACTGTTTTGCAGGTTGTTCAGTCATAATAATAATGTTACAACTTAATGCTGTAACAACATTAAGTAAATATTTTTTTAGTCAGCTGTGACCCAAGTTAAAAGAGAATTCTAGTTTTTTTCCTATCATTGTAAATAATAGGTTGCTTGGTAGCTGTTGAAAACTGCTGCTTTGTAAGAAATGGTGGGTAACATGCACAGTTTGGTTATGTGCTTTCATGCGTGACATGAGTTTTGTCTGGGTGCTCTTTATCATTATAAATCTAAGGTAGTATTGATTGATTATGTTACTTAGGCCCCAGTCCTTAGTTTATTGCTGTATCTTATGGAACAGGAAGGCTGATGGGGAAATCACCCAAGTTTCTTGCACCATTTTTGTTTTGCTTATCTTTACATAGTTGTATCTAGTGTTTTTTTGATTGCTTCATTTTACTGTGAATGACTGTTGGTTATGGAAAAAGTTATCTATTTAAAATAAATTATTACAAATCTATGATCGGCTACTGAATTAATCAGCTTTTTGAACTTCATGGTGATGAATTTTTGTAAGTGTAATTTTAGGCTTTTAAAATCTTCCTTTAACAATTGCTGTTGTGTTTTTTGCTGACCAGTTTGGTCTCCCATCTTCAGAAAATGTTGTTTTGGTCCTTTTATCCCATTCCCCATTTGATTGAGTCCCATTAATAGGTTTTGTGTTTCTAAACTTCTTAAAAAAGAATACTTAAGACTTCTTATGGAAAGAGGCAAATTTATAAACAAAAATCATGGTTAAGTTTTGCTAGGGTTCTGCTTCCAAAGCTGCAGAACTCAGAATTTAATCTAAATGGAAGTAAAGCTTTAGAATTGCTAAGAGATATAGACAGTCTCAATATCCAATGAATAATTCTTCCATATTGGTTTGGAGAAAGTAATTCTTTCAAAGAGCTTTCTTTTCAAATTAAAGCTAAGCATGCACTTAACTCCCCCCCTCCCCCCCAACAGTGTGGAGATAGATGAGTGTTTAGTATTTTTTTTAGCTTTTATTTCAGTAAAATTGTAACAAATGTTGATTTAAAATACATTCTGTGTGTATGTGTATATACATACCACAAGTGAGGTGGTATATACAGTAATTGAAATGTTTTCAAGGTATACTGATAAGTTACAGTATTTGACACTTGTAAAAATTGCAATATCATACTAATATATTTTCTTTTTTTGTAGCATGCTCTGATTTCTCCAACAAATCCTGTGAAGAATGTCTAAGAAATGTTTCGGTAAGTTTTAGCATCCTTTTTGGAGAGAGACTCTGGTGGTGATTACATGTAGCAAGATAGTATTGAAATGTCATATTTACAATAAAATAGTGACTACGCAGGATGGGCTAAAAGAGAGTGGAAAGGAATGTGTGAAACAATGCAAATCTTTAGAAAGGGCTCTGTGTTTATGCAGCTAATGGAAATTAGGAATTGTATATTGGACGAGTGGTGCTGAAGCCATGATGGTTCAGAAACATGAAAGAAGTATGTTTTCAAATGGTAGCTATTCAAAGATACCATTCCTAACAACTGACATGGGAGATTTGGTTTAAATCAAATTGATTTAAACCATGATTTAAATCATTAGTCAGGAAGCCTTGATTTATTCATTCATTGTTTTCTGCAAAAAATGAATTCTTGTTGTTTGATATAGCCTAAATACATATTATTCACAACTTAGATAGATGTAGGTTTAATTTCTAGAAGGTACATCCTGTATATTTTAAAGCAATGATTTATTTTGATATTTTTTCAGATTAATTTTGCAGCTACATCAGAGAACTGAAATATGACATTTAAATTGTTTTATTTAACTAAAACAAGCTTATGTATTTTGGATATTTTTCTTCAACAACAAACAGGTATAATTATTTTTTACAAAACAAGCAATATATATTTTTGAATTTTTAACTATTTTAGTTATGTGAAATGTGTTTTTAACAAAAATCAAATAGATTATTTTAGCCAGGTCAACATGAGAAACTTAAAATACTGGGTTAACTCAGGCTTCACCTTCCTTTTCCTATTTAGAATCATAGAAAGTTAGGGTTGGAAGGGACCTCAAAGGTTATCTAGTCCAACCCCCAGCTCACAGCAGGGCCATCCCCAAATAGATTATCCCAGCCAAAGCTTTGTCTATCCAGGTTTTGAAACCCCCCCAAGGCTGGAGCTTCTACCACTGTTTCAGTGTTTTACTACCCTCCTAGTGAGAAAATTCTTCCTAATATCTAACTTAAACTTCCCTTGCTGCAACTTGAGACCGTTGCTCCTTGTTCTGCCATCTCCTCTTCTCAAGACTAAATAAGATCAGTTCTGTCAGTCTTTCTTCAGAAGTTGTGTCCCAGCTCCCTCACCGTTTTTGTTGCTCTCCGTTATGTTCTCTCCAATTTGTCCACATCCTTTTTGTAGTGGGGGGGCCCAAAACTGAACGCAGTACTCCAGATGTGGCCTTATCAGCACTGAATACAGAAGATTAATCACTTCCCGTGACCTGCTGACAGCACACCTACCAATGGAGCCCAGTATGCCATTAACCTTCTTGGCAACAAGGGCATACTGCTGCCTCTTATTCAGTTTATGGTTCACTGTAACCCCCAGGTCCTTTCTGCAGAGTTGCTGCCCAGCCAGTCAGCCCCAGCCTGTAGTGGGGATGGGATTGTTCCATCCTAGGTGCAGGACTTTGCACTTGTCCTTGTTAAACCTCTTTAGATTCCTTTTGGATCAACCCTCCAATTTGTCTAGGTCACTCTGAATCCTAGTCCTATTCCCTAGCATATCTACTAGTCCCCCCACTTGGTGTCATCTGCAGACTTGCTGAGGGTGTACTCTATGCCATCTTCCAGGTCATTGATGAAGACATTGAACAAAACCAGCCCCAGAACTGACCCTTGGGGCACTCCACATGTGATACTGCCAGCTAGACATTGAGCCACTGCCAAGTAGACATTGAGCCATTGATTACTACTCTCTGAGCCTGATGTTCCAGCCAGTTTTCTGTCCACCTTCCAGTCCATTCATCCAGCCCATTTAATTCATATACTAAAACCGAAAGGGCAAGCATTCCTGTTTTTCTCAGTTCCCAACCAATTTCTCAATTTAGAATGAATTAATCCAAAGGAAGAAAATACTTTTTCTATACCTTCAGAAGGGGCTACTGCTGTTTAAAAGCTGGATTATCACTTCAGTAGTCTCTGATGGATTCAGGTGCTTAAGTAACTTCCTCCAGTTTACTGGTGTGACTTTCTTTAAAACCTCATCAGCAAACATATACAGTAAACTGTCTGGTAACTGGCACCTTACAAGCTGGCATGCTCTGTTAACCGGCATGCTGGCTTGTAAGGAAAAGTGAAACCGGAAGTGCTCACCGTGGCAATTCCAGTTTCTCCGAGCCCCCACGGCCCAGGGCAAAGCAGCCTGCTCTGCTGAGCCCCCATGGCCCAGGGGCATAATGGGCTGTGTGGGGCCTGCCTCCCTGTCCCATGGGGCCTGCAGGAGGGGCAGCAATGCGGTGGGAGGGGCGGTGGGATGCCCCAGACACAGTGGGAGAAGCAGCAGCTGGGGCCACTCAGCCAGCATATTTTGTTATCTGGCATCCCCCATTCCCAGAGCTTTTACTGTATTTCTTGAATGGTTTACCCTTAGCCCTGGAATTTATTGTAGTTGGTATTATGGAGGGATGATTGCTGGATGCCCATGTCATAGTCAACTCCTCTTCTTCAGCAGTTAAGTATTGATCCTGGTATCATGTATTGAGACTATTGGAAAGAAAATGAGCTGGAGGTAGTGCTTGATCCATTCATTTTTAAAATACCTATAATTTAACTCTGTCACTGTGTATTTCTCTTTTCAAGGTCTCACTTGGTTCCTTCCAAATTTCAACAGCATCAGCAATACAAGCAATTTCCTTGCATTTTGTTTAAGGCTACAGAAATAGGTTGCAGGATAGCAGCATACATTCTACATTTCTCTTTAGCCCAGTGTTGAGAACTTTGGCTGACAGCTTCATCTATTTTGTCACAGTTTTGCTCACAAATTGCTTTCAGATTAGGCCAGTTCTCAATACATTGCTCAAAACAGTCCACTTCTGAATTCCACCGCACATCTTGTGGGATTGTTAGTTTGGTTGCTCCTGCTCTCCTCAGAGCAACTGCTGCAAAGTGGTTGTTACGGAAGTATTTTGCAATTTCAACAACATTGGCCTTTATTTCCGGAGCACTGAAGTCTTTGGCTAAGAGGTGCAACAAAGGTTGGGGCTGTCTTGTCTTCTAGATTTCTTCTCTTTGATACATTTGCAGCATTGTCTGTGACAGCTGTGTACTAGACATCTGAATTGTTTTCAGTTTGTTATAGCTTTTACTGCTGCTGCTTGTAAGTATTCCATTGTGTGTGCATTTCCTGATGTATCAATTGTTTCTGTAAGGTAGACAGTCCCTTCTTTTGTTGTCAAACAAGCACATATTACTGGATCGTTGTGGACATTGCTCCACCTATCAAGACTCAGGTTAACAATTTCTTCCTCTAGACTTTTTGCGCACTCTTCAATTTCTTTCTCATACACTTTATCTAGCAGTATTGCCTCATACTATATCATTAGAAGTTATAATCCCTATTCCGTGATATCTTTGATCTTTAACATATCTTAAATTTAAAACTATATGGGTTTATTTTTTTAAAGCATCTTAAAAATTAAAAAATATGATTAAATAAAAAACCTGTTTTGTTTTTTTAAAAGGTGATTAAATAAATATGATTTACATTTTTTTAAAAATAATTGATTTTTATTCACCCTGAAAACCGAGTGCCAGGATAGATCAGTCATTTTTGGTCTCTTTTTAATAAAACTAATAATCCTCTGTTTTTTTCCTGTACCACTATAGAAGTTTGTCTAGTGCTCAAAATGACAAATTTTAAAGCAAGATGAAATATGCTGGTTTTTGCTGTGTTAGTAGTCGCTCACTGTGTGTTACTACATTCTGCTACCTACCTAAGTGAGCACAACAATAAATAAAGGTGCTCATCATCTTTAAAACATGAGAAAGTAGATATGAGTTGCCAAAGATGAGCTAGTGAATGCTGATGAATTCATTATCACTGACTTGCCTCTACAGGCAGCTTTCATAGTGTAGCTGTAGCTTGTAAGCACTAACAAACTGGCATGTTGATAGGTGTATTTCTGATGATACTTGCACACAACTTTCATCAACACCAATGAGTTATGCACTCACACTGAGAAGGGAATAAATCCTTGGGGGAAGGGTGCTGAAGACACCAGGAAAAATATAGGCAAGCTACGTTCAGAATATGTCAAACCATTGACAACACACAGATTTGCTTTGATGATGGAATGATGGATGATTCAGTGAGATGCAGCAATGTCATCTTGCTGACCTTGAAGAGACAAGTATAGATTTGATTTAGCTAATTTGCATGTACGTGGACATAAAATACAAAGATAGGTTACTACTAGAATTTATATGCACAATATAAAAGCATAAGATCATTAAAAATAACTTCTTTTTCACTGTTGAGGTAGAAGAATACCCATGTCATACTGTCTGTAAAATTGTTGGCTGTAGATGACGTGAAATAGAGGCTTCCATTCTCCCTATTCATAAGCGTAGTGGTTGATGGTGACTGGAACAAGAAGTTCTAAAACAATAGATAACAAAAAGAAAGCTACTATTTGACATTCTATATTTAGGTCTGTCAATTGGGTATTTGTTCAGAGAAATTGGTTTTGTAAATTCTCACTCTTAACTATTCCCATCATGATTTATTTTGTTCAGAATTTAGTCTTTGAAGCTTATTACTAAAATCAATTTTGGGTGGAGGGAGGGAAGCAAATTGGCTCTAATTAATTGTCGGGTGATTTTTTTTTTTTAATAGTGATTATAATTATCTGTGTGACAGAGATAGTAGCTTTATGTATGCTGTAACTTTAATTACAAGTAAAGTAGCATTTTGCAGTCAGGAAGCTTAGATTTATTATCATCTATAATAATTATGAGTGTTTATTATCCAAATAGGACCACAATTTCTCATTAATTTCGGTGGGAACCCACAGGGTCTGGTACTAGATCACAGTTTAAATTTGGGTCTTAAAATTCAATGAGGGCCATAGTATGTGATTGCTACCTAAACAAAGCAAAATATTTTCAACTTTTGGTTGCAGTCTGTTGTGAATTTGAGGCCCTATATTAACAGTTTGGTTAGCTTATTATCTAATTAAGAGGAACACAATAAAGCAGTTCCTGGTTTGTCATCAAAAATGAATTACTGGAAGATGTTTTCTTTCCTTTTAACCCATGGACTGATCAGATGCCAGATCTGCTTCTTCCTGTGTGGCTGTATGCATTTGTAGTTACATGAGCAAACTTGAGGAAAGTGGTGTAGTTGACCTTTCTGTGCTGTTACTTAGTCACCAGTAGTTTAGCAGTAGCTCTCGTTATCAGGCAAGCTTATACTAGCCTGACTGTTCCCTATATTAGACAGTTCTGTCTGCATAAGTAGTGATGCTTATTTTGTTGACTGATTTCTCTAACATCTTCAGTTAAAATTGATTCTGTAAGGATATTTATTTGGAAGAAAATTAGGTTATTCTGCCTGCTTAGTTGGTAAAATACCTGTTATTAAAAAAAGGTTCTTTGAAGCAGTCACACACAGATTACGAACTGCTAAAATCAGTATATTGTCTTTTTCTCTTTCAACACCGCTGAGAAAATCATTATCTAGTTAATGCAGATATTCTACATGAGGCTTTCTGCTGTGAAGGGAACCAAATAATATATTGTTTAAAACTAGATAGTTGCTTCTAAAAGCTATTTTCATGGTGCTTCAGTTGCATCATTAGTTTAAGCGTGAAATTTCTTCCTAGCCTATGTCTTTTAAAATGTATCTAGAAATGCCTGCTATTAAAATGTCTAGGTTTATTTCTGCACTAGTTCAGTTGAGTAGTAAAGGGATTCTGAATTAAAATTAGTGTTATTTTCCTAAATAAAAGCTAAGATGAATTGGAATGAAGGAGAGGGTATGTTAATACCTTAACAGAGTTGTAATTATAGCAAACCCTGGAAATTCAGACTTCTGATTAAATTTAAAATGAGAGTCAAATGTTTAAAGCATGGGTGGCCCCAAGCATCGCTGCAGCCTTTGTGTATGGCTTGGGACAGACCAGAGAAGGGACATGTAGCACAGTGGCAGGTAGGGCAGGAAGTAGGAAACAGAGCAGCAGATTAGGCAGGAATCACAGAGCAGGGATCAGCAGATTGGGAAGGGGACTGCAGTGGCACTCACGGAGGGTGCACAGCTACTTTGCACACCTGCCAAAAAGGTTGGCTTCCAGTGCTTTAAGGAGTGCTTTAGTGTTGCCCTAACTGCAAATGTAGTTAGGGCAACAAAGTAACTGCTTTGTCCAGGTAGCATGTAACCCAGATGAAACAGTTTAAAAAAAATGATGTTATTTTTTTCTCTTTGTTTATGGTATTACATGACTAAATTAAAACAATTTGTAACTGTGCTTTTCCATTACTTAATAAGGTTCAATGATCTGTTTGTTTATGTTTGTTTTGAATGTCATTGGTTTGTTGTTGGGATTATTAGACCATTCTCCTGCTATATTTACCCTTAAATTGTTAAACTTGTACTAAACCCTCAGTTGAATAGGATGGGGTTCTTATTTAGCAAGCATCTGTTTTGAAACTAGTAAAATTTTAAATACACAAACTAAGAAAAATCCAGATGACCTGTTGCCATATGAAAAGTATATTAATCTTATTTTCATTTCCTCTTGAGGTCCAAATTCACCAGATAATGCTCTAGCTACTTTACCATATCATGGAATAGCACAAAGCAGTCCACATCCTGGCTGTCTTCCTGACTTCTTTGTTCTCCTGGTTGTGCATATTTCATTTTCCATTCCTGCTTTCTACTACCCCCTTTCTGTTGTACACAGCCCGCTAGTATTCCCTATTTGTCCTTCCTATTTAATGCATCTAATGTAGTGGATAGTTGCTAAATGTTTTTGAAAAATAAACATCATTTTTGTTGTTACTCGTCCTGATGGTAAGTTCCCTTTCCAGCAGAGAAAGGTGAATGTTTCAAGACAGGTGTTTGTGATTCACTGCCCTTGTTCAGAGTGGCTGTGTTCTACCAGTAATTTCAATGACGTCCTCTTGTAGATTGACCATCATCTTGATTGTTTCCAGTGGTAAAAAAATGACAAAGTTGCCCTTAGGAAAGATAGTGCCCCCCATTTTGTCAGGAATCAATCATCTTAACAACTGGTTGGCTTGCTGTGTCTTTGGGATCAAATGGGAGGTTGTGACCATTTTTAAAGAATACATTTTTGTTAATGGTAGCCTGTAGCCTCATGTCTATAAAGAACAGTAAAAGAACAGATAATTGGGGAAATCTCTGTAGCTGATTTCTACATTATCTGAAGAAGTAACTTTAAATGGTTTTGAATAATAGTTAAAAAAAAAAAAACCAAAAAACCCACATACTAATACAATAATTATAATGTACATATAATATATGTAGTATAATATAAATATTTTTTATACATTATTCATAACATGTTATAAGGCTGCTGCACAGGATTTCAGTGAGTTTTAGCTGTATGTTTGGTTTGAAGGTTTTCAAGATTAAAATACGGTAATTTAAAGATTAAAATCATTTTGGGCAAAACCTCAATACAGGGTACTAAACTTTATCTAAAAAAACTACTTTTCACTGAAATTATTAAAATTGTGCTGTACTTGGAGTAAGTGCTGCAGTTCTATGAAGAAGAGAGCATATTATCTCCATAAAACTCAATGGTATTGGGGGTCTTCATTTACAATTAGCTATATGGTAAGTAGGTATAATATTTCTGTATTCTTTATTTTTGCCCAGTGCCTTTGGTGTTACACACACAACACTTGTATGGACTACCCTGTAAGGAGTATTCTTCCATCCTCTTCGCTGTGTCATCTCTCAGCTGCTCGGTGGGGAGTTTGCTGGTGTAGGTATAATTTCACTTTTATTAAGGATATGTGATAAATCATTCTTTAATATTAATATATTCTTATTACAGTCTGAAATCATATTGACTAACAAACAGCTTTATTGATTCAGATGTCTCATACAAAGAATATCATTTTAAATAGTCTGTATTAACAAATCCGATATATAAATACTTTATAAATACATAAACACAAAGGAGGCAGAAGAGCTGATTGAGTCTTGAAACGGGAAGATTTATAACCATAAAAACAATTAGAGCCTGGATCAGCCTTTCCATAAGAATAATGGGAGCAAAAGAAAACTTCCCTTTTAATGCAAAGCTTGATGAGCTTATGGAAGTGATGTAGTTTCTGTAATATGAAGGGACTGGATTTATTAATTTAGTAGATCTCTTCATGGCCTATGTTCACAACCTTTTTATACTTTAGGCTTCCCTCAGAAAATGCCAGCTCTTAGCTTTCGCTTGTTTTTTTTAACTGTGGAAAAATAGTAGAACATTTCTTCTGTTACAATGACTACAATATCAGAATGTTTTTGGTACTTTAGGTTCCCATTTGGAATCTATAGTATAGATGTATAGATTCCTATTTGGAATTTATAATATACCTTCTCTGGGTTTATCTTGCATATCATGTTAGATGTGCAAACACCTACACAACTGTCTGATGTTCACTGTTAGTTTCTTACACAAAATGGTGTACTGGAAAGACATGTTACTTCTTTCATATTTTTTTACTATGGAAGATGTTTGTAATTATTTTAGCTAGCATCTGCATTTTAAAATTAGCTGTAGCTTAAACACAAGAGGAAAACTTCATGGTGGCATACCTTTTTCAGCAAAAAAACAATTGCCAAAAGACGCATTTCCCTGGGAGTTTTTTACAAATTCCCCACTGCAGTGTGCCGTACGGATATATGATCTCATTGAGTTTGTCCCCTTCAGATACAGGAGGGAACTAATTGCCCCATGAGCAGGATACTGTTATTTCTCTCTGCCGCAAATTAAATGAAGCAGCACCACTTATTTTCAGCAGCACTGAACCAAAAATGAACATGAACACTGAAAATGCATTTCACTGGTTGCATGTTCAGCAGCATAATGGTGGAAAGATGGGGAACAAATTGGTTCCAGATAAAACTATCTGGAACCTCACATGCTGATAAATTATTGGCCAATGGTGAAGAAAAGGAGAAAGTGAAAGAAATATCAGTTTGAAATAGTTTGTATTTTTTCCATGAATAATAAGCAAATAAAATAGGTGGGAGAGACAGAAAACTGCAGGTATTATTCTGTTTTATTCTGTTGAGAAAAATTTCTGCGTAGTTGGTTTAACGCACAATTTGGCTCTTTGGTGCTTCACAGGAAGTTGCAAGATAGTGTGTGGTATGTTTTATGACACACTTTATTCAGTTTCTGAATTGTGCGAGAAAATATTTTGGAGCATCATAAGAATAAGGAATATAATATAGTTGCATAGTATTTCAACTCAGTATCTGACTTGGAAATAGAAAGGGAAGTGGAAATATTGAATGATGAAAGATTTTTCCAGTGCTGAAAAATCAGTAAGTTTACTATAGAAGTTTACTCAAAGATTTAAAATATAACTATCTGTTACAAGAATAAGCATGAATGAAAGCTATAATCTTTAGTCCCTTGGATGTATTCCCTAGGATATTTATGTATGTAGTCCAGGATGAAAAAAACTTTTAAAATTGAGCTAAATTGTAGAGCCCATAATGATAAATTAATGTTAATATGGATTACATGGGTATTGTAACTGTCCAAAGCCAAAAATTATAAAACAGGGTGGCTAGCCTGTGGCATGTATTCTACACAAGTGTCACGGGCAGCCTCTCTGTTGGGCATGTGGCAGATTGGGGAGGGGACAGGCAGCAGAGTATCAGATGGGAAAGGATGCAGAAAGATCAGGCGGTGAAAAGGGGTTAGGCCACTAGAGGAGGGTGAGAGACAGGAACTGGGGGACCAAGAGTCCCACAGGTGAGAAGGAGCTGGAGCCTGAGTTACCAGAATCCAGAGGCAGAATTGAAGACACAGGCCAAGTCAGAGTTCTGGGGTCAGGGACCAAGTCTCAAAAGCCAGAGTCCAGTGGCAGAACTAAGTAGTAGGGCTGGGTGAAACAGCACAGTTTCATTTTGAGTTCCGTTTCGACATTTCGAAGGGACAGTTTTTCATTTAGAGTTTTGTTTTGAAACCACTGTTCCATTTTGTTTTGTCAAGTGTTTTACTGTTTCAACACTGTTTTGGCGTTTCACCCATAGGCTATAATGGGGAAGCATGAAACTGCCTATAACTTCGTCATTTCTTGCCTGATTTGGATGAAACATTCAGGGATGGTAGCCACTGCTGAGGCCATGAAGCCTGCCTGCTAAGTTTCAAGGAGATAGGTGCAGGGGTTTCTGGGAAACTGTACCTCAGGCTGCTGACAAGCAAAACTCGTGACATGGGTGACAGGAAGCAGGCCAGTTAAAACAATGCTGCCTTTTATGCTGTTTCTCCATCCCTCTCCCAGAGCAGTGGGATTGAAAGGGACCTCAGGGAAGGATCACAGTTACTGGCCAGCTACATAGTCAATGAGAGCAGTCCTTCCCTCTGCTTCCCTTCTCTTCCCCCTCCTTCTCCTTACTTTCTGTTTTCCTGCAGGCAAGCCTAGCTTGAGCTTTGAAATGTGAAACTTTTCAAAACTTTTAAAATGTGTCAACTGCCCTTGCTTTGTTATGAAGCTGTTTCGAAGCCCTTGGTTTTGTTTTGATTTTACTGTCTTGAGCTCAAAACAGCGTCGAAATGAAACAGCTGGTGAAATTTCATGCAGCCCTAGTAAGTAGGGTCAGAAGCCAGAAAACCAGAGAGCATGAGATCCCTGGAGGTTTACCAATGTGGACTTTTAGACAGAACGATAGCTGGCCTGCAGTTTTCTGCAACAGGTGGACTGACATGTGGAGATTGCTATCCTCAGCAGCTGAACCAGAGGCCGTAACAGTGACCCTCTGGTTCATCACCTGGGGTGGGGCAGCCAGTTAGAGCCTCAGACTCGTTTGGCCAATTAAACAATTAGTCCTGCCTGGGCTGTCTGTTAGGGCCCTTGACACTCGGGGAGCGTGCAGGACAAATTTGTAGCAATCCTGTCCAAAAGGTTGCTTCCCCCTTCCCCTCCACTTGTGTTATAAAACAAGAAATGAAGAGTTAAGGTTACACTTATAAGAAATTTAAAATATACTGAGGTACAGAATTTTACAGTTAAGTAATTCAGGCAACCTCACTTACACTCTCCATAGTCACTGTGCAGTATTGTCACTAATTAAGGCATTTTAGTTGTTTTATTGTTGTGCGAAACTGATTTTTGTAGACACACATTAGATCTGACTTGTATCCAAGTTTTTTTCTCCTTGTATAGTGTTACCGCAGGGCAAAGTTCAGGTGGTTTGGCTACATTAATGGCCATAACATTACTGTAGTATTACTTGTGTAGTAAAACTACAGAAAATCAAAAGAAAATTAAAGACAATGCTATCATGGGATCTTCATAATGATTCATAGATACAAATATTAATCTTGACTTTACAATTTTTTTAAATAAAGTGATTTAGGTGTTTGACCAAACTACCCTGCCTTGAGCAGGGGACTGGACTAGATGATCTTGTGACCTGTCAAGGAAAGTAGTGGATTCTCCATCTATTGATATCTTTAAGTCAAGACTAGATGCCTTAGGCTAAAATATGCCTTTAACAAACACAAGTTACTGAGGTCAAACTGGAACCTCAGTGCATGGAAGACTATCTCTGTAGCATCCCCCAGACTATATTCTTCAAATCTCACCTTGTTGTTTTCTTTCTGTGATGCCTACAAATAGCTCAGCCATGGTTTGGCAGCTAGCGAGCTGTGATCACTATGCTGACTGGTGGTGTTTTATTGTGTCCTTGTTCTACCCTGTCTGGTATAACCGTCAGTCATGCCTGCAGTGCAGCGTTTGCTTTGGCATCTTGCTGTCTGTTATATATTGACTGAGGGTTCTTGTCCTTCATGGAAGTGTTTCCACATGGGCAAAGTAAGTTGGTCATGGCCACATGCTTTATCACCACAGGTCTGCAGCTCTTAGCCAAACTTCATGGTATATACTAGATATAGGAGAGGGAGAGGAGCACTTTTCTTATTCTGGTGTATCGCTAATAGTAGTAGAGTTCTTATTTGAAACTGTATAAAATACTGATCTTTTAACTAAAGTCTACTAATGCTGGAGAGAATGTGGTGCTCAGAAACAAAAGGTGAGATTTGAAAATCACTAAAATGTTTAGTCAGGGAAGAAAAAAGTTGTTATCGAGAAGCTGGAGAAATAATACTATCTTCTCACACATAACCTGTACCTTTTCCCACAAGCCAGCTGGGAAAAATTGGGGTTTGTTTTATATAGGAGAAAAAAGGGCTCTCCACATGTCCAGAAATTTGGCAGAGGGAGCAGATTGTTGGCAGCTTTAATTGCTGCACACTGGCTATGGGAGGTATGGCAATTAAGGCTGCCACCACTCTCTCCCTCTATTCCACCTGCTTCACCACATTTCTAAATCTGTGGGGAGCTTCCTGTCCCCAACTTCATGTTGAATTGGGATGGCATACAGCATTGGTCCACAACCAGACCTGACACTCCAGATCTACACCAACACATGGCTCTAGAGCCAGTGTGCGGTCCTGGACTTGGCATGCAGCCCCAGAGCCAATGCGTAGGGTCAGACCCAACACACAGCACTGGTGTGCCAGATCGGGCTCCACTGCTCCATGTGGCCCCCAGCCCCAGAGACCCCAGATCTCTAGCACTTACCCATACTTCATGGTAAGATTTTTTTTTAATTATTATTCCTTCTTGAGAGCTTTCAAAAATAGGTTGTGTGTTATTTTGGGGGAAGGAGGGTGTTATATGCAAGAAAACATGGTGAATGTTAAAGTCTTCTAAATTGTTTAAATGTTCACTTTACAGTAAACTTTGAGGCCCTTATCATCGCCATAGCCGTAATAGCAGGACTCATCCTAGTGTCCATAATTGCTTGCTGCTGTTACTGCTGCTACTGCAGAAAGTCTACTCGGGGGTAAGTAGTTTTTTTTCCCCCTCCCCCATTAACTTTGGTTATTGTGATAATTCATATTCCCTAATAGTCTGAGTACAACTCAGTCTGGAAGATTAAAAAAAAAAAAAGGAAAAAAGAGAGAGAGAAAATAGTCTTCTGTATCCTTCCGATAATAACATAACATGGAAAAGGTTATTAGTTATATTAATACATTATATTAATTTGGTTGTTACCCAGATTTTTTTTCCAAAAACTTAAGTGAAATTTAAATATTTTTAAAACTTTAATATTTATTTCATCAAACAATGTCATATCTATTAGATAAATTCCAGACTAATATTCTTTTGTTTAGCTGTGCATTAACATTTTGATTTAGTATTATTCATTTGCAATTGGGGAAACAAATTTATGGTATAGCTGCTTTAGTATCTGAAGATTGATAGCATTGCAACATCCTTCACTTATTTTAAATGACTGTCATCTGAAGTTTAAAATGTAAGTTAATTGAAAAAAATCAACCAACACAAAAACAGGCTACCAACACAGGAGAATGCTTGGTTTTGCAGGAAACCATCTGGTGGTTCTTAACTGGGTTATGCAAGATCCTTTTGTGGGTGCAGCACAGGCACCACCATTGTGGTGGCAAGGAGAAACTGCCCCAGGCACCTCAGATTCGTCTAAAGGAGGCAGGAGCACCCAATCCTGCCATCGCCCCATGTTCCTCCTGGAAACAGAGGCATGTGAAGCTGGTGGACCTGGGATCAGGACCTTAAAAGGGTTCAATGAGGCCAGGTGATTCTACTGGCTTTAGGCTTATTTGTTTCTGCACAAGGTGTGCAAGGCAGTTGTACCTGGCTGTGGTGTTGATGGCAAGACCCTGGTTGAGAACCACATGTGTAAGCTGAAGCAGCACAAAAGTGATTCTCAGCAGGGGTAACCCAAATCTAAAAATGTTGAGAACCACTGACTTACACCATTCCCAATACTAGAATGAGCTCTGTATATTATACAACAAAAGTCTGTGCCCTGGAAATCATTCTTTAATATAGGTACACATCCAGCTGAAGTATCTTGAAACTTAAACTAGTATGAATTACAGTACACTTCTATGAAATGCAAGCTTGGATTAATAATTAAAGGTTTGGCAGAACTTAAAACATTTAAGCTTTAAATCCAAAGTACAATTTTACAAGTACATTTTGATATTTAAATGTGTAAAGTGGATTAGCTGGTATGATGTACTTGTAACAGTTCTAGGATCACATTTAAGACCATCTTACTTAAAATAGAGTGTTAAGTATTTAGTTACAAGTAGTATGACAGTGGAAGTAGAATTGCTCGCATTGATGCATTAAGTATTTTTCTTAGAAAGTACAGTATTCAATATCTATTTCTTCAGATAATACTTGATTCTTTTTTTTAAAGGTGCCAGTGAAATGTCTTTGAATAAGAAATAAATATTTAGAGTCTAGAGGTAATGGAACAAGTAACCTGCCAATGTCAGCTCTTGCCACAGCAAAAATGGGTCAGCATGAAAAACAAAATCATATCATTGGGCGGCATTGTTCATAGCATTTAATACTCAGACATCTGATTCTGCTCCAAAGTCTCGTAGCAGGCAGGCGGTAGAATCTCTTAAGAAATCACCTATTCAAGGAGGTGGTATTTTCTTTTCTTCAAGGCTATTTCTTGGCTAGTCTAGCTGTAAAACAATACCTTTAGGAAAAAGTTTGTGAGAACGCCTAACCAACTTGGTCTCAAGCAGATGTCCCTAAGATTCAGTAAGGAAGCGGTATCTAAATTGTTTTAATCCTATTTATATGTCCTTGCTTTTTTTTTTTTTTTTTTTTTAAACCCAGTTTATATTCACAGTGGGGAAACCCAGAAAGCATTGTTTATTGGGACTTCACAACTGTTCTGAATCTTTGAAACTGAGGGTAAAAGAGCAGTCAATCTCAGTTAGGTCTGTTCCTATCCCTAGAGCTATCAAGAGAAATAAGGGACCTACTTTCTACACGTGCAGCAGATTCCATGGTTTTGTACACCAAATAATTCATGTGCATTGCTTTGGTTTCAACTGTTTTGAGCTGTTACTGAATTTGTGCTGTTGCATAATTTTCTTGGTGCTAGTTCCCAAGCTAGTGAAATATGGTCTGTTTCTACTTCCAGGAAGTAGATCTGAATTATGTAGTTTTTTTTGTGTTTGCAGAGCACACCTGCATGTTCTGCCTGGTGGAAACTGAATTACCACACTGAAACTGTCGGTGTAGGGCTTTAGCATTTTAGGTCTATACTGCCAGGCACTGAGGCTTTAAACTTTTTGGAGAAAGAAGGCTTTATGTGCCCTGCATCTGTGTCCCTTGGCTCCAGAGGACCCTACCTTAGAGCATGAAAATCTCTGGGGATTGCTTTTTCAGTATCTCAAGTGAGGTCTTATTTTGAGGAGGTGTCAGTGCTGCTCTGTACTGCCAATCCAAACCAAGGTGGGGAAAGAATATGACAAGCTTTCAATGCCATGGAATTTGACAGGCTTAAAAGATAGAGGAGCACCATCAGCTTGAATCCAGAAAGCAACTTAGGAACTCTAATCCCTATTCTACTGGTGTTCCTCAAGTTCTTTTCCTGGTGCAGATACCTAGAACTCCTAGGTTCTCCTACTTTTTCAGCTGATGGACCTGTCTGGCACTTGCTGCACTTGCAGTCTAGCTCTCTTCATGGTTTTCTTCAATTGTAAAGATTTGGTAAACGAATGCCACATGTCAAATGAACTTGGTCAGTCTGCTAAATTACTTCTAAAGTGCAATGTTTAATTCTAGATTAGTTGACTTATGAGGGGTTTGAAGTAGAAAACTTCCTTCAAGCCACTTCCTTCAAAGTAGTTTGAAGTAGAAAAAAAGGAATGCTTTTTAGTAATAACAGTAGAAGTGATAGTAGTCAATAATACTAGGTATGGTGGTCTTAGAGTGAGATTTAGAAGCTTTTTGGTTTTTATATATTTTGGAGTGAAATTGTCAAGTGAGACACTTATGTTGTTTCTGCCAGTATCTTTGATAAAACAGTTTTGCAAAACAGGTTTGAGGTTTTTGTTGTATGATAGATTTCACCTACCATAGCCGTTCCAAATACAGAATACTTAAATGGGAAAAAAAGAAAATTTTATTTCATGAAAGGGACTGAACTTGTATTGGATAAAACCAAACTGTCCCACTTGCCATTAAAGATTACTTTTTGCTTCTTTTTTTCTCTTCTGTTAATGTGACAGGCCCACACAAACAGTAGAGTGGAAAATTAGGCTCAAACTTACATTAACAAGTACATAATTCCCTGTAATCAAATTTAGTATTTGTGTGTGTTGTTTTTAGGAATAGTAGGTGTAAACATTTGTTGAACTTGTGATTTGCAAGTTGAATGCCCCTAAATGAACAGTTAAATTCAGACTGCCACATTTGGTGTCTGTGCATCTCACCTCCATTAACACATTGTGTGACATGGTATAATTACTCTGTCTTAGCCACTGGGTGTCACTGTTGCTTCACTTAAATGCTGCTGAATGTGCGCATATCTGGTACTATAAGTCTCCAAGTTTCAATTAGCAGATGTTTGATATGAATATTTACAAAGTTTATCACATCTCCAAATGGTACGTTCAGTTTTGTGAGATAAATAACACCTGGAGAAATATGGCGAAAGCACCCATTCACTAAATCTAGATCTCAAAAGAGTTGCAATTGATTATGTCAGAGGTGAAGAGGAGAAAAATAAGATCCTTTGGCATTTTCTTCAGGTATGAGGTCTGGAAAACATTTATTTGATAACAGTATAAATATTCAAGTCTTGCAAAAACAAAAATACTTTAGATTGACAAATTGGTAGCATTTTCCTTTCAGCCCCACAGGACAGACTGTAAGTCTAGCACAGCTGCAGTCTGTACATTAGAGCAGACTAAAGCCTTTTCTTGAAGCAAGTTTAAGAAATGGCCAACACACATATTTTCAAGCATTGAAAAAATTGTCTTCCCTTCTCTGACCTTCTTTTTTCTAATAGACTAAGTGAAGAGGAAGAAAGATTAGCCAGAGATCGAGAAGAGAGACGACTGCAATCTCTCCAACGGTAAGTTTTGAAAATGTAATGAGTAACCACACACTTCTTGCTAATATAATTATTATTCAAGTAGTAACCTTAGCTATAAGGAACTGCAGTGGTCTAATAAGACTATAAATAGTTATTTCTGCAATAGTATGATTCTGAAGATAGATTTCAAAGGCTGGATAGAAGCAGGATATATTTGTTTCCATTTGGCTAATTTGGTGCATCTACTCCCAATTGAAGGCACCATAAAATGGCAAACCAGTCATAAAAATGTTCTGCAAATTATTTAGAACATCTTTATGGCTGGCATCCATGTTATCTTAAATTGTGTGCATGTGTAGCACCCTTGCCACTTATGCTGCATATTTATCGTGGCATAAATATAACGCATGGAGGGGGTTTACTACAACCATTTCCTGATTTTTGTTTCAACTATGCAAACTTTATATAAATGCAGGGAGCTGAAATAGTTATTTAAAAAACAAGTTCCTTGTTTCCTTGTCTGAACTCTTTTTATTCCTGGCTCATCTAAGTCTAAATCTGCCCCTTCTCCCCCACAAATTGAAGAGCAGATGCATCAGTTTAATCACTGCTCAATTTAACCCACTGCCCTTGGGGAAGTGGGAGGTAGCTGAAGTGCTTCCCCTTCTAGGGAGTGTAAATGCTGTGCCCAGCAGCTCAGGTGAATCGGCAATCAGCTGATTGCCTGCCCAGGCAGCTCTGAGTAAACTTGACCTGGGACTGTCCAGGATTAGGGCCAGCAATTGGCTCATTGTTGGTTCCGGTCCCCAGAAGGCTCCGGGTCTGGAGTTGGACTTGGGGCTGTCCAGGCTGGGGCTGACCATCACCTGAATATTGTCCCTGCCTGTGGGGCTGCAGGCACCTGGCTGTTAATTTGCAAGTACAGGGGCTCCTCTGGGCTCCCCCTGCACTGGCAAGTAGTAATGGTATAATTGGGCTCTGATCTCTGATCCCAAAATTGCATAGTCTGCCATGAATGTGTGGCATGACAGGAGGTGCAGTTTTCGAATCAGGATCAGATTCCCATCACACCATTAAATTAACATGTGCACCAGGGTCCCTAACATGCTAATAACCTTGCCAAGGTAGTGTTTGTGTACATCTTTTTCTTGTTAAATTTATAGTTTAATTTCATAGCTCTTATACACAATCATAAAATATTGGTTGCTATGGGAACATGGACTTCTGAAGACCTGGCTTTATTTTTAACTGTACACTTAACATGTACTTTACATTCATGTTTGCTTTTGGAAAGTAAGTTTTGTGTGGCTTGATTAGTTTTTGAAAATCATGCCCTACTATTCAGAATAGGGAAGGGAATGAGTAGAATTTAGGCATTTTCCAAGTCGTCTTAGGATCAAAGAAATTGTGTTTTCAAGTTGGCTGGGTAATATATTTTTAAACCTGACTGTGCAACTAATATTGATAGTTTGAACCCTTTAAAATGTATTAGTTGTTCATAGTTTTCTGCTTGGTGCAGACTTGCTTAAAGATATTAGCCAAGATTGCTAATCGATCATCTCAGAATGAAGTTTCCCCCACTTGTGTCCAGAGAAGAGTGGGTGGTTAACTAAGAAAAACTCACGTGCGGTAATATTTCAACATTTGTCTGTGCTGGGTTCTGATAATTGAAAATTCTATTCTTATGTGTTTTTTAACAAGTAAATATAAAACACTCTT
>NW_005842324.1:207668-215365 GCF_000455745.1 Alligator sinensis
TGAAAGATGAAACAGGAAAAAACATCATGTAGTAGCACTTGTCTTTCAGTATTCATTGACAGGATTTGCACATTCTTGGTGCGACTACTTCAGTGTGACACTTAATCATGCAGATCCTAACTGCAATATCAGTCATTGTGAGCAGGGAGCGTATATAATGATGTGTTGGAGGGGATGACACTATAATTCATATTGCTGGGTTTGAGGTTGCTGGTGCACTTCAGTAGATTGAATGACTATTACCTTCCAATAACATCCTCTTTTTGTAGAGGTAGAAAACCAGAAAAATCATAGGGAGTTTTGTGTATGAAGGTAGGCTAGCTCTTCGTTTAATGGTATTATGTCACAGAGAATCATAGGCCATGTTTCTGTAATTTGCAGAAAATGTCCTCTGAGGATCTGTTTGTCCTTAGTAACAGACAAGATTGGGCCCTTAATGAAGAATGGCAAGCGACTGCTTTGAGTATGCTATACTCTTCAGGTCTCTGTAAAATTGTCTACTCCTTCCCTTCCCTATTTTATGGCTAAATAAGCCTATAAACCAGGACATAACTGTAATTGATAATAAAGGTATTCTACCTATATGTTTAACTGCTATGAACAAATAAGATAGAAACATAAAAATAAAGTAGGTTGGGTGCTTGGTTTGAGAGATGTAACCATAACCTCAGTTTTTCCAGCATTCCATGTTAAAATTATATAACATTTTTAAGAGTTGATGTTCACTTAAAGCTGCAGACCTAGTATACTTCATGTGTTTGTTGCAATTTAAATGCTCCCATGATCGGCTGTTGAAGAGCTTCATCCTTGTAAATCACACTCTCTCTCAGTAGGGCAAGCCTGATCTAGCTGACCTCAGGAACTTGGGAGCTGTGAGAGGGGAGGCAATGGGAGCAAATGGGCAGTATGATCTAGTTAGTTGCATGCCCTGGTTCGTTGCTACACTTGCCCGCTGTGTTGTTTAAAGGTGTCGCAGTACTGCAGATCATATTGGGCCCTGAGAAAGTGGGTCCTTCTTTTGCAAATCTCTGTAATACCTCAACCTCAAGACTTCTTTTGTACACCTTAAATGTGACCCCTTTTTTATTTCTAATGCTGGCTGCTATAGAACTGTGGCTCATGGAAGGAAAGATTGGGAAGATATGATTAATAGGAGGCATAAGCATCGTCAGAATGGGAGAAAACTTGAACTACTAATGATAGTGTTGGTCAGATATTTTTTTTCTGAGGGAGTGGGATTGGGGGTGGGGGAAGCAGTGTTGAAAACTTCTTGGAAGTGGAAAATATCTTCTTGTAGATTAGCTAGAAAGATTGTGCTGTGCAGCAGTATTCCTTTCACGCTGACTGACCACAGTTTTGAAAAGAGAGCTGTCTCCGAAAAGGCAGAGAAAATGTGAGATGCCATGAGAGTAATCATGGGGCTATGATGTGGTTTGACCCTAAGTGCTAGAATTCCAGTGTCTTCCAGTCCTCCAGAAGAAAAATTCCAGATACCTTAAGGCTGGCAGTGGAACAAAGCACCATGAGATAGGCATGTAGTGTTCTAGCTTGGTAAGTTGAAAAAGTCAGTGTGTGTATTACACACTGATTCAGAGGCAAGTAGATAATAGCCGCATGGATACTGATATTGCAGAATGGGCAATCTGTTCATAAAACCATAAAATAAAATTAAGCAAACCCTAGGCAGGAAATAAGGTGCCATCTACAGGACTGCTTAGTGCCAGGTTGCAGCTCCCCAATCAATGTTGGTAGATGAAAGAGAGAAGAGAGGGAAACAGTGTATCTGCTAACTTCACTGTGAAAACTTTTGTGTTTGATAAACACATAAGATTACCCATTTTGAACCCAAAACAAATGCACTAAAGTACAAAGCACTGGTATGACAAAGTTGTGTTTAGGCACCAAACATTTGCTACCTTGTCAAAAGGCCATGTGATTCTTTTAGCTCAGTCTGTCAAGTTCACTGAAAAAATGTTCAAACTGCCTTTGAAAATTTAAGTACAAGAATCCTTTGCTATTGTTCTAGCCCATTATGTTTAGGGTATTTAGATTTTTTGTTGCTGTTCTTTCGGGATCTAAATTCTGCACTTAGAAACACTGTTTGAATTTTAGTCCATTATTTTTGTGAAATAACTTATAAAGGAAAAACTTCAGAAATACAAAATGTTGTAGTAATTATTTTATGGGCATTAAGATTATTGTGTGGGATCTTTAATGGAGGAGAGGGGAAGGAAAGCCTATTTCAGACACTTGTGATGTCATGGCAACCCTGAACACTGATTGTGATATTGCTCATCTGACCACCTGTCAGGGAATGAATTGAAAATAGTACTTTAAACTGGCTCCCTTCTTTGCTTCCAAAGAGTCTATGATGAATGGCTGCTGCTCCTTACTAAGAACTTTGACAAGCAGTCTTTCAGGACTCATTTCCATCACTGCTACTATTTAACGTCATTAGATAGTCTTTAAGAAATGTTGTAAGTTGACTGGGACTGTTATGTCAACAACATGGAAAAGATGGGTAATTCTGTTTGTTCTTTTTTTCCCTGCCCAGACACCACTGTGTCCTAGCTATTTCAGTGTGTGAGGAAGCTTTAAGCCTAGCTGAAACCCAGCTGGCAGAAACTGTTCAGTTTAGCATCTTTCCTGGATTCAGTGGAACCTTATGAGAAACGGGAGTGCTGTCATCCCAACTTGTACCAAAGGCATATGTTGTCTTGCACCTGAGTGCACTCTGCTTGTATCATTCTGGAGTTATTGTTCACACCGGACTCTAGCAGCAACAGTTCCCCATGGCATCTTTTTTTAAGTCCCATTCATATCAAGATGAAGTTATATTTTTCTTGTGGGCAGTCACCAACTGTCGGAACTTCTGTATTTGTCTCTGGTCTACAATATTAATGCTTTTTCTCATGCCCTGAAATAGGGATGCTATTGTTGATCTTTAATGATCTTCTAAGGGTATGTCTACTCTGTAGTTCAGAGGCAGGCTAAGTCTGGCCTGCAGTCTGGATCTGGCCGGCAGTGGACTCCATTTCCCAACAGTCCCTGCCCGTGTGGCTGGGGCTGGCTTCCCTGGAGACTGTAGCAGTACCTGTGCTGTGATAGCAGGGGGCTGGGGTTTCTGTGGAGCAGTGCTGGCAGGGCGCGGAGCTGCTCTGGGGCTGGGCTGGGATCTTGCAGCAGTGATAACATGGTCTGGAGCTGGGGCAGAGCTGCTATCTGGCAGCCTCCATGCTTCGGGCAGGGGCGTGCAGACAGCATATCGCAGCTCTGCCCCGGCTCCTTGTAGTTGTGACAACATGGTCTGGTGCCAGGATCCGCTGCCTCTGCCTGGAGCATGCAGGCTGCAGATCACAGCTCTGCCCCAGCTTTAGATGATACTGCAAGATCCCAGCCTGACCCTGGAGCAGGTCTCCACCCTGCTGGAGCTGGTCTCCACGGAAATTCCGGCCCTGCACTATCACAGTGCATCTGCTGCTGCAGTCTCCATGGAAGCTGGCTCCAACTACACAGGCAGGAGCAGCTGGGAAATGAAGTCCACCTGCTGGCCAGGTCTGCCATTTTACACACTTCTACTGTAGTTGGTTCTCACCAGGGTAAATTAGCCTGTAATACGCTCCATCCTGTTGCTAATTGATGCCAGTACCAAGCTAGTTAACTTCCAAGCAACTTAGTTATTGCTTCATTGAAGTCAAATTATATGTACCCTAAATTATTATAATTGGATCCTGATGCTAGATTTGGCATAGATACCTTGCAGATCACCACTGCTGCTGAAATGCACTAGAAGACCTACAGTTTCTAGGTATACTGATTAGCTCACATAGTGATTTTGATCAAGTGAAAATGTAGTCTTGAAGATATTTGACTATCAAAAGCTCTTTCTAGAAGTAACTATGGAAAGAACATATTTTCCCCTATAAAAAAACAGGGCCTCACTGTGAAAATTCCCAGGGAATTTGGAAATATGACTTAGTCACATATTGACTACACACACAAAAAAAATTCAGCAGCGGAGTCATTGTTTTGCTTCAGTATACTTGAAAGTGAGATGATAAACTAGCCGCTGATTTACAGGTTCAGCTTCATGTTTCATGTGTGAAATACGCTGGGGCTGCTTGTAGATTGTTTTGTATGTCGTCTTCTTTTCGTGCTGTGTATTGAGATGATGTATTTCAAATTTCTGGATGCTTATGTTGCATCTGTATTTCTGGCAGCCTCCTCTCAGGTGTTTGCATCAAAACCATTAGCACTCAGGTGGGATTTCAGTGCATTTTGGAAGGGCCCTGGCACATGCTTTATTTAAGATGTGTTTAAAGTGTTAATTGCACTATAAACAGTAACCAGGCCACACATTAAAACCAGTTTAGATCATGATAACATAGCAGGTGAGCCACAAAATTATTCTACCTATGATGTGAACATCTCTGCAGTTTGCTCGCATCACGCTTTAAATTGAACACATAGCATGTCGAAGCTGACCCACAACAGATCCCCACACTCAGATGAGCAAAGAGAGAGAGGTCTGGCAACCCAGAGTTTAGGATACAGCCATCTGCTACCTAATCAGTGGTATTGGGCTGGGGGCAGCATTGGGTCCTGGACCTGGTGCCCCTGTCTGTTTCTGGGAGGCAGATGGGGGGGTGGTATTAGAGGGTGTCCCTGATCTTGGGCTTACTGCCTTGGATCTTTAAAAGCAGGCGTACAGCTGGGAGCCCTAGCTGCACACCTGCTTTTTTAAGTTCCCAAGGCACTGATGGAAGCAGCACCTGGGGAGCCAGCAGCTTTACTCCCTAGCTGCAGGCACCGTTTCACAGTGGGTCCCAACTTGCCCGCTGTCCTTGCCCCACACTGTGTATCTGAGTCCATAAAGTGCTTTAAAGAGCACCACTGAAGCAGCTTCTCCAAGTTTCTCCCCAGGGACTTTAATCCCATGCCCAGCAGCGCTGGCAGCACAGGATCAATAGCTCCCAGCAGGGTTTAAAGACCCTAGTGGAAGAAGCCCTTCAGCTCCCTCCCCACAGCCAGGAACCTCTGATCCCCTGCATCAGGCAGTCCAGTCAGAGCTTCAGAGCATGGGGTTTTGACAGTCAGCTAATTGTCAGCCCTGCCAGGACAGCCCTGGTCCCAGACCAGACTTTGGGCTGTCCAGCTGGGGCCAAGAATTAGTTGATTATTAGCTCCAGCCTCCCAGACAGCACTGGGGACTCAAACTGGATTATGATCCCAGGCTTCCCCTTCAGTATCAAGTAGTAATGGCATGATTGAGATCTGATAGGTATCAGATCCCAAAATGGTGCCTTCTGCCCTGCATTTTGGGTTCAGGGATCACATCTGAGTATGCCATTAAACGAACATATGCCAGGGGTTTAAAACAATAATCCTGCACTGAAGTTTATCTAGCATTTTGTAAGATTCATGTTTTAATTGCTGAAATGAATGACCAACCAGTGCATCTACCTTACAAGGGTTAATTAGACATGGGAAGCAGTGTTCAGGATTTCTTTTTGGACCACCTCCCTTATTTGGAGAGAGTACTGTTGTCTTCAGGAAGGGGCATTCTGATGCCTATATGGGAAGATATATATGTTCAACATTCACCCAGTCCATGGCAAGCGTCCACCCTCCAGCCACCTTTGGTCAGTTGCAGCTGCGAGCTCCCAGCAGCATTCTTTCTTCTTGTTGCCACTTCTGTATTGCTAGAGGCTTTGACAACTAATAAAGGCATAATGTTGCTTTAATAACTTGTACAAAGAAATATATTCTTGTGTGAGGAGTTTGTTTAGGCCGTATTCCCTCTTCTTGTTACCGTTAGCTATCTATCTATTAGTTCAGTAACAGAGTTGAACAACTGACATAAATGCTAGCTTTTTTTTTTTTTTTTTTTTTTTTTTTTTTTAAGTAAACTTCCTGTGGCTGGTTGCTATCCAGAGTTCTGCAACCTCATCTCTGGTTTTGAATCAGTTTCCTTCTAGGCTGATTGTTGCATAAGCAACCAGCTTTCCTGGATTTAAGAGCTGGATGCATTTTCTTTCTCATAGGGCAAGTTGATCTGCGGGACCTTATTCCATATTATTTGATGCATTCTGTCCCACCATTAGAAAGAGACCTTTCTCCCATCTGTCGCATGGAGATATCCCTCGTTGCTGTTTATCGCCAGTGTGAAGGTTAATTTAAAAATTGGTATGTTCAAAATTACCTTGGCATTATTAGCTTTAGAGTAAGAATGACAATTTGACTACCTTTGTGGACAGTTTCCATGTTTACTTTTATGGCCCATATACAGTACTTGAATACTGTATCGCCCACCTTTGGACTTGGTGGGCGATAAACCCCATCTATAGGAGAAGCACAGCTTCTGTGGATCTGTTTTTATTGTAGTGATAATGGTTCATAGTTTTAGGGACTGAAAGGGACCTTACAGACCATTGGGTCCAGTCCCCCTGCACGTGGGCAGGAAAGACTCCTGGGATCAGATGATCCCAGCAAGACGAGCCTCAAGACGTAGTTTGAAGATTGCCAAGGTGGGTGACTGTACCACTTCTGGGGGGAGCCTGTTCCAAACCCTCGACACTCGGCTTGTAAAGAAGCTTTTCCATACGTCTAGCCTGAAGCAATCTTCAGTCAATTTGTGCCCATTATTTTTTGTCCTCTCCTGGGAGGCCCTTGGTGAAGAGATGCTTTCCCAAACCCTGATGTACACCCCAATATACTTACAGGCTGCAACCAAGTCGCCCCCCCCTCCCCGAGTCGTCTTTTCACCAGGCTGAACAATCCCAAGTCCCTCAGCCTCTCCTCATACATCTCGGTCTCCAGGCCTCTAATAATGCGTGTGGCTTTCCTCTGGACTCTCAAGCTTCTCCACATCCTTCTTGAAGTGCGGCACCCAGAACTAGATGCAGTACTCCAGTTGCAGTCTCACCAAGGCCGAGTAAAGCACAAGAATGACTTCCTTTGCTTTGCTCGAGATGCCTTGGTGGATGCATGCCAGTGTTTGGTTAACTCTGCCAGCTACGGTATTACATTGGTGGCTCATGTTCATTTTGTTGTCAAATCATGATACCCAGGTCTTGTTGATACCCAGGTCTTGTTCAGTTGTGGTGCTAGCAAGCAGACCAGTGCCGAGCCTGTAAGTGTGTTGTGGGTTCAGGTGAAGAGATCTATTTTGTGTGCACTTGGGACACCTGGTTGTTATTGTTTGTCTAGTTTACTACTCAGGCCATGGTGTTCACTAAAATTCTGCATGCATCTGATAGCTTTTGTTCTATTTTTTCAAGAGAGCTACAAACCTGATCTGGCAATAAAATGATAGCAAGATGACACATACAACTTGTAGGGGAAGAGAGCAGAGTAGCTGATAAAGAAAAAGATGCAATGTGAAAACTAACCACCACTGACAGTAGACAAAGTAAGACTGCCTATTGGTCTAAGAGGAGAGGCTTTTTTTAAACAAAAAAACATTTTAGTATTGCTTTGCAATATCTCCAGATTAATGCTTGAATGAATGATACTACTCTAATTGCCATGGTGCAGACTGTTAACAAACGGAGCTGATTAAACAACATCTCTTACAACTAACTTCCATGATTCAAGCAATAGCATAAGATTTTTTTTTTCCTTCTTGCATGTCTAAGCTTGGAAATTCCACCAAAATGTAATTCTTCTGGAAAACTCTACAATGACAGATATAGGGA
>NW_005842324.1:215396-248317 GCF_000455745.1 Alligator sinensis
GGGGGGGGGGGGTGGGGGGAAGGAGGGGGGGTGTATATGTGTATATATATTGTAGTGGATATCCATTTGCTCCTTCTAAACAGCCAGTGTATCACAATGTGTACCCAATTTCTGTTTAAGAGTAACTGAAGGACAGTAACAGAGCTGCCTCCACAAAACACAGCTGATGGGCCTAATTTTAGTTCTAGCAGTATAGTGTCCCTCCAAAGGAAGTCAGAGATGGCTTATCCAGAGCATCTTCAGATTTGTCCTGTGTGGTCTACCCTACTTAATCGTGCACATAGATGTAGTTTACTAGTATGATGTGTAGATCACTAATGCATATTTTAGTTATAACATCTTTTGAAAATAACATATTTTGAAATACACTTAAACAAATGATAGGGTACGCTTGCTGTTTTTCGAATAGTAGATGAATTATTAAGTTCCATTCTGGAGGAAGATGAATTTAGGTATAAGCTGTAAAGTTTTCACATAGAATCTGGAAGTATGGACTTTGCTATATACAGCAATGAGTAACAAGTGAAAAGTGAGGTGCAGCACTTACCTTATTTTTGCCTGAGTGGCTTGCTTTATTCCCATGGCTACAACTGCTTCATGATTTCTGTTTTTCAAGGAACAGAATCAATTCTCAGTGCAGCATTCCCCAGGGGGAACAGGACCTGGCCTGAGTTTCATTTCAGACTTCTGTCAGTGTGTGGGCATTTTACCACATTATTGAAAAAATGTTATGCAATAAGTATGACAAATAGCAGGATCCAAGGTTCCTTACACTTGCAAAACGTTCTTACAACTTTCTAGCATTTAATTCCCATCTTTGGTATCTCTTCTCTGTAGAATTAGGTCCTGGTGATTTGAGAACCTGCTTAAAATACCATTAACTTGCAAATTCATAAGACTTGTAGATTCTGAGAACTGAAATTCTTGTTTTTGGAGGTTTACAGTGCTATGGAAGTTTTTTTTGTCATTTGTACACTCTTCTGAGGTGAGCCATCAGAGCTCCAGACTCTCTCCCCGCTATTTTGCTCTGTACCCATGGGGCCACGGGCAGATCTTACCTATGAAAGACTCCTCTTCCCCTGTCAAGCCTTCATCTCACTTGCCCCTGACTAGACCTTGCAGCCCGGTAGAGGAGAGTCCTGCCAACTCCTGTCCAGGCTCTAAACCTGCTGGGAATTTCAGAAGATCTTTGTCTCTGGAGAAACAGTATACCTATTTATGTTGGTTACCTTGAAATCAGTTTTATCTTACAGTAGGCATCGAAGTATGAAATAGAACAGATTTATTACAGAAAAGCATGTAAAAAAAAAAAGAATTTGATAGCTTTGAAGCCAGATAAACAAAAGATTACCTCACCTTGCTCTTCCTAACTGGAAGAAGCCTTTTGATAAGTTCTGTTAGTGTTTCTAGCAGTCTAGCCCCTACTGGACAGAAGAAAATCTCCAGCTTCTTGCTAGAGCCCTCTACCTTTACTCTGAGATTCAGGGAGTTTTGTCTTTGGTTGTCCTTTGCCATGGCCGCCTCCCTGATTCTGTCGTAAGGATCATTTTTCAGTACCTTTTCCTCTTTCTTTTTTTAAATCCAGAGAGAAAGCCCACTAGCCGCTGTTTGGGACTCCCTTCCCCCTTAATATTTGGCTTCCTTGGTGTCTCTCTTGATATGCCTCTTAGTGGAATGGGATATAAGTGGGAACTGTTATGTAAAGAGTTTTGCCTCCTCCCTGTCTTTTAGGCATTCAGCTGACTAATAGCTAAAGTACCTGTTTCATCTGATCTGGCTATAAAACTATTGCTGGTCTTTTTGAACAAGTTATGCTACAAAAATGCAAAAATATAGAATAACACGATCCATACAGCCATAAAAGTGATAAAAATTAACACAGCTTATTGTTAGTTTTTGAAAAAGATAAAAAATGAGCATAAATCAACTAGGAAGAATGCATCTATGCTTGTGGGAATAATGTGCCCCATAATTAATTATATGAGTAATTGTGATGTGTTTCTTAGGCCATGGGCATGTGAACAAATGGCTTTGAGGTAAACTAGAGTATGGAATTACAGCACGTCAGTTAATTCATGCTAATTGTGCCCTCAGTTTGATCTGTGGTAACTGACATCATTTTCATTCAAGGGAAACCAGACTCAAGTTTAGTACAGGGAAAGATTTGCACAATGTAAGTACTGCTGAGTAACTGGCACCAAAATTTGTTTTATAGCCAAGTTTACCTTGTAGTAACTTTTTTTTTTTTTTTTTTTTTTGGTACCCTTGTCCCTAGTTATTAGAAACTGATCTTCGAGACATACTAGCAGCCTTGAGGGGACAGCATCTTGTGAAATGTAATGCAATTGTGGAATTTCAAATGTGACCTTGTAATCTGCAATTATCTGTTGGTTTATTGCTTGAATATTTATAGCTAGATGTAGCCATCTTGAGTTTAACTACTGTTCTGTGGGTAGTTGGCACTGCTGCTGAGTTTAGTTTGGAGCTAGCTTAGCAAGAGTAGAACAGGTGGTGCAGTTGGTCTTGCCTAAAGGCATACCCAGAGCTGTCTTTTACTTACAGCTACATCATAAGCCACGTGTATACAAAGGTAAGTGGGGTAGCCATTTAAATTGTGCAAGGGGCATTAGCCCAGGAGCCAGCAAAATATAGCCTGTGTACCGGATCTAACTCACCAGGTGACTTCATCCAGCCCTCGGGCAGGAGCCCACCTATTTAGGTCTTTGGCTTTTGGTGTGATTTTTGTGTGCCTCTCTATTTTTAAAGCTAGATTAATACTTCCTTGCCTTCTTTATGAGAGATCAAAACAGTACAATAGTTTAAAACACACAAATGGTATAATTATTATTATTTAATTTTTAATATGCTAGCTAGTATAATTGCCTTTTTACATGCAATTTAGAGAAATTCATTAGAAGATACCACATTAGTACAGTTTAATGACTGCAATGATAACTCTTAAACTTTAAATAATGGCTTATACCCTGTATAAGCTAGTGAAATAGAATTGTGATTGTTTTCTAGTTGTATATGTTTGCATTGCATGTTTATTGCAAGGGGAAGTTCTGAGGAAAAGCACAGTTGTAGTTGTTAAATAGTGCAGATGGCTAGTCATGTTGTTGTTGTTCTGGAGGCATGTTTCGTTATTTACAGCTCAAATATTGGTATATGCTAGAAATATGAATTAAACATTTTAAGTTATTGATGGACTATAAAAGCAAGAACTGCGCTCTTAAGGGAATGAACTAAAGTACCATTAAACAGGTTAAAATCAGAATGTTGGGACCAATAAGGGAGAATAATGTATGGAGATATAATAAGGAATTGTAGCAAGTCCTATGATAAAAGTAATATAGAAAATGTGAAATCCTGGAGACTTCAGTCAGCAAGACATAACGTTAGGCTGATGGGAGGTAGTCTCTCTTGGAAAGCCATCTGTATTATAGTTCAATCTTGTGGATGACCAAGGGAAAGGAGGGATTATATAAGCAGTATGAGGTTCTCACTATAAATTAAGCAACATAAAAAATGTGCCCTTGACAAAAGATTTAGGGGAAAATTGTGAGGGCATCCAAGGACTGCTAAGGTCAGTAAAGCCAGGGAAAGGGAGGAAAAAGGAGTAACTGTAAAAAGCTATAATTCATCCTAAGTGCAGGTTATTGACTAGTGGCATTAACCTCTGTTATCACTTACAGTTCCTAAATACCTGCTTAAATTAGACTCAAAAAGTACATTTAACTATAGGGTCTGCTTCTGCTTCCATTAGAAAGACTGTGATTACTGGATGTGTTCCTGTTCAGTATTTTGTTTTAGGCTCATCATTCAGGGTGTGAATGTATGTGCATTTTTTACTGCACTCCATTAAAACTCTGCTTTGAATACAAGAGTATTAATTTACTCATGAGCATTTTTATGGGAGTTATTACCTGCTGCAGCATTGGAGTGCTTTGCAAATAGTAATGGTTTTGTCTTTCTTGTAGGGTGAGGTGATGGTATTCCTAATTGACAATTTAATAGCTCTTTATATCTTTATAGCGGAGCTCTGATTATTTGGTTGCTCGTGAGCATTCAACATGTCTACATATTGGGTGCAGTGTCGCGTATTGGGCCCTCAAACTTAAGAAGCTTGCAGTTTATAGTAATCTGACAGAAGTTTTTCTTAGACTTGTCCAGCATCACATAAACCTTGTGGCAGATGTGGGGATAGAATCTGTTTTTCCAGTGCAGCATTTGGTTAACCTTGAGACATGTCGTTCCCTACTTACACACCCCTGCCTCGCTTGCTAAACATCAAGGATTCACAATGCAAGCTATTTGGAACCATCTGCAAGTTGTGTTTTCCAGTGGAGAGCCATTTTGGCACATTCAATCTTACTGAGTCTCTGGGCCACTGAGATTCCTCTGGTGGACAAGTTGTGCTTCTCAGTCTCTATTTTCTGCAGTGTATAAGAGCAGAAGTCTTGTAGTCAGTAGTTCCCTTCACTAGACAATCTTAATTCATCCCCAGAGTAAACTAATCCTTTTCACTGAATGAGGTGGTAGTTGTGTGGAAAATAGTGTTATAGTATACTTAAAAGCAGAGTGATAAAGCATGTGTCCAAGGGAGCTGACTTATGGCTACACTGGTAAGCTCGGTTCTAAATTTCTTAAGTGCATAATTTTGTGATCTTAACATTGCTTTAATTTAGTTTGAATGTAGTTTCCTGCTTTGGTAAAATAGCAAACTGGGAAAAAAAACACTTTTATCAGATGGACTCATAGTAACACCCTCTTATCTACCCCTGTTCTCCCCCACATCATCTCCATGGTTGGGACCTTTCAAAGCACAGCACAACCCTCTACTATTTGTTCTGATGGAGTAACTAGTGATGATAATGTTAGTACTAGTGGAATACTGGGATTCAAGACTCTTGCATCCAAATCCAAATGTGTCTAGTGATTATGGGCCCCATGTCTTACCTTACACTTGATCTCTTTCATCCCTTCTCCCTTCACCCTCAGTCCTCCCTCTCTTCCCCTCTGTCCCCTTCCAACGAGTCTTTCCTTCCACCAAATTCCTCTCCGTCATCTCTCTTCCCTCAAGTTTCTGATACTTCTGAATTTCACTCTGATTTATTTTATGCGTTTCCTGGGCCCCAGCAATGTGGACATGGAGATCAAAGCTGAGAGAGTCTCTCTGCTAACATTACTAGTGGCACTGAATCTCCAGCCTCCCTGGAGGAACAGTTGCAGGAAAGGGTTAACTCAGTCCTACAGGGAACATGCTCAGTTCCCACATGTGCAAATTCTAGTTGGCAAATAGGAACTGGGGGAGGGAGGGTGAAGTATGTATGGAGTAGATGGACCAAGACAAATTTAGCTGCTAGTCAGTGGGCACATCTACATAGGACGCTAACTGCACAGTAGCCTAATACTACTGCGCAGTAGCATGTCATGGCAAAAATTGTGCTAATATGCTACTGTGCAGTAGTATTAGGCTACTGCACAGCTAGTGTCACTTAAAAGCTGTGCATTGGCACTACTGTGCAGTTTACTGCATCTTGATTTCATACGTGGTTATACAAGTACTAAACTTAATGTGCAATAGCTGTGGCTCATTAATGACTGTGTAGACATGCCAGTAAGTCCTTAATGAGCATGTGTGAACCTCAGTTAGAGGCTCAGTTTGGTGAAATGTGAATGGATTTTTATTGGAATAACAATAGGTACATCCCTGACACGGTTGGCTCTTGCCAAACATCAAGTCTCCACTCCAAAGCATAGAGGCTCAAGTGTGTTTTAATTAAAGAGTTGTAAAACAAAAAGCATCACTTCCGTAAATTTGTTCGCAGAAATGGCAAAAATATGTCCACCAACTATTTCTCCTCCTTCCCCTCTCCCCTGTGGTATCCACCTGAGGCAGACACTTGACATAGAAAATTGAAGCATGCTTGACTAAAGTTTTGGAGCATCATACGCATCTGAAAATAGAACCTTATATAATTGGAAGTGCTAGGCAACCATAACTAGGCACATCCCTCCCAGTCTGACTGTAATGATGGCATAATATCTTTCATGTTGTTCTCCTTTCCATGTAGGACTGTAGACATCAGCTGTATTTTCATTTCCATTCACCATGTTGTCTGAACAGTAATCATGATACAGCATTCCTTCTTCTGGTAGATTTTTGTTTGTGTTGAATTAGGATTCTGTATGCCTACAGTCTTCATATAGTTGTAAAATTCACATGCTTCCTACTGGGCAACATAGTGATATCTGTGATGGTGGGTGGGTGGGTGGATGGATGAATGGATCTGTCAATCTCTCTCTCAAATAAGGTCAATCAAAATAAGGGGAAATATTTAAATAGATCTAAAAGGCAATGAATTTACAGTCCTAATTAATTACTTGATTTGCTAATAGTGTTCAGTTTTAGATGGGAATGGTAAGTTTTTTGGATGTGATTTTAAGAAAGTGTTAATTATTGCACACTACAAAAAATCATGCCAAGAGGCTGCCAACTAGTTGTAATACCATGCTGATAATATATCTTAAAACAACCTAAGATATTAACTTGTACCTTATTTTAACAATATTTTTAATAACCTTTGTAGGAAACAGGAAAGAAAAGTGAAACATGATGAAATACGCAAGAAGTATGGTATGTATAGCAATCTTATTTCAGTATTTGGTATCTGAATAAACTGTCTTTCCTCTCTCCACATTGCCTGAATAAGATTGTTCTGTCACACAAGAGGTAGAGCTTTTCCCGTGTGGATCATTAGTTCTGTTTAATACCCTGGGAAGTCGCTGCCATCTGACTGTTTTGTGAGCTAAGTGCAGTAAGTTAGTTGAGTTTAGCCCCATTTGCTGTGGGTAATAATTTGAATTGTTGTTAGCATTCGTGGCACAAAAAACAAGGATTAAATAAGGTTTTGGAGCTATTTTAATTCCTACAGTTAGCTTTTTAAAACAGATTTATAGCACAGTAGTGAAAACAGAAGGCATGACCATCGATTGTGCTCTGATTTTTATTTGTGGAGTTTGTTATTCAGGACTGGTGCTGTTAGCACTCTCTAATTTGGCTTGTTATTGAACTGCTGGTGCCATGCACTCAAATATATATGAGAACAAGATGCTTTATTTTCTTATCATGTAAATTACACTGTTGTGAAAAGCAGTGACTCTGGAGCTATGAACACCACTCAAAACTGTTCTGATTTCCAGTGTCTTATTAAGCTGATTGGCAGGGGCTGGGAATGCCTGTGTCAGTCTGCTGCAATTCCTCCGGTTGATGCAGTAGTGTTGTAGATGAGCTCTAAAGGGAATTACATGGAGGGAGGAACATGTGGTGCTTCAAAAAACAAAGAGGCACTGGGAGAGGGTACACCATAATGACTCTTAAGATAGAAAGGGGGGAAATTATTATAGAGAAAAAAGGCAATTTTAAGGGTACTAGTTCACAAGCGTTAATTCCTTGACAGTTTGACTTTTTTTGACCTTGCTTTCAAACTTCTGTTCTATATGAAAATGTTTGTTTCAGTTACATGACAAAGACTTAGAATTCAGCTTTTGTTTTTTTTTTTTTAGACTAATATGCCATTTGAGCCTATGTTTCCAGAGAATCCCTGGGGTCAGCCCTGCTAGGTACTAAGCATTCTGGCCAATTCCAACAAAGGATTAAACATTGCAGGAGTACTACCATTGACTTCATTTAAATTAAGCATTTTAGGTGCACTGCTAGATATGGTCGGAACAGTCAGCACCTTGAAGAATTTAGCTGTATAAGAGTGTGCACGTGTCCATGTGTGTACTGGTAGAAATCTACCACACTTAAGCTCCTTAGTGTTCCCAGTGAAATCAGTAGTTCAGTCATTGACTTCAATGACAGCAAACTCTCACTGAAAATATAAGCTTTGTCTTCTAATTAACATATCAGCCCTATCATTTCTGCACCCAGTTACCTTATTTGCAAATGTGATGCACTGTTTCTTGTAATTAATAGTCTTCTCAAAAGAGGTATCACACTGGTGCATGGAGTGTTATGCACGTAGTTGAGGAGGAGGTGGCAGAGTGAAAGGAGAGAGATTATGTAATGTCCTCAGCTGACATTAGACCTCTGCTAATATGTGGAACTTAGTCTGATATCAGAACTAATGCAGAATTGGTTGGCACAGCAATCAAAATACAAATGCATTACTAATTCTCATCTTGAAATACTATTGTCCAAATAATTAAATGAAACATAATACAAAAATCTTTGGCACTGCCTGGAATCTTCTTCATCTGTCTTTATTTTTAGCTGTCTGGTAAATACATACGTTGGCATATCAAATAGTATAATAAAAATTGGTGCAGAAAATTGTGGAGACACTAGATTATTTTCCACACTTATGCATAGTAGAGAGGATTCACTGTTAAATAGGCAAGAATAAGTGGCAGAATGACAATGGCTTTGTTAACCTGACTCTGTAGATTAAGATGATCATGCCTGAAATGTCAGCCCTTGGTTGGCTTTAAGGGAATGCCTTTTTCCCACTTCACCCACCCTATTTAAATGGTAATTACACATTTATAATGCATTGCAGGTGTCACTTACTCTCGCCACAGTCCTTTGGGAGCACTGGAAGCAATAGAGCTTTAGGAACTGGGAATACTCATTTTGAATTGTTTCTTTGTTGCAAAATTTGTCCATATTTTTCATTAGCTTGTATATGAATGCAGTTTGATTGCTCAAATTATATGTTGACTATTAGCACATTTTAAAGTAGAATTTAGAGCATTTTCTAGCTTTTACAACATACAAAGGAACTGTGATTTAATTGCCCCACATTTGCTACTATTGTACACTAAATGTACCATCAATAATATGGTGCTTTGCTCACCACATACTTTTGGATTTTGTCTGGTGATAGTGGAAGAGCCCTACCTCAGAGATAATAGAGGACATCCTTTTGTCTTCGGTTTTGCAAGTCGGTTCCCTTTTATGATTTTGGGGTTGCATGCTGCTTCTTAAAGTGTGCAAAGGCTTTTGATTAGTCATTTTAATGATGTATAATTCTATTTCATTTCTTTTACGTATGACATTTGTTTTATGTTCAGCAGTTCATCATAATAAAAACAGCTCTGGATGGGTATATTATGTTGACCTTATATGGTATTTTGAATGCATTGCAGTCACATAGCAGTCGCATCTCTTGTAAATCACATTCCTTTATTTTTTTTAAATTATTTTTATTAACTTTATTTTAGGAATTGAAAGCCAGCAATGTACATAATGAACTTCAAGGATGAAAACGGTGGCGTAGTCAGTTTTGAGGGGAAGTAAGCCGTCACTGAGAAAAGAGAGAAAAAGCAATGTATGTGTTGATCGCCCAAGTCCAATCCAGCTCAGTTTTTGCAGCATATACATTGTGTTGCGCGTTTGGATCAAATCTGTGGTTTTAACTACATTGGTGAAAGGTTGAAATGCACTCTCAGGTGATTAGCATTGTATGTTAGCTCAGAACTGAAGATTGTAAAAAGAGGTATTTAGACTTGAACATTTGCCTTGCCAGTTCCCAGCGGTTGAGATGGGGCTTTGTCCTTTCAGCCTGACAGAAGAAGAATGCTTAACTGACCAATAGCTGTCAAAGACCAGAGCAAGGTAGCCATAGTAGTCTGAAGGAAGGCAGAGAGAAGTGTAAAGATGCAACTTGTAGACTAACTGAATCAGATTCTAAGCTTTTTGTGATGAAGAGCTCACTTCATAAGATGCTGTGACGGCATTTACGTCCCTAATTCAGTTAGTCTGTAAGTTGCATCTCTGCACTGCCTTCTCCTAGACCATTAAGGTAAGTAAAGGTGTCCAAAGACTTACTTCATAAGTCAGCCGAGGGTGCTCAACTTCTAGCTCGTGGGCTGAATTTCCTTCTCCCCCACCATCTCCTGTTCTGCATGACATACCCATCCTGGATTGGATCCATTGGCTGGATCCAGCCTGCAGAGGAACCAGGCACTGACCGTCTGGCCTGTAGGACAGAAAGGTTGAGCACCACTGAGTCAACTAACAAATTAAATTGGTTGTAAATATTAAACCCAAAGAGTAAACAAAGATAAGATGCATGGAACAGTCTGTTTCAGATTCTTACAAACTTTCTCTCTTGGGACTTCAAAACTCACAGGTTACCTGGGAGGATCTTAATTTGTCTAAAGACACTGGCTTCATTGAGCCTGAAATATCAAAGCAAAAGATGGGTATTTACAACTTATATCGAGAAGGAAAAACAAGACTCAGAGAAGCTTCCTGTGCCTCGTTCAGGACAAACTGAATTCAGCCATTAGGTCCTTTTACCATTAAGCTATGATATTCAAGATGTACCAAATGGCCCTGGCTTTTTGCCCCTATACCATTTATTCTTATTTTTAATAATGGTTCCCCTGGTTTGGGGGTTTTTTGTTTGTTTTTTGTTTTAATTGTTGGTGTTCATTCATCATCCATGATACATTTCCACCATAAAAAGCCAATACAAGTGCCCCACTACTACCCTTTCATCCCTGTCCCTGCATTCTCAGGTTAGTGAAAAAAAATTTAAGTGCTCATGCATGAGGTGTAGAAGGCAGGAACGGGCTATAAAATGAAAACAAAGGGAACAAGACATCTAGGGTACGTTGTACCATGTGTTGTTATTCCCTGTGGAAGGTAACCTTACATTTCTGCTCCTAATTCTTCATCTCCTAGTGTACGTGGGCTATACTAGCAGGGGCTGCACCATTGGCATGCCTCCCACGCCCGCTGTGCTGCACCACATGCCTGACATGCAACATCCTCCTCCCCACTCTGTCATGCACATGGGCATCCATGCCATGGGCTTCCCCCAGCATTGTGGAGTTCACTGTGCCACCACCTGGGGCTGGGAAGGGAAAGGAAGAGGGAGTTCAGAGAACCAAGCTGCTTTTGCAGCTGGAGCAATAGGGGAAGCAGTAGCTGGATGGGAGCTTGGGAGGCCATAATATAATGCTTTGCAGGCCTCAAGTTGGATAGCTGTATTTTAGGGGATCAGAAAAATGAAGTCTCTACCCCATTTCAGAAACTTATTTTGGGAGCATTTAATTTTTTCCTTCTAATCAGGCATGTTTAATGATCTCCATTATCTACTCTGGACCTGACCAGTAGGTTTAGTCCTCAGCTCTTTAGTTCCCCTACCCTGCCATAGCATAAAGAGGAAATGGCATTCCCTGAAGCAAAAACTGGTTACAAAATACAGACACCTAATTTGTGGAAACTAAAATTAAAGACATTGTGAATAGCCTCTTCAACAATAGTAGTTAAAGAAAAGATTACCTCTGCTATGAACTATGAGACCTAGTAGTCTGAGATGTCACTGGTTGCAGTTAGAAGGCTGCTTTTGCTTGCAGTATTGCGTAGTTAAATACCTTTCAAGACTCTCACACCTTCCTCTGAAGAATTTGGAATGGCTCTAGTGGAAACTATACTGTATTCTGTTAAATTTTGTCTATATAACCTGTCGGTGGCAGTGCTAGCTGTAGTTTTACAATATTACTTTTGGATATATCATGTAAAATACGTATTTTAAACCAGTTAGATGAGAAGCAGCTCTTAATAAGCATGTGAGGCAGGAGATGGAGCTAATAAATAAGAGGGGGGAGAATCCCAGAAAACTAAATGGTGTGTGGTGGGGGGGAATAACGTTTCCCAGTGTTCATTTTTAGCTACAGCATTTGTCACTGCATCCAGCTTCCCACTGGTTGAGGCAGCTAAACCTTGATGTGAACCCTTTTGATTAGCATACGGTTATCTTTTTTATGAAGATTTCAAAGGATTTTATTTAATCAGGAAGATGCTTTCATCCCAAAGTTAATTCTGTCACTGGATCTTTATTCACTGTAAGGAACAGTTTTTAGAAGTTGGATTCTCAGAGTTCTATGTGGATTTTAATGAATGCAGAGAATGTATAGTCTTCTGCATGAGAAGTGTAATAATACACTTTTACTTCTAGTATTGCTACTTGATCCTACATAACTAACTGTTGTGTAAGCTAGTGTAATTACTTTTTCTTAACGGCCACTGGCAAGGCTTATTTAGAAAGTAAAAGAAAATTCTCTTTACGTTCAACATGTTATTCATTAAAGCTTTCCAAATTTGCATAAGGATACGATAATACCCATAATTTTACTGCTGTACTTAGATTGTCAAGGCTTTGTAACACTGTGAATGATTTCAGGTGATAAATTGTCTAATTGTATTTTGAATGTATTAATTGGAATATATGAGATAATGATGTAAGAAACAAGCATACCTGTTCTATCAAGCCATGGGCATTATTTTTATGGGTCTGGTGAATTGTTCTAATACTTTGTCCAGCTGCCAAAACAGATGATAATGAACCCTGACAAGTTAATGAAAATTCTGTTCGTTTTTATATATAGGGTCTTAACACACATAGAAAAATGTCATATTTGTTTAGGGAGAACTTTTTTTGTCAACTATAAGTTGGCCTTAAAAATTGAGAGATGTATTTCAGATGCTTCAGATACTTGAGGATGAAAGTTAAAAAAATATATATTAGTCCAGACTGAGTTTAGGAAATAGGTCTTGGCTTTGCAGCGAATGTAGTCTGAGAATCTGAAAACCTCCAGTTTAATTCACAAATAAAGACATCAAATCAAATTTCATACATTCCTGCCTTTGAGAGAGAATGTTTTCCATATTGATCTATTTCTCTTAAGTTATGAATGTGTTAAACGCATCTAATTATCTTGATGATTTACTGAACTGCAATGTTTTATTGTATTGAAATCTATACAACCTGTGTACTTACATTTTTAAGTACTTGCATATCTAGTTTTAGCTGCACATTTTTTGTAGTGCTGCAGAAAAAAGTGAATTCTCCTCCCCATACATGGATTGGGCCATCTGTAATGCAAGCATTAAGGATCAAGTAACTCTAATAAAACATGTTTTTGTTATAGTTTAGGTAACATGTCAGTGAGTTTTAAATAATTTTATTACTGTATTCTATAGCCACATTCTTTTCAGAACATCAAATATGTAGTTAATATACAAAAAGTAACTTTGTTTCTTTTTTCTCTCAGCTAGGTCAAAGCAGAGTATATTCAATTTTCTTGAACAGTTTTGCAGACCAATTTGGATGATGCTTGAGTTTTTTAGTTAGTCTTCTACAAGTAAAAGTAATTTTGTACAAGAGCTGGTTTTTTTATTCTTTACTTTATGGGTAAATCACATGAAATACTTTCAGTTTGAATGACCAACAGGGCTTGTAGGAATTTTCCATAACCAGTACTTTATGATTATATATCATGAGTTTTTTGCATCCATTTATTGAATATTATGTTAGTCCAGTGCTGTTTAATCTTTTGGCCCCATGAGCCAAATGAGTGGTTCAGGGGTGATCTCAAGGCTGGATTGGGCCCTGCATCCCAGGATCAGGCTTGCACTCCCAGATATTGACTGTACCACCTCTGACCAGCCGCACATGATGAGATTGGGGCTCTGGGACCCTGCCCCGCCTCTACCAGGGTTCCTGTGGTGGGTTGGGGCTCTGGCACGCCATGCCACCTTCACCTGGCTCCACACGTGGGGATAAGGCTCTGCAGTCCAATGCCACCTCTTCTGGTCTTACATGTGAGGTTAGGGCTCCAGGGCTTGTATTGCCTCTGCCAGGCTCCGTGTGTTGGGATTAGCCCCTGTCTGGCACTTGCACCCAGCCAGACAACGGGAATTGGGTTCTAGGGCCCCATGCTGCCTTGCATGCCAGATTTAATGCACAGGGCCATGTCCCACAAGGCATCGCACAGGGCCATGGGGAGCTCTGTGGGCTAGATCTGGCTTGCGGGCAGGGGGTTGAGCATCCCTGCACTAGTGAGTTATTATTGGCATTGTTAATGGGGAGCTCCATGCTGTACATCGATAAGGCTTGAAAATGTATTGATCACTAGCAAGTAAAACTGGAGAATTAAGAGGTATAGTCCTATCTGACAGTTTGTTACATGCTCTATTTACTGTGCCTGAAATAAACAGGGTGGGCTGGACCCGTGACTGGAGCTCCATGCACTTATTTCCTTACCTGCGTCAGGCAGACCTGTGAAATGTTCAGCTTCTAGTTATTGGTGTGCATAGCCAGCCCATTTCTGCCCAGGGAAGACAGAACTTTTGGGAAACCTTGTGGGGATTGGGAGCAAGTGGTATGGTCCCGTTTCCTCCTTCCACTTCTCTGGTCCTGACTATTGTAAGATGGGAACTTCATCTTTCCATAGTCTTCCTGGCCCAAAATAAATCGAGTAGAAAAGATTGTACCCCAAATCTTACAGACACCTAAGGAAGAAAAGCACCTGCATGCCTAAGGCTGATATGCAAGGTAATAGCAGACCTTTTGCTCCTTCATAACAAGAGTCTTCCCCTAGCACCTTTGGGATTTGTTCATCTTCAATATGCTCTTCTAGCCAGTGAATGCCTGTTATGTTTCTCAAGGTCTTCTTGAAAACTAGCACTGTATGGCATAGTGATTGTTGCTGAACTAAGCTTTAGAGAAGATTATGTGTATATCCAGCAATTCAGTATATTTTTGATGGTTTTGCAACACTTTCCATGGCAATATTCTGTTTTTTTTATGATGAAAGCACATAGTGAGACCTAGGTTAAATGACACATTCATTCTTGTCCCTAATACGTTTAGTGAGTTTATGGGTGATTTATACCTGTCCTTAGAGAATATTGCCTTGCATTGCAAAATTACTGCATATAACTTATTAAACTTGGCAGGTTTTTTGTTCAGGAATGAAAGAGAATTAAGCCAGCAAGCTAGCGTGATAACCTCCAACCTTTAAAAAAGGATGATCTTACAACAAAGCAGAATTTATTGATCATATTGAAACTGCTTCTACTTAGCCATTTCCAGCTTGGTTTAGTTTATGACAAAGAAAAAATGCCAAGTTAGCTGGTGTTAAATAGAAATACTATTTCTCCTTGTTAGGAAAAAAACTTCTTTTTTCATCTTTCTTGATGAATTATTCTTCGTATGGAATCCATGATTTTTGGTTAAGAAATAAAACAACTTACAAGTTTTTTTTTATTACAGGCTTTACTTGTTCTTTTAGTTAAGTAAATTGAAGAGGTACATCTCCTACCATAAGAACAGGCATGTTTTATTTTATATAATGCCTTATACAATTAAGTCAGTAACTAGAGGTCTTAATAAATGCTGTCTTATTTCCTCCAGGTCTTCTTCAGGATTCAGATCATCCTTACAGCAGATTTGAGAATGAGTAGAAACACCCACGGCTGTAAAATTTAGGATCCAGAAGAAGCATGGCCTTTTATTTTGCTTTTAAGAGGTCTTCAGGATCATTTCTTTTCCTCAAGTTTAAAATTGTGAAATTAAGTATTCATAAATCTTTACTAAAATATGTATTTTTATCTGTCTAATTTACCTTTTTAGCACTAATTTTTATGAATCTTTTTGATTCTTGAAATATTCACCATGTTTGCTGTCTGTAAATGTGAAATGTCAACTTTCCTCTTTTTATTTTTCCTTTAGGAATCAGATTTCTAAGGTTTATCATGTATTGGATTTGACACCTTAAGTTACTTTTCTCCAGAAAAAAAATCTTTTGTTTCTATGTTTATAAATAAAATTTTTCTTCCTAAATCTGTTTGTACAGATAAGAGATAGCAAGAGGAGAAGAACTGTTTGACACTGGAGAAATATGTGGTTATTATTGTTGGCAAGAAATAATTACAGTAGACCAATTTTTCAATACCAAAACAGTATATGAAAGTAAGTTTTAGACAAAGTAAAGATGGCTAATGTGTGAAGTTTCTTATTAAGTATAACTTGATATAGGAGTGAAAGTGTTGGTATGTCATCAGAGTACGCCCTTGATATGCAGAAAAAGCACTTCATTAGCAGGACTGACAAAAAAAATATTTGTAATGTGTGCAAAATCTGAATGTATATGTGTGTCTACGATCGAGAGGAAATATCAGGCTGTGTAAACATTTTGTGCTGTGAACAAATCTCTACATTAAAATTACCATCTATTAATAAGATTGCTTCAGCTTAATTGTGTAATGATTTTGTAATGTTTTGGGGGTTTTTTAAAGGAAATTTCATAGCATTGTAAGTTCTTTCTTTATTAGTGGATTCTGTTCCATGTTTTGTCTCTTTATTAACAGGCCTTCGAGCATTTCAGATACGTCAGCAATCGGTGGCTGATTTTGACCTTTCTCCCCCTCCTTTCAACTAATGTGAATTTCCAAGTATTCTATAGAATTGAAATAACCTAATTTATTGTGTATTACCTTCTATTAAATAAATTTACAGTACTGAAGACCTGTGTGGTGTTTTAGCAACCTCCCTTGAAAATAATTTTTAATTGAACATCTTGAATTCAGCTTCTGTTGTTTTTATGATCCTAAATAGGACTTCAGTGAATAAATACACATGAAGGAAACATTCAGTTGTAAGGTTTAAATAGAGAAGGATGGTAATTTTGGTTTTCTCTAGAAGAAAAATCTAACACCATGTATATGCAGCATGAAGTAAGTATTGCCTTAGGGTGATTAGGTTGCCATTCCTTGCAGTGTCGAGGTACTTGCGTATACTTCAACTATCTATAGTTCTACAACCTGTCACTGCTCTCAGACTTGTTTTCATTTCCATCCTTTCACATTTTCCTTCTGAAAATATATTTCCAAAGTAAATATTGTTATTAAATAGTCCCTACTATGGTAATGGAAGTGTTATGAAATTGAGGTATACTCATTTTTATTTGCTCATAATTCAGCCAATGGCCAATATTGTATTAGTCCACTGTGCTTAGCTTCATATGTTTCTTGAACTGTCAACTGTTCTCAAGTCAAAAGTACTATGCAAGTGGCTGTCTTTGAAGAATGATGGTGAGTGATAAGAGCAAGTTGATAGTGTGAAAATAAAGCATGCTGTTTTCCCAAGATGCCCCCTGCAAAAATGATGGAGGTCTGCCTGCCATCTCGCAATGCAAACAGTGATATTGTGACTTAATAGAACAGCATTTTTCTTGTTAACCTCCTCCAGTATCTGAGCAACTGTCAGGTACACCAATAAAACAGAAAAAACAGTTTGATTTTAAAGAATATGCAGTAGCTGAAGAAGAACAATATTTTGTGCATATGGAACCTGGGTTTTTTCTACCAGCTGGCTGGATTTTGAATTTAAATATAGGGTATGGAAAACTGCTATCTCCCTATGAAGCATGTTAGTCTCTTGAAAATAGCAAATTATACCTTGATTAGCACATTAGCACATAATGCATGTGCCCTTTTTGGTCTGAATTACTAAATGGCATATACAGCAGTCAAGTGTATATATAATTTCTTAGTTAAATTTTAGTATTGTGTGATCCTGCCTCCTTTGAGGGCCCAGCAAAACTCTTTCAGATATCAGGGGCATCTCTCTGTGAAACAGTGCAGTGCTGTGCAGAAATGCCCAAACTAGTTTGGACACTGGAAGCCAGTAGCCATGTCAGTGCATTTCAAGCTAGCTCAGGTATCTCTCCACAACATTGTATTGTGCAGATTAACCCAGTGAGAACGTTATGGATTGCAGCACCAAAAAACTAATATAAAGTACAAATTCTTGACAATCTACCCAAAACACTTTTCCGTTGCATGTGCCATTGCTGTATTGAGAAGAACTTAATAGTATGGAGCACATTGATATTTTATTGTGCTAATTTCAGTTTTCTTTATGGTATTTTATATTTAAGTATTCCATATTATTGCTACCGAAAACATTAGTTTTGGCTTATCAAGATTGATGGTTGATGGTCTTTCTCTTTTATTTTAGTTACAAATAGAGTGAAGTAGCTTTAGACAGATGTAACATAACATTTTTGTCAGGTGTGTGCTAGATGCCTTTGTTCATTTTCAGTAACAAGTTTCCCCTCCCCCCTTCTATGAACAAAGCAAATGATGAAAGTCATTTAAAGAAATCTAAAGGAAAAGGAACTATGTAACCGCACCTCTAAATCTGGTGATACAGCGTTGATTTCTAAAGATTCTCACAATAAACATCTTCCCTTTCATTTGCATTGTTTCTTGCATGCTTTTATTTATTTAGAAACTCTTTGCAGAGCATTTTGAAAATCCATGTGCTGTAGGGATCATAGGGACTGGTCTGTTTATTGTCCAAGTAAAATGCAAATATTAACCTAAAAACAGAAGAGTTATTAAAATATAAACTTAAAATGTGTTAATCTAAAGAAGTTAACACAGTACATCTTTTTTTAAAAGGAACCTGGCAAGGTAAATCTTAAATTGAGTCCCTCACAACAAATAAAGTGCACACTGACTGGTTTCTTACACACAGTGTTGCTTAGTTTTCAAAAGATGAGTCTAAGATCAGAGGATATGACCACAGCATTGAAAAGGCTAACACATCAAACTACTGGTAGTATACTTATATATTTAGAAATGCGAAAGTACATGGATGAATCTTCTTACTGAAAATGTTCTTATGCATGCATAGTAGCTATCTTGTGTCAGTAATTTACATATGGTATTTTTGTCATCTGGTCTTTCATTTCTTCCTCCTCAATTCGATAGGTTCACCAAGGTGCCTGAATGGCTAACTTGATACAGGCAGGCCTCGACTTATGACTTTTCGAGTTATGATGAATGTCACTTAAGACGTTTATAAATTGACACCCTGTTTCAACCTTCTGACGTGGGTTTAGACTTTACGACACTGGATACAGCTGCGTCCAGCTGGTAAGTCTGGTGTGGTGGAAGGAGGGGGGGGGGGCAGATCAAGGCCCCCCCATGGTGAGAGAGGGGCTAGAGCTGGGACAAGTTGCTCACCTGGCAGCTAATCCGGGAGGGCATGGGGTGCCCCTGGATCTGCATGGGGCAGGACTCCGGGCAGGCGGTAGGTTCTATGGCGGGGGGTTATGGCAAATTTTTGGGTGGCTGCAGCCCCCTGATAGCTTCCACCCCACTGCCCGCCCCAATCCGGGGTCACCCTCCCTCCCCCCATGCCCTGCCACCATTTGCCTAGCCAGGGTAGGGCAAGTACAGGACATAGCCATGGCTTGTCCGGGGGGGGCAGGGGTGGTTCTTGCCACTGGTGCTGCTCATCCAGAAGCAGCTCAGCAACCCCATCCCATGCCGAGCGGTGGTGGTGAGCGGTGGGATGGCATAGCCCAGTGCAGCCTGGTTCAGCCCTGGTGCTGCCTGTCATGACGCAAAGGCATGATTGTGTGTGTGTGCTTCGGCACCAGAATTATCCCCGCCAAGTTGCAGCTTCATTGCACGGGAGAGTTTCCTGTTGCAAAGGAAAACCCTGGTGCAGGGACGAGTTTCCCGCCTTTTTTGCAGCTTCTTTTGCAGAGTGCATTGCTCATGTTGCAAGAGGAATGCACGGTGCGAAGAGGACTCCACATCCATCTCGTGGGGACTCTGGGTACACGGCAGGGTAATAGAAACCCTGTGTGAGATCCAGAGGAGCTTGGCGGCCTGATCCACCACCCACCTCTTCCCGTCTTCGAGCGCGACTTTTATAAGACGTATCTACGATTCCCATTTTGGTGGCTCGTTCACCCAGAGCATCCAGAGCTCTGTACCGTGGAGCCTAGCAACCTCCATGAGACCGTCTGTGTTGTCTGTCTGTAACCGCAACTCAAGCAAGTTTTCCAGCCTACACCACTGCCATCTCGGTGTAAGTAAACAATCTTTAAAACTACCGATACGTGTTTGTGCCTAATTCCAGCTCGACGGCCTCCCTTCTCTGACCCGGCGTGCCCGGGCTGCTGGCCACAGCCCGCGTGCAGCACAGAAAAGGGCTCGGGTCACTCCCGGCCCACACACTGCCCAACCCGCTCAGTCCCCGCACAGATCCAGGGGCACATGCCTCCCCATGCCCTCCCGGGCAAACCACCAGACAAGCAACTTGCCCCAGCCCCTCCTTTGCTGCGGGGGGGCCTTAATCTGCCCCCACATCCCTTCTCTTCTCTCTCCCCTTCCACCACACCAGATTTACCAGCTGGATGCAGTTGTATCCAGCATCGTAAAGGAACCAATCCCCCATTTATAACATGGGGAAATTGGTTCTGAGTTATGACGTTTCTACTTAAGACAAGGTTTTCAGGAACCAATTGCGTCTGTCTGAGGACTGCCTGTACTCCAGATTAATACTGAAGCCTTCCTCTGGATTTGCCACAGAGCTACTGCTGCACAGTGACAAGTTATTCGTTGTGTAAGCACTCATTGCATTAACAACAACTCCACTAGTCTCTATTGACTGACGGTCAGTTTGCTTTTCAGGGAAAGATCAAGAGTATCACTAATCAGGTTAACCTCCTGAAGCTAAGAGGTAGATATATGTGAGAGAACTTAACCATATCCTCCTTTAGAGCATGCATTTTGAACTACTGTTCTATTTTACATCTTCTGCTTTAACTGCCAAACTTTTGGTTATTAGTGGAAAATACTAATGTTGAAATACAATACTTAAATTGTTCTTTCTGTTGATAATTATAACAAATAGGAGAAGAATAGGAAGTAAAACTTTTAATGCTTGTAGGCATATATTTACATTAGAAGAGCCTGAGCTGTTTTGGAAAAATAAAGTTAGAAATAAAGACCACCGCCCTAAAATTTTTGACTGCTAATCTATTTCCATTTTCATCTTGGAATATTGTCAGCTGTAAGCAGATAGACAAAAACACTGAGAAAAAAAGGCAGCTTGTATGCATTATGAATAAAAACATGTTGAAGGGAAACATGGGAAAAGAGACCTGTATTTATAATGGGTAAAGCAAAGCCTGTTTGTAACTACTTGCTTGGATAAATTGTTCGGGAACACTTCAGCTGGGTGGAAAAGAATACAACTTGTATAATGCCATGCTTTAAAGAGATAATCTGTGTAAGTTTTAGTTATTTAAGTTTAAGTTGCCTAAGGTTAAACTGAGATTGCCAAGATACTGTTTTGTCAAAAACAAAGAATAAGAGACTATTTTTAACTATTATTTCACCATTTTGAATCTTCAAGCTTATCTGAAATGCATTTGCCTTTCAAGAAGAGTGCATAGTGTTACAACTGGAGTTCAATGAAAATGTATGAAATATCTGTTTCAGATAAACAGAAACCCAGGATCCTTTGTTAAAAATCACAAATTCTCTGAATTTTTTTGTTTATTTTATTTTGTTGTTTTTAAAGCGGATTCTCAGATTAAAAACCCAAAATCTGTGATTAAAATGAAAGGCCGCTACATATATTCAACTGATATAGGTCTATATATATCGAGCTATATCAGTTGAATACAATGTTTTATTGATATATTACAATTTTAAAGCAATTTGGAAGCCTACCAGTGCCTCAATCATTTATAATAAAATAAATTCTAAATACCTATGTATTTTGGCATTTGATTTCGGGTTTTTCATCATGGAAAATCAGAGCTCCTGCTGAGACCACTCTGTACACCCCAGGGAATTATGCACAGAAAAGTTCAAAATTATGTACAGGAAAACTCAAAACTATGCAAAAGTAATTACTTTTATTTTTTTACAAATTAAATTAAACTAAATATAACATTATTTGAACCTTCTTTGAAATATATGCAGGTACTTTGTATGGTTGGGGTGGGTGTGGGGGTGGATTTTTAAAGGTGGGGGGATTTGTGGGTGAGGGGGGCTTGTGAAGGGGTGTGGTGTTGGTGTGGGAGTATGTGGGATTTGTGGATGGGTGTGGGTTTTTGGGGGGTGTGAAGGGATGTGGCAGTGTGTCTGGGGCAGAGGTCTCTGGGCAGGTGTGGGGCTTGTGGTTCACAGCCCCCACCACCAGTGGCTCAGCAGCACCAGGTCCTTGGGGCACTCATGGCCATGGCAGACGGAGCTCCCAGTGGCACCTCCGGCTGATTCCCAGGGCCTGCACATCCTGGCACATGCCTTCACACCAGGTTGGGCTGGCTCCATGCCAGAACATGTGGATCATAGGCTCTGCACTTAGGAGCCAGTAACCATCAGGCTGGGTGGGCTCCATGCTTTCATGTTGGGGCTTCCAGCACTCTAGTGAAAAGCCACATGTGGAGGCAAGCAGGAGCCCACCTGGCCTCATGGCGTGCGGCTTGGTGTCTCCATGTGCAGCTTCCCACCTAGCCTGATGCTATGCAGCTCCCAGTCCATGCACCACCAGGCCGGCCCTCCACATGGGCATTCCAGCACTCCAGCAGGAAGCTGCACATGGAGGCACAGAGTCACATGCCATTGGGCTGAGTGGGCTCTTGCTTGCCGCTTCATGCGGCTTCCCGCTGGAGTGCTGGAAGGCCCACATGGAGGGCCAGCCCAGCCCTGCTTGATGGTGCATAGATGGCAGCAGCAGCTTGGCACCCACCCCAGCCTCCAGCAAGTCGCACTGTTCTTTGAGCTGCAGTGCCATGCTGTGGCCACTTGCCTTGCGGGAGTGGGCAGTAGGGCAGGTGCCCTGGCTGTTCAACACCACTAGGCACACAGATGAAAGACCCTGCCTGTCCTCCCATCCCTAGCCCTGGCAAGGCATGGGGATGCTGCCTGGGTTCTCCTGTGCTGGCCTGGAAGTGCCTACAGACACCTTCCCGCTCCTTCAGCCCTCACCCACACACCCCTGCTCTGGCCCTCACCTGCCCTGCTGGCTCTTCCTGCAGCCCCAAACCCCCACCCTCCCTAGTCCTGGCAATTACCTGCATCCGACCCACAGAGCTCTCCCCCGGCCCTGTTGGTGCCTCTCATTCCAGACCTGCAGCTCCCCTGCTCCCCCCAGCCCTGCTGCGTGGGGTCCCCAGCCCCCTGTGAGCTTTACTTAGCCAAAGGCTTCAGGAGGGGCAGTGAGCCTGAGCTAAGACCTGACTGACTCAAGAGTCTCAGGCTTTGCCCCTGCTGTTGGAGCCAGACCTGATTAGTCTCCAGTTAAAATGGGTCAATCAACAGCTAACCTAATAGCCCAGTCCAATGGGGGCGATTTTTGGCCCCTCCTGTGTTTGGCGAGCTAGCCAGAGGTATCTATCACCGCCTTACTAGCCCAATGACTTGGCCTGTGCTGTGGCTAATTAATAAAACTTACAGACAAGGGAGCTGAGCTGCAACGAATAAACGGTTTATTAAAACTCACGTAAGTATTAACAGCAATGGCAAGGAAAAAGGTAACACAGGTAAGCAGATCTCATCCTAGTATTTCTATATAACCCTTAACAATCCTAATAAATGCACAGATAAGCCGATCTTATTCTACTATTTCAAGAGAATTCTTAACAATCCTAATAAACGCGCACAGGTGTGTGGGCAGGGTGATACAGGTGCCTTTCATCTGTATTGCAGGGATCAGATCCCTGTTTCCTCACGCCCGGAGGAGAGGGGTTATACTTACACCAACAAGAGCATTGCAAGCTGCTACTTATGTGCACAGCATACCTAGGGGAGAAAGTCTGGGGAGCCAACTCAAGCAACCCTCAGCTGTAGATCACCAGGAGTAGGGAGATGGAAGTGTGCTGGAGTCAAATGGTGTGGACTTCTGCTGCGGTTGTCCAGATCAAAGGCCTCCCCTGAGGTGCTCTCTATTGCTTGCCTGGTTCTGCAGAACACAGTGTAGGCCAAGCAACAACACCAAACGTTCAGCAGACATGACACTGCTCCAATTGTCCACAAAGCCCACCTCCACTACTTCCATGCACAGACACTACCTTTACTTCACTGAACACCATCCGGAGACAACACACCCGCTGTCCCTCACGCATTCACTCGCCCACAGCCACACACATGCACAGTTATGTCAATCAAAAACCTTTATAAAAGGGCATGCCAGGGCTCTGCACATGGCTCTGAGGTTTGCACTGGGTACCATTTTCCAGTGGCTTCTAGGTGTTGCTGTGCATGCTCCTACTTCAGAGGTCAGAGAAGGTTCATCTCCTGACCTACTTATAGGGGTTGGGTGACAATACCGTGGACTCAGAACCATTTTGGCTCCAATACTTCCCCTCTCCTACCGCTTTGGGTCAGGGTTTAGAGTTTCCTGCCCTTTTTGCAAGAAGCTCTTGCAGGCTGGGATTCTACCAGCCTGAAGAGAGCTCTGCAAAAGTGGGAAATTCACGTTTCTCCCCTTAAAATGACAAGCTGTCATTTCCTCAGTTAAAAGGTAAAATCTGCATTTTCTTTCTGTTTTTCCATGGGAAATGGAAAACCCAGATCCCTGCAGATAACACCATTTCAATAGAAGTGCCGCTTGCCTGTGCTAGATGTTGTTAACAAATTTGAATCTGCAGAACCTTAAAACCCTGCAGCCCAAAGTAATCCTACAGTAATCCCTTTATCCAGGCACAGCTCCTTCCAGATCCCTGAAGGGTTAAAAGATTTTGTAGCCTGGCCCAACAGTTAGAATATCCTGGCAAAGATAGGTTAAGTGAGAAGGGGAGAGAAGAAGAAGACTGTCGCCTCTTAAGGAACATTATAAACACAAGAGGTTTTCTATATATAATGTGAGGAATTGCACTTGTTGCACTGCTGCGCCCACCTGCGAGAGCTTGTCGCTCACCACCACCACTGCCACCGCACCTGCGGAAGGTCGCCATGCTGCCCCCCGCCTCTGGGGGCATGCGTCGTTCATAGTTTCTGGTATGGTGTTGCAATATGAATCCCACACTGGCAGTATTTTTCTAATTTTTCTAATGCTGCCCTATCTCAGATTACAAAAATGTACTTTGGTCACCCATGCAGTACATTTAAATACCTTTAAAACTTTATTTTATTTTCAAAGCTTTTTAATTCTATGTCTATTGAAGCCTGTTAAAATGTCTTCCTTGTGTCATATTCACTTTGGACTCAGCATGAGAACAATAGTTTATTAAAAATTAAGTCATCCAGATCGTATATCACACCCTGAGCTCTCAATTTCCCAATTCTAAGAAAAAAAAATTACTTTCCCTTTTGCATAGGTCATGTTTGAGCCGCCTCATTGTTTTAGAGAGATTGCATTATGCCTTTATTGCTCTGCCTCTGTATTGTATTTCACCGAATACAAGAAATATTTAAATAAGTGAAATATGAGCCACTGGGAAATGTAAAGATGAGAAACGGGTATTTTACCAATCATTGTTGAGTCCAAATGCATTTGTGAAATGAGAATATACTTCTAGGTATGGCACACCTGTATGTATATCCTCATTTTTCAAATGCATTTGGCCTCAACAGTAATCAGTAAAATACCCTTTTCTCGTCTTTACATTTTATTCCTAAAAGTTCATATTTCATTTCAATATTTCTTGTATTGGGTGAAATATAACTGTGTCTGTAGTGGAACCCCTACATAAAAAGCTAATCCTGAGAAGTAAAAATGTTATAAAAGCTCTGTGTAACAGTAAGGAGAGGTTACTGTAAGCCTTTCCTGTATGAAGGTTTAATTTATCTTAATGAATATTATATTGATCCAACTTAAAAGGGACCTGCTGAAGGAACAAACAGGAAGAATTCAGTGGCCCTAAATAAGGACACCCCAAAACACTTGAAAAACAGTGGGCACAGTTATCAATTCTGAGGATCTTGCATCCTGTTTCTTAACAGATGACAGGGCTATATTGTCAAAAAAGTGACTTGACCTTAGGAAGAGGGAATGATCAAAAGTAACAAGCAGGTACATCTTAACTATTTTAATTTTATCCTTAAAGCCAGCATAAAGAAGCAGTTCCTTGAGTGGGCTGAAGTTTACAGGAAATGGATCTGCAAGGATCCTCATGTGGAAGATGTTTAGTTTCTTGGTAAGCTACATGTGTGCATATGATGTGTTTATTATGACTTATTTTTCTGAGTGCTTTTGCTCTAATAGGTAATATTTGTTTTTAAAAGGGTGTCTAGTCACTGGATACTACTGCTATTACCCTTGAAGGAAGAGAATTGCAAGGACAGGACATGTCAGACATGCTGAGGTAATTGCAGCTGATACACAGGAGACTCCAATGACAGAGGGCCTGTCTTGAAAGCAGGAGACTTGCGTAACTTCACCTCGAGGCAGGTGATGGTAAGAGGCCTGTGAGGGGGTATGTTTGAGGAGCGGAGGAGGATTCAGAGATGCAGTTCATTCTGGCACTGTAACAATAATGTTGCTATGAAGATGCATATTTACTCGGGCAATTAAATATTTCCTAATCCTGTTTGCTGTGCTTCCAGCTCGCACTCAGCATCTTGTCTGGCTGGGATAAAAGAAAAACAAATAAACTTCTGTTCTTGCACCTCCAATGACTGACTTTATCCTCTTCTTGTATCATACTTTACTATGTTAAAACATGCACAGATTAGACTTTCCAGTAATAGTAATATAATAATTATATCGCCATAGTAGCCCAAGGGATAGATCTGACAGAATTGGAAAAGATACTGATCATAGACATGGAACTCATTTCTGACTATCTCCACAAGTGGCACTTAAAGCTGAGCATCAATAAATCAGTATTATCCCTCTTCCATCTGGACAATCTTCGAGTCAAGAGCACACTGAATATCAGTAGGCAACTACATCCTTCCCCATGAGCAGATCCCAACCTACCTAGGAGTTGCATGAGACCATTCCCTCACCTGTACACATTCAAAAAGTCAGCAGTAAAGTCCCTGGGTGGGTAGCTGCTTTAAGATATGTAGTCGGCAGGACATGGGATGCCAACTTCAAAGTGCTCAGTACCACTGCACTTGCACTGGTATATGCCCTAGCAGAATATTGTGCTTCTGTATGGTCCAGAAGTTGTCTCACTAAAAAGCTTGATGCTGTACTCAGTGTGGTAAGATAAGAGACTGGATCTCTCTCTCTCTCACACATACCCATCAGTACGGCAACAGAGGAAAGAGATGAGAATCACCTGCTCCATCAACTGTTAAGTGAAGACCCAAACAGATGATAGCTTAAGAGGTTTCAAAGCTGTAAACTGTTTATACATGAAGCCCACAAGCTCCCGAACTTCCCTTGCTCTAACTTGAGATGGTTGCTCCTTGTTGATGACAGAACAAGGAGCAATGGTCTCAAGTTGTAGCAAGGGAAGCTTAGGTTAGATAGTAGGAAGATTTATTTGTCACTAGGAGGGTAGTAACACTCAGGTTACCCAGAGAGGTGGTGGAAGCCCCATCCTTAGAGGTTTTCAAAACCTGGCTAGACAAAGCTTTGGCTGGGATGATCTAGTTGGGGATGGTGCTGCTTTGAGCAGGGGTTTGGACTAGATGGCCTCCTGAGTTCCCTTCCAGCCCTAACTTTCTGTGATTCTATGAACCAAACCTATAGGCAACAACGGAGTGGGTGGAGCATGTAGAAAGATCAGACCCATTCATACAGTGTTTCATACCAACACCAAACAAGTCCTCCCCCATTGAGCACAACCTTGACAGAGAAGTGTGGGTCGAGCTGAACTGAGATCTTGAAAAAGACTCTTCAAAACAGCACTTCACAAAAAACAGCTTGGACAGTCCCGTGTGAATACAATGTCCAACAAACAGCACAGCACTTAATTGTAATCTTTACAAATGCCCAGATAGGACAGATGAAATCCATACATTGAGCAATAATACCAGACAGTGACTCATAGAAGTTGATATCTGATGCCACATGATAGAGAGAGAGACAGATTCAGGGTGTACTTGATACTCAAAGTGACTTTGCTTATTCTAAAGCCTATTTATCTGCCAAGCAAGCACTTGACTCAAAGCAACAGCTCAAAAACTCTGCCCTCTGTTGCCTTTCCTTATTAAGAAGTAAGTGCCATATCAGCAAGAGAAAAGTCATCTCAAAATTATATTAATGGTCTATACTGATGGTGCAGGCATTCAGTCGGGAGCGATAAACTCATTAAACTGCTGAAATTTGTTGGCAGTTATCTAAGTCTGGATTTACCTTCAGTCTCTGCCCTTAACCTTTGATGTATTCAAGTGGCCTGGAAACCACCACCACTTAGCAATGTATTTTTAAATTGTATACTAAGAAGGGCCAGTTGTGTTTTGAATCCTTAGTTGTTCTTTGTACCACAGCAATCCCTCAAGGTACTGAGCTCCTCCTACTCCTGAGCACAGTGAGAAATAAAACATCTACCTTGTGGAACCGGGACATAATAGAGATAAAATAAATGCTGAACTGTAAGCTTTGGGGGGAAAAAATCTGAGGTTTTATTCTGTTCCCAGGTTGCTCTATTCCTTACCTCATCCCCTGACCACCAAAATCTCCTATACTACTTAATTCTGTCTTGTTAATACAGTTGGCACTTTGGCTGCTTTTTTTTATCTTGCCTCGATGCCCATTCTTCCTCCCCTCATTTCTCCAAAGCCAGTCCAGTTTCTATTCTTTCGGTGTCTATCATTCCAATATTTCAAATCCATGGTAGAGTCTAAGCAGATCTAGTCAATAGGTCAGAAGCATCTCAAAGTGACCTAGAAAAGCCTTTAAGTCTGGGGGATGAGAGGGGAGAATTTCTTTTCAAACTTGAAATATCTTTCTTAATTCTCCACAATTTCCTGGAAGGTGGGTTCTAGTGTCTAAGAACAGGAGGTTTTTGCAAAAAATCCAAGACAGAAATAAAAAATCTGAAAAAACCTGGCACTTTGTTTAAACTCAGTGGCCATGTCCAGACAGGCATGGACATTTGGTTCCCTGGGGACAGCCAGCAGCAGGACACCTTGTGCCACTGCTATTTGTCCCCAGGGAACACCTGTACAAGGCATGCTCTGGTGCACGGCAGGTTACCCTGGGTGGAGTAAAGCAGGCTGAGGCAGCCCTAGGATGGCCCCAGCAGCCTTACCTGTGGTCCTGAGAGCCTCCTGGGGCTGCAGCAGTGGTGATCCTGCTGCTCAGAGCCTGGCTGGAAGCTGTAGTGCAGCTCTGGCTTGGCCAGGCTCCAGCATCGAGCAGCACATGCTGGCCCCACATGTGCCACACCACGTTTTTTTGGCATGGTTTTTTTTTTTTTGCCCCCTGGATATCCAGGGATCACACACCCCTCCCCCCCACACTGCTCCCTTGTATCACGGAGAACAGCTGAATGTGTGATATCTGGCACTGCAGACATGTCTGTGGCACCAGATGCCGCATGGCCACGCTCGTCCGGATGAGGCTAGTGTGTCCCCATGATGAGCCCCACACATGACCAGAAGAGGCAGTGCATTACTTCAACGTGGCTTGCCCAACATCTCTAAAGGTTGGGCACTTTAGTGAGGCTTTTTGACACTTTTATCTAACAGCTGATTGAATCAGCTTTAGCTAAAAGCATCAAAAAGCCCTGCTGAAATGCTTGATTTTTAGAGATGCTGCACAGTCAGGCTGAAGTAACGCGCTACTTCTTCCAGCAAACCATGTTTTGTTTTGTTTGTTTTAATATCTGTAAACAGCCATGATGGCTATGCTCTTTTCTAAGTCACTTGACTTGTACTCTTCCTCTGTTTCAGTTTATTAATGTCCAACTTAGCATTTGTTTTCTTCCACTTGTTCGCCTACTTGTCAGCCTGTACGCAGAGGATTACTTATCCTGCTGGCTTTTGTAATGGAATTTCCTCCTTGAGGAGCTTCTCATCAAGGCCTCTAAAGCAAAGTTTAGTCCTTTAAATAAACAAACAACGCCCCCACCAAATCCTTCTGCCCTGTCATGGACTCTAGGGCCGCACCAGACGGGCCAGCACATGCCTGTTGCACTGTTTCAAAGCAATTCAAGGTACCACAAGAGGCATGCTGAGAACAAAAAAATGTTCTCTGCACTGCATATTTACAGTGCGGACTCTAAATTTGATACAAAGAAATTCTGGTATTAAAAAAAACACGCTGGAAAAAAATGTGGTGCAGGGCACTCTCAAGGAGACCCTGAGACAGCCAGAGGCTGGGTCTAGACACTCTAGCACGTGGCCAGAACATCTCTATGCCTGACACGTGTCCCTACTACTCCAGCATGCTGTCTCAGTGTGCTGGGGGAAATTGGAGTGGGGCAAGGCTACAGCAGTGGATCAGACCCAGGCTCTGTCCCAGGTAAGTAGGGACATGGGGGGAGGGTCTATGTGGGAGGGGTTGGTCCCCTGCCTGCCTGCCCCACCCCGCACAGCCCCCCACAGCAGCAGCAGCAGCAGGCCATCAGGGCACTCGTGGCCAGCTCCTGGCAGAGACCCCTGGAGGCTACACATGACACACAGCGCTGACCCACTGGTGCATGCCCTTGACCAGGACTGGGCCAGCTCTTTCTGTCACCCAGACTCCTGGCACTGCCTGCAAGACCCATGCACCTTGGGCCGGGCCAGTCCTGCCTCCATGTGCCCTGCGCACCATCAGGCTGGGCTGGCTTCTTGGAGGCAGGACCCAGCCTAGCCTGAGGGCGCATGCGGTTCCAGGAGCCCAGGTGACAGCAAGAGACAGCCTGGTTCTGTTTGAAGGCACATACCAGTAGGCAAGCTGGCACTGTGTGCCATGTACAGCCGCTGGGGGTGTCTGCCAGGAGCTGGCCATGCATGCCCTGACAGCCCACTGCTGCTGCTGAGGAGGGGCACTGCATCATGTGGAGGTGGGGTGGACTCACCCCTACACAGTCCCCCACACACCCACAACCCCCTACAATCCACCCCAAACCCCAGCCTCCCACCCACAAACCCCACACCCACAGACCCCCTGCACAAACCCCACACCGCCCCCACAAACCTTACTCCTACAAACCTTACACCCACCCACCATATCCCGCAACCCCCCCACTCCTCAAAAAATCCACCCCCCATCCCTCTTCCCCCCCCAAGCCCCACATCCCTCCCACAGATCTCACACTCTGCATGCCCAGCCGCCAGACAGGATGGGACCTGCTGGCAGGAGCTGCGACTGCAGGGGCAGCTGTCCCCACATCCTGGTTAGTAAAGAGGTCAGGGAAAGCTCTGATTTTTCTATGAGAAAAAAACAAAAGCAAACACCAAAACATACAGATATTCAGAATGTATTTTATTATGAAGAGTGGGACAGGTGCAGCTGGACTCATGTCCTGGTGCTGGGATGGAGCTGCTGCTGGGAGGAAGCTAGTGGGGGCAGACGGGCTGTGGGTCAGGAGTGAGGGGTACTGTGAGGGGCGGTGGGTTTGGAGTGAGGGGCGATGGCATGGGCATCCCAGTGCTGCTCAGTGCCCTGCATCCTGGTGAGTGAAGGGGGCAAGGGCAGCTCTGATTTTTCAATGATAAAAAAACAAAAACAAACTCCAAAGTATATAGATATTTAGAATTCATTTTACTATGATGATCGAGGCACTGGTAGACTTCCAGATTGCTTTAAAATTGTAAATATATCAATAACACATTACCCAGCTGATCTCTCTATATACAGAGGAGTTTCCAGACCCAGATGGGGACCATACAGCCATCTGGGATGTGGTATGGGCACTGTAGCAGAGCCTTTTGAACCTCTGGGCCAGCTGCCAGTGGGCCATGTCTGCACAGTTGGCCTTTGTGCAGCACTGCTGTCATGTCTTCTAGTGTCCCCACTCTGCTATCTGGGCAGCTATCACCCAGAAGATGTACTTATTGCAGTTGCCGACTTTGAACTGTCAAAGTGTGTTCTCTTTGCCACAAATTGAGCAGGTCAGCTACCTCATCTGCCCTCCAGCTGGGTCCCTGGTGCTGGCCCTGGCCAGGCTCCTCTGCCCAGGTCTTGCCACTTGCCTCACTAGCAGAGATCCTGGTGTTTCCTGTTTAAAAATTGCACATTCTCTGATAAAAAACTGTCAAAAAACCCTCCCAATGACCTTCTGTCATTAAAATACCCAAAATCTGTCTGTGTTCTGCAATTAAAATGAAACACCACTATATATAGAGCGATCAGTTGGCCAATGTTTTATAAATGTACTTAAAATTTTAAACTTGTTTGAAAGCCTGCCAGTGCTTCTATCAGCATAATAAAGAAATTCTAAATATCTTTACACTTTTGCATTTGCTTTTGTTTTTTTATCATAGAAAAATCATGGCTGCTTCTACCCCCTTCGCTCACCAGGATGTGGGACAGTGTGCAGCCCTAATATGCCGGTGCCCTGCCCCTGCCCTTGCCCCTCACTCCCAACCCACAGCCCCGCCAGTGCCCCTCACTCCTGACCCGCAGCCCCTGCCTGCCCCCGCTACCTTCCTCTTGGCAGCATATCCATCCCAGCACCAGGACATGAGTCCAGTTGCATCTGTCCCACTGGCTGCTTTGTGGCTCTGAGCAGTGCCAGCCCTTGCTGTCTGCTCCCTGCACCTGTGCCCAGTCCCCAGCGATCCCCATGCCATTCCTGGGAAGCCCCTGACTGGGGCTCAGAGATTGGGCTGGGCAAGCCCCTGTACAGGCTGCTTTAGGTGGAGCAGAGGGACTCCTAAGTGTGGCTCTGGTGGTCTCTCCTACCCAGAGTGCTCCCCCACCCCATCCCTCTCTGTCTCTCTCACACACACACCCCTGCTGCCACCTCCCTCCCTCCCCCCCAGCCCATCACACACCCAAGTGGTTCCTGGGACCAGGAGCCCTTGGGCTGGGCAAGCCCCTGTACAGGCTGCTTTAGGTGGAGCAGAGGGACTCCTAAGTGTGGCTCTGGTGGTCTCTCCTACCCAGAGTGCTCCCCCACCCCATCCCTCTCTGTCTCTCTCACACACACACCCCTGCTGCCACCTCCCTCCCTCCCCCCCAGCCCATCACACACCCAAGTGGTTCCTGGGACCAGGAGCCCTGACAGGCTGGGGCCGCATGTCCCAGCACCAATGTGGGCACGGGGCAGGGCTGCAGTGTGGCAGTTGCCCCTGCAGCCACAGCTCCTGCCAGCAGGTCCTGTCTCATCCTATCTGCCAGTTGGATATGCAGGGTGTGAGATGTGGAGGGGGTGGGATATGGGGTTTGGGGGGGAAGAGTGGAGGGTTGTGAGGGTGAGGTTTGTGGGGGGAATGTGGCTTGTGTAGGGGTTTGGGGGTGTGGGGTTTG